>NC_134834.1:18333175-18653360 GCF_004210375.1 Tachypleus tridentatus
TAAACTGGTATTTTTAATTATAACACAAAGATAACATAAACTGGTATTTTTAAACACAAAGATATAACACAAAGATAACATAAACTGGTATTTTTAATTATAACACAAAGATAACATAAACTGGTATTTTTAATTATAACACAAAGATAACATAAACTGGTATTTTTAATTATAACACAAAGATAACATAAACTGGTATTTTTAATTATAACACAAAGATAACATAAACTGGTATTTTTAATTATAACACAAAGATAACATAAACTGGTATTTTTAATTATAACACAAAGATAAATATAAACTGGTATTTTAAACTATAACACAAAGATAATATAAACTGGTATTTTAATTATAAACAAAAAAGATAAATATAACCTGGTATTTTAACTATAACACAAAGATAACATAAACTGGTATTTTTTAACTATATAACAAAAAAAAAGATAACATAAACTGTATTTTAACTATAAATACAAAAAAAGATAAATATAAACTGATGTTTTACTATATACACAAAGATACATAAACTGGTATTTTAATTATAAATACAAAGATAAATATAACTGGTATTTTAATTATAATAAAAGATAAATATACACTGGTATTTTTAAATTATAACACAAAGATAATATAAACTGGTATTCTAAATTATAACACAAAAGATATAACATAAACTGGTATTTTTAATTATAAACACAAAGATAACATAAACTGGTATTTTAATATATAACAACAAAGATAACATAAACTGGTATTTTTTAACTATAACCTAAAGATAACATAAACTGGTATTTTTTAATTATAACACAAAGATAACATAAAACTGGTATTTTTTCAATTATAAACAAAAAAGATAAATATAACCTGGTATTTTTTAATTATAAACACAAAGATAACATAAGACTGGTATTTTTAATTATAACAAAAGATAATATAAACTGGTATTTTAATTATAACACAAAGATAACATAAACTGGTATTTTAATTATAACACAAAAGATAACATAAACTGGTATTTTAATTATAACACAAAGATAACATAAACTGGTATTTTTAATTATAACAAAAGATAACATAAACTTGTATTTTAACTATAACACAAAGATAACATAAACTGGTATTTTAATTATAACACAAAGATAACATAAACTGGTATTTTTTAATTATAACACAAAGAGATAACATAAACTGGTATTTTTAATATATAACACAAAGATAACATAAACTGGTATTTTTAATTATAACACAAAAGATAACATAAACTGGTATTTTAATTATAACACAAAAGATAACATAAACTGGTAAATATAATACTGGTATTTTTAATTATAACACAAAAAAGATAACATAAACTGGTATTTTAATTATAACACAAAGATAACATAAACTGGTATTTTAACTATAACACAAAGATAACATAAACTGGTATTTTTAATTATAACACAAAGATAACATAAACTGGTATTTTTTAATTATAACACAAAGATAAATATAAACTGGTATTTTAATTATAACACAAAAGATAACATAAACTGGTATTTTTAATTATAAAAAAAAAGATAACATAAACTGGTATTTTTAATATAACACAAAGATAACATAAACTGGTATTTTAATTATAAATACAAAGATAACATAAACTGGTATTTTAATTATAACACAAAAGATAACATAAACTGGTATTTTTTTTAATTATAACACAAAAGATAACATAAACTGTGATATTTTTTAATTATAACACAAAGATAACATAAACTGGTATTTTTTAATTATAAATACAAAGATAACATAAACTGGTATTTTAATTATAACACAAAGATAACATAAAAACTGGTATTTTAATTATAATACAAAGATAACATAAACTGGTATTTTTAATTATAACACAAAGATAACATAAACTGGTATTTTTTTTAATTATAACACAAAAGATAACATAAACTGGTATTTTTTTTAATTATAACACAAAGATAACATAAACTGGTATTTTAAACTATAACACAAAGATAACATAAACTGGTATTTTTAATTATAACACAAAGATAACATAAACTGGTATTTTAATTATAACACAAAGATAACATAAACTGGTATTTTAATTATAACACAAAAGATAACATAAACTGGTATTTTTACTTATAACACAAAGATAAACATAAACTGGTATTTTAATTATAACACAAAGATAAATATAAACTGGTATTTTTAATTATAACACAAAGATAACATAAACTGGTATTTTAATTATAACACAAAGATAACATAAACTGGTATTTTTAATTATATACACAAAGATAACATAAACTGGTATTTTTAATTATAACACAAAGATAACATAAACTGGTATTTTTTAATTATAACACAAAGAGATAACATAAACTGGTATTTTAATTATAAACACAAAGATAACATAAACTGGTATTTTTAACTATAACACAAAAGATAACATAAACTGGTATTTTTAATTATAACACAAAGATAACATAAACTGGTTATTTTTTAATTATAACACAAAGATAACATAAACTGGTATTTTAATTATAACACAAAGATAACATAAACTGGTATTTTTAATTATAAAACAAAGATAACATAAACTGGTATTTTTAATATAACACAAAGATAACATAAACTGGTATTTTTAACTATAACACAAAGATAACATAAACTGGTATTTTAATTATAACACAAAGATAACATAAACTGGTATTTTTTAACTATAACACAAAAAGATAACATAAACTGGTATTTTAACTATATAACACAAAGATAACATAAACTGGTATTTTTAACACAAATATAACACAAAAGATAATATAAACTGGTATTTTAATTATAACACAAAGATAACATAAACTGGTATTTTTAATTATAACACAAAGATAACATAAACTGGTATTTTAATTATATAATACAAAGATAAACATAAACTGGTATTTTAATTATAACACAAAAGATAACATAAACTGGTATTTTAACTTATAACACAAAGATAACATAAACTGGTATTTTTAATTATAACACAAAGATAACATAAACTGGTATTTTAATTATAACACAAAGAGATAACATAAACTGGTATTTTAAATTATAAATACAAAGATAACATAAACTGGTATTTTAATTATAACAAAAGATAACATAAACTGGTATTTTAATTATAACTAACAAAGATAACATAAACTGGTATTTTAATTATAACACAAATAACACAAGATAACATAAACTGGTTATTTTTTAATTATAACACAAAGATAACATAAACTGGTATTTTTAATTATAACACTATAACAACAAAGATAACATAAACTGGTATTTTTAACTATAACAACAAAGATAACATAAACTGGTATTTTAATTATAACACAAAGATAAATATAAACTGGTATTTTTAATTATAACACAAAAGATAACATAAACTGGTATTTTTAATTATAACAAAGATAACATATTGGTTTTAATTATACATAACATAAACTGGTATTTTAATTATAACACAAAGATAACATAAACTGGTATTTTAATTATAATACAAAGATAACATAAACTGGTATTTTTAATTATAACACAAAGATAACATAAACTGGTATTTTTAATTATAACACAAAGATAACATAAACTGGTTTTTTAATTATAACACAAAGATAACATAAACTGGTATTTTTAATTATAACACAAAGATAACATAAACTGAACATTTTTTTAACTATAACACAAAGATAACATAAACTGGTATTTTTAATTATAACAAAAGATAACATAAACTGGTATTTTAACTTATAACACAAAGATAACATAAACTGGTATTTTTAACTATAACACAAAGATAACATAAACTGGTATTTTAATTATAACACAAAGATAACATAAACTGATGTTTTAATTATAACTACAAAGATATAACATATTTAATTGATTTTTAACTATAAATACAAAGATAACATAAACTGGTATTTTTAATTATAACACAAAGATAACATAAACTGGTATTTTTTAATTATACAACAAAAGATAAATATAAACTGGTATTTTTAATTATAACACAAAAGATAACATAAACTGGTATTTTTAATTATAACACAAAGATAACATAAACTGGTATTTTAACTATAACACAAAGATAACATAAACTGGTATTTTAATTATAACACAAAGATAACATAAACTGGTATTTTAAATATAACACAAAGATAACATAAACTGGTATTTTTAACTATAACATAAAAGATAACATAAACTGGTATTTTTTTAACTATAACACAAAAGATAACATAAACTGGTATTTTAATATAACACAAGATATAACACAAAAGATAACATAAACTGGTATTTTAACTTATAACACAAAGATAAACATAAACTGGTATTTTAATTATAACACAAAAGATAACATAAACTGGTATTTTTTAACTATAATACAAAGATAAATATAAACTGGTATTTTAATTATATAACACAAGAGATAACATAAACTGGTATTTTAACTAACTATAATAAAACAAAAGATAATATAAACTGGTATTTTTTAATTATAACACAAAGATAACATAAACTGGTATTTTTAATTATAATATATAGAGATAACATAAACTGGTATTTTTAATTATAAATACAAAGATAATATAAACTGGTATTTTTTAATTATAACACAAAGAGATAACATAAACTGGTATTTTAACTAATAACACAAAAGATAACATAAACTGGTATTTTTTAATTATAACACAAAGATAACATAAACTGGTATTTTTAATTATAACACAAAGATAACATAAACTGGTTTTTTTAACTATAACACAAAGATAACATAAACTGGTATTTTTAATTATAACACAAAAGATAACATAAACTGGTATTTTAATTATAACACAAAGATAATATACACTGGTATTTTAATTATAACACAAAGATAACATAAACTGGTATTTTTAATTATAAATACAAAGATAACATAAACTGGTATTTTAATTATAACAAAAGATACAAAACTGGTATTTTTAATTAATAACACAAAAGATAACATAAACTGGTATTTTTAATTATAACACAAAGATAACATAAACTGGTATTTTTTAACTATAACACAAAGATAACATAAACTGGTATTTTTAATTATAACACAAAGATAACATAAACTGGTATTTTTAATTATAACACAAAGATAACATAAACTGGTATTTTTAATTATAACACAAAGATAACATAAACTGGTATTTTTAACTATAACACAAAGATAATATAAACTGGTATTTTTAAAACTATAACACAAAGATAACATAAACTGGTATTTTAATTATAACACAAAGATAAATATAAACTGGTATTTTTTAATTATAACACAAAAGATAACATAAACTGGTATTTTTTAATTATAACACAAAAGATAACATAAACTGGTATTTTAACTATAACATAAAGATAACATAAACTGGTATTTTTAACTATAACACAAAAGATAACATAAACTGGTATTTTTTAATTATAACACAAAGATAACATAAACTGATATTTTTAATTATAACACAAAGATAACATAAACTGGTATTTTTAACTATAATACAAAGATAACATAAACTGGTATGTTTTAATTATAACACAAAGATAACATAGACTGGTATTTTTAATTATAACACAAAGATAACATAAACTGGTATTTTTAACTATAACACAAAGATAACATAAACTGGTATGTTTTAATTATATCACAAAGATAACATAAACTGGTATTTTAATTATAACACAAAGATAACATAAACTGGTATTTTTTAACTATAACACAAAGATAACATAAACTGGTATTTTTAATTATAACACAAAGATAACATAAACTGGTATTTTTTTAATTATAACACAAAGATAACATAAACTGTGTATTTTAATTATAACACAAAGATAACATAAACTGGTATTTTTAACTATAACACAAAGATAACATAAACTGGTATTTTTAATTATATAATACAAAGATAACATAAACTGGTATTTTTAATTATAACACAAAGATAACATAAACTGGTATTTTAACTATAACACAAAGATAACATAAACTGGTATTTTTAATTATAACACAAAGATACAAAACTGATAAACACAAAGATAACATAAACTGGTATTTTTTAATTATAACACAAAGATAACATAAACTGGTATTTTAATTATAACACAAAGATAACATAAACTGGTATTTTAATTATAACACAAAGATAACATAAACTGGTATTTTTAATTATAACACAAGAGATAACATAAACTGGTATTTTTAATTATAACACAAAGATAACATAAACTGGTATTTTAACTATAACACAAAGATAACATAAACTGGTATTTTTTTAATATAAAGAAAAGATAATACATTTTAATTATAACAAAAGATAACATAAACTGGTATTTTTAACTTATAACACAAAGATAACATAAACTGGTATTTTAACTATAACACAAAAGATAACATAAACTGGTATTTTAACTTATAACAAAAGATAACATAAACTGGTATTTTAATTATAACACAAAGAGATAACATAAACTGGTATTTTTAACTATAACACAAAGATAATATAAACTGGTATTTTTAATTATAACACAAAGATAACATAAACTGGTATTTTTAACTATTATAACACAAAGATAACATATAAACTGGTATTTTTTAACTTATAACAAAAAGATAACATAAACTGGTATTTTTTTAATATATAACACAAAAGATAACATAAACTGGTGTTTTTAATTATAACACAAAGATAACATAAACTGGTATTTTAATTATAACAACAAAGATAACATAAACTGGTATTTTAATTATAACACAAAAGATAACATAAACTGTATTTTAATTATAACACAAAGATAACATAAACTGGTATTTTTAATTATAACACAAAGATAACATAAACTGGTATTTTTAATTATAACACAAAGATAACATAAACTGGTATTTTTAACTATAACACAAAGATAACATAAACTGGTATTTTAATTATAACACAAAGATAACATAAACTGGTGTTTTTAACTATAACACAATGATAACATAAACTGGTATGTTTTAATTATAACACAAAGATAACATAAACTGGTATTTTTTAATTATAACACAAAGATAACATAAACTGGTATTTTTAATTATAACACAAAGATAAACATAAACTGGTATTTTTAATTATAACACAAAAGATAACATAAACTGGTATTTTTAATTATAACACAAAGATAACATAAACTGGTATTTTAATTATAACACAAAGATAACATAAACTGGTATTTTTAACTATAAACACAAAGATAACATAAACTGGTATTTTAACTATAACACAAAAGATAACATAAACTGGTATTTTTAATTATAACACAAAAGATAACATAAACTGGTATTTTAATTATAACAAAGATAACATAAACTGGTATTTTTAATTATAACACAAAGATAACATAAACTGGTATTTTAATTATAACACAAAGATAACATAAACTGGTATTTTTAATTATAACACACAATAACATAAACTGGTATTTTTTAACATAACACAAAGATATAACATAAACTGGTATTTTTAATTATAACACAAAGATAACATAAACTGGTATTTTTAATTATAACACAAAAGATAACATAAACTGGTATTTTTAACTATAACACAAAGATAACATAAACTGGTATTTTTAACTATAACACAAAGATAACATAAACTGGTATTTTTTAATTATAACACAAAGATAACATAAACTGGTGTTTTTAATTATAACACAAAGATAACATAAACTGGTATTTTTAATTATAACACAAAGATAACATAAACTGGTATTTTTAACTATAACACAAAGATAACATAAACTGGTGTTTTTAATTATAACACAAAAGATAACATAAACTGGTATTTTAACTATAACACAAAGATAACATAAACTGGTATTTTTAATTATAACACAAAGATAACATAAACTGGTATGTTTTAATTATAACACAAAGATAACATAAACTGGTATTTTTAATTATAACACAAAGATAACATAAACTGGTATTTTTAACTATAACACAAAGATAACATAAACTGGTATTTTTAATTATAACACAAAGATAACATAAACTGGTATGTTTTAATTATATCACAAAGATAACATAAACTGGTATTTTTAATTATAACACAAAGATAACATAAACTGGTATTTTTAATTATAACACAAAGATAACATAAACTGGTATTTTTAATTATAACACAAAGATAACATAAACTGGTTTTTAATTATAACACAAAGATAACATAAACTGGTATTTTAATTATAACACAAAGATAACATAAACTGGTATTTTTTAATTATAACACAAAGATAACATAAACTGGTATTTTAATTATAACACAAAGATAACATAAACTGGTATTTTTAATTATAACACAAAGATAACATAAACTGGTATTTTAATTATAACACAAAGATAACATAAACTGTATTTTTTAACTATAACACAAAGATAACATAAACTGGTATTTTTTAACACAAAGATATACATAAACTATAACACAAAGATAACATAAACTGGTATTTTAACTATAACACAAAGATAACAAAAGATAACACAAACTGGTATTTTCAACTATAACACAAAGATAACATAAACTGGTATTTTTAACTATAACACAAAGATAACATAAACTGGTATTTTTAATTATAACACAAAGATAACATAAACTGGTATTTTAATTATAACACAAAGATAACATAAACTTGTATTTTTAACTATAACACAAAGATAACATAAACTGGTATTTTTAATTATAACACAAAGATATATACATAAACTGGTATTTTTAATTATAACACAAAGATAACATAAACTGGTATTTTTAATTATAACACAAAAGATAACATAAACTGGTATTTTTAATTATAACACAAAGATAACATAAACTGGTATTTTAATTATAACACAAAGATAACATAAACTGGTATTTTTTAATTATAACACAAAGATAACATAAACTGGTGTTTTTTAATTATAACACAAAGATAACATAAACTGGTATTTTTAATTATAACACAAAGATAACATAAACTGGTATTTTTTAACTTATAACACAAGAGATAACATAAACTGGTATTTTAATTATAACACAAAGATAACATAAACTGGTATTTTTAATTATAACACAAAGATAACATAAACTGGTATTTTTAATTATAACACAAAGATAACATAAACTGGTATTTTTAATTATAAAAGATAACACAAAGATAACATAAACTGGTATTTTAATTAATAACACAAAGATAACATAAACTGGTATTTTAATTATAACACAAAGATAACATAAACTGGTATTTTTAATTATAAACAAATTTTTAAATAACATAAACTGGTATTTTTAATTATAACACAAAGATAACATAAACTGGTATTTTTTAATTATAACACAAAGATAACATAAACTGGTATTTTTAATTATAACACAAAGATAACATAAACTGGTATTTTAATTATAACACAAAGATAACATAAACTGGTATTTTAACTATAACACAAAGAGATAACATAAACTGGTATTTTTAACTATAACAAAGATAACATAAACTGGTATTTTTAATTATAACACAAAGATAACATAAACTGGTATTTTTAACTATAACACAAAGATAACATAAACTGGTATTTTTAACTATAACACAAAAAGATAACATAAACTGGTATTTTTAATTATAACACAAAGATAACAAAACTGATAACTATAAACTAACATAAACTGGTATTTTTAATTATAACACAAAGATAACATAAACTGGTATTTTAATTAACCTGAGATAACATAAACTGGTATTTTTAATTATAACACAAGAGATAACATAAACTGGTATTTTTAATTATAACACAAAAGATAACATAAACTGGTATTTTTAATTATAAACAAAAGATAACAAAACTGATAAATTATAAACAAAAGATAACATAAACTGGTATTTTAATTATAACACAAAGATAACATAAACTGGTATTTTTTAATTATAACACAAAGATAACATAAACTGGTATTTTTTAAATTATAACACAAAGATAACATAAACTGGTATGTTTTAATTATATCACAAAGATAACATAAACTGGTATTTTTAATTATAACACAAAGATAACATAAACTGGTATTTTAATTATAACACAAAGATAACATAAACTGGTATTTTAATTATAACACAAAGATAACATAAACTGGTATTTTTAACTATAACACAAAGATAACATAAACTGGTATTTTTAATTATAACACAAAGATAACATAAACTGGTATTTTTAATTATAACACAAAGATAACATAAACTGGTATTTTTAACTATAACACAAAGATAATAAACTGGTATTTTTAACTATAACAATAAAGATAACATAAACTGGTATTTTTTAATTATAACACAAAGATAACATAAACTGGTATTTTAATTATAACACAAAGATAACATAAACTGGTATTTTTAATTATAACACAAAGATAACATAAACTGGTATTTTTAATTATAACACAAAGATAACATAAACTGGTATTTTAATTATAACACAAAGATAACATAAACTGGTATTTTTAACTATAACACAAAGATAACATAAACTGGTATTTTTAATTATAACACAAAGATAACATAAACTGGTATTTTTAACTATAACACAAAGATAACATAAACTGGTATTTTTTAACACATATAAACATAAACTGAATAGAGAAAATATAAACTGGTATTTTTAATTATAACACAAAGATAACATAAACTGGTATTTTTAATTATAACACAAAGATAACATAAACTGGTATTTTTAACTATACACACAAAGATAACATAAACTGGTATTTTAATTATATACAAAGATAACATAAACTGGTATTTTAATTATAACACAAGATAACATAAACTGGTATTTTTAACTATAACACAAAGATAACATAAACTGGTATTTTTTAATTATAAACAAAAGATAACATAAACTGGTATTTTAATTATAACACAAAGATAACATAAACTGGTATTTTTAATTATAACACAAAGATAACATAAACTGGTATTTTTTACTTATAACACAAAGATAACATAAACTGGTATTTTTTAACTATAACACAAGAGATAACATAAACTGGTATTTTTAACTATAACACAAGAGATAACATAAACTGGTATTTTTAATTATAACACAAAGATAACATAAACTGGTATTTTAACTATAACACAAAGATAACATAAACTGGTATTTTTAATTATAACACAAGATAACATAAACTGGTATTTTAATTATAACACAAAGATAACATAAACTGGTATTTTTAATTATAACACAAAGATAACATAAACTGGTATTTTTAATTATAACACAAAGATAACATAAACTGGTATTTTTAATTATAACACAAAGATAACATAACCTGGTATTTTTAACTACAACACAAAGATAACACAAACTGGTATTTTTAACTATATAACACAAACTGATAACTATAACACAAAGATATAAACTGGTATTTTAATTATAACACAAAAGATAACATAAACTGGTATTTTTAATTATATAACACAAAACATAAACTGATAACATAAACTGGTATTTTTAATTATAACACAAAGATAACATAAACTGGTATTTTAACTATAACACAAAGATAACATAAACTGGTATTTTTAATTATAACACAAAGATAACATAACTGGTATTTTAATTATAACACAAAGATAACATAAACTTGTATTTTTAATAATAATACAAAGATAACATAAACTGGTATTTTAATTATAACACAAAGATAACATAAACTGGTATTTTTAATTATAACACAAAGATAACATAAACTGGTATTTTTAATTATAACACAAAGATAACATAAACTGGTATTTTTAATTATAACACAAAGATAACATAAACTGGTATTTTTAATTATAACACAAAGATAACATAAACTGGTATTTTTAATTATAACACAAAGATAACATAAACTGGTATTTTTAATTATAACACAAAGATAACATAAACTGGTATTTTTTAATTATAACACAAAGATAACATAAACTGGTATTTTTTAATTATAACACAAAGATAACATAAACTGGTATTTTTAATTATAACACAAAGATAACATAAACTGGTATTTTTTAACTATAACACAAAGATAACATAAACTGGTATTTTAATTATAACACAAAGATAACATAAACTGGTATTTTAATTATAACACAAAGAGATAACATAAACTGGTATTTTTTAATTATAACACAAAGATAACATAAACTGGTATTTTTAACTATAACACAAAGATAACATAAACTGGTATGTTTTAATTATAACACAAAGATAACATAAACTGGTATTTTTAATATATAACACAAAGATAACATAAACATAAACTGGTATTTTTTTTTTAACTATAACACAAAGATAACATAAACTGGTATTTTAATTATAACACAAAGATAACATAAACTGGTATTTTAATTATAACACAAAGAGATAACATAAACTGGTATTTTTTAATTATAATACAAAGATAACATAAACTGGTATTTTAATTATAACACAAAGATAACATAAACTGGTATTTTAATTATAACACAAAGATAACATAAACTGGTATTTTTAATTATAACACAAAGATAACATAAACTGGTATTTTAATTATAACACAAAGATAACATAAACTGGTATTTTTAATTATAACACAAAGATAACATAAACTGGTATTTTTAATTATAACACAAAGATATAACATAAACTGGTATTTTTAACACAAAGATAACATAAACTGGTTTTTTTAATTATAACACAAGATAACATAAACTGGTATTTTTAATTATAACACAAAGATAACATAAACTGGTATTTTTAATTATAACACAAAAGATAACATAAACTGGTATTTTAACTATAACACAAAGATAACATAAACTGGTATTTTTAACTATAACACAAAGATAACATAAACCTGGTATTTTAATTATAACACAAAGATAACATAAACTGGTATTTTTAATATAACACAAAGATATAACAAAAAGATAACATAAACTGGTATTTTTAACTATAACACAAAGATAACATAAACTGGTATTTTTAATTATAACACAAAAGATAACATAAACTGGTATTTTTAACTATAACACAAAGATAACACAAACTGGTATTTTTAACTATAACACAAAGATAACATAAACTGGTATTTTTAATTATAATCACAAAGATAACATAAACTGGTATTTTTAACTTATAACACAAAGATAACATAAACTGGTATTTTTAATTATAACACAAAGAGATAACATAAACTGGTATTTTAACTATAACACAAAGATAACATAAACTGGTATTTTTAATTATAACACAAAGATAACATAAACTGGTATTTTTTAACTATAACACAAAGATAACATAAACTGGTATTTTTAACTATAACACAAAGATAACATAAACTGGTATTTTTAATTATAACACAAAGATAACATAAACTGGTATTTTAACTATAACACAAAGATAACATAAACTGGTATTTTTTAACTATAACACAAAGATAACACAAACTGGTATTTTTAACTATAACACAAAGATAACATAAACTGGTATTTTAACTATAACACAAAGATAACATAAACTGGTATTTTTAATTATAACACAAAGATAACATAAACTGGTATTTTTAATTATAACACAAAGAGATAACATAAACTGGTATTTTTAATTATAACACAAAGATAACATAAACTGGTATTTTTTAATTATAACACAAAGATAACATAAACTGGTATTTTTAATTATAACACAAAGATAACATAAACTGGTATTTTAATTATAAAACAAAGATAACATAAACTGGTATTTTTTAATTATAACACAAAGATAACATAAACTGGTATTTTTAATTATAACACAAAGATAACATAAACTGGTATTTTAACTATAACACAAAGATAACATAAACTGGTATTTTTAATTATAACACAAAGAGATAACATAAACTGGTATTTTTTTAATTATAACACAAAGATAACATAAACTGGTATTTTTAATTATAACACAAAGATAACATAAACTGGTATTTTTAATTATAACAAAAGATAACATAAACTGGTATTTTTTAACTATAACACAAAGAGATAACATAAACTGGTATTTTTAATTATAACACAAAGATAACATAAACTGGTATTTTAATTATAACACAAAGATAACATAAACTGGTATTTTTAATTATAACACAAAGATAACATAAACTGGTATTTTTTAATTATAACACAAAAGATAACATAAACTGGTATTTTAATTATAACAAAAGATAACATAAACTGGTATTTTTTAATTATAACACAAAGATAACATAAACTGGTATTTTTTTTAATTATAACACAAAGATAACATAAACTGGTATTTTTAATTATAACACAAAGATAACATAAACTGGTATTTTTAATTATAACACAAAGATAACATAAACTGGTTGTTTTTAATTATAACACAAAGATAACATAAACTGGTATTTTAACTATAACACAAAGATAAATTATAATTATAAAGATAACATAAACTGGTATTTTTAATTATAACACAAAGATAACATAAACTGGTATTTTTTAATTATAATACAAAGATAACATAAACTGTAGGTATTTTAATTATAACACAAAGATAACATAAACTGGTATTTTAATTATAACACAAAGATAACATAAACTGGTATTTTTAATTATAAGACAAAGATAACATAAACTGGTGTTTTTAATTATAACACAAAGATAACATAAACTGGTATTTTTAATTATAACACAAAGATAACATAAACTGGTATTTTTTAATTATAACACAAAGATAACATAAACTGGTATTTTTAATTATAACACAAAGATAACATAAACTGGTATTTTAACTATAACACAAAGATAACATAAACTGGTATTTTTAATTATAACACAAAGATAACATAAACTGGAATTTTTTTAATTATAACACAAAGATAACATAAACTGGTATTTTTAATTATAACACAAAGATAACATAAACTGGTATTTTTAACTATAACACAAAGATAACATAAACTGGTATTTTTAACTATAACACAAAGATAACATAAACTGGTATTTTTAATTATAACACAAAGATAACATAAACTGGTATTTTTAATTATAACACAAAGATAACATAAACTGGTATTTTTAATTATAACACAAAGATAACATAAACTGGTATTTTTAATTATAACACAAAGATAACATAAACTGGTATTTTTAATTATAACACAAAGATAACATAAACTGGTATTTTTAATTATAACACAAAGATAACATAAACTGGTATTTTTTAACTATAACACAAAGATAACATAAACTGGTATTTTAACTATAACACAAAGATAACATAAACTGGTATTTTTAACTATAACACAAAGATAACATAAACTGGTATTTTTAATTATAACACAAAGATAACATAAACTGGTATTTTAACTATAAATACAAAGATAACATATAAACTGGTATTTTTTAATTATAACACAAAGATAACATAAACTGGTATTTTTAATTATAACACAAAGATAACATAAACTGGTATTTTTAACTATAACAAAGAGATAACATAAACTGGTATTTTTTAATTATAAACACAAAGATAACATAAACTGGTATTTTTAATTATAACACAAAAGATAACATAAACTGGTATTTTTAACTATAACACAAAGATAACATAAACTGGTATTTTTTAACTATAACACAAAGATAACATAAACTGGTATGTTTTAATTATATCACAAAGATAACATAAACTGGTATTTTAATTATAACACAAAGATAACATAAACTGGTATTTTTAATTATAACACAAAGATAACATAAACTGGTATTTTTAATTATAACACAAAGATAACATAAACTGGTATTTTTAACTATAACACAAAGAGATAACATAAACTGGTATTTTTAACTATAACACAAAGATAACATAAACTGGTATTTTTAATTATAACACAAAGATAACATAAACTGGTATTTTTAATTATAACACAAAGATAACATAAACTGGTATGTTTTAATTATATCACAAAGATAACATAGACTGGTATTTTTAATTATAACACAAAGATAACATAAACTGGTATTTTTAACTATAACACAAAGATAACATAAACTGGTATTTTTAATTATAACACAAAGATAACATAAACTGGTATTTTAATTATAACACAAAGATAACATAAACTGGTATTTTTAATTATAACACAAAGATAACATAAACTGGTATTTTTAATTATAACACAAAGAGATAACATAAACTGGTATTTTTAATTATAACACAAAGATAACATAAACTGGTATTTTTAATTATAACACAAAGATAACATAAACTGGTATTTTTAATTATAACACAAAGATAAACATAAACTGGTATTTTAATTATAACACAAAGATAACATAAACTGGTATTTTTAATTATAACACAAAGATAACATAAACTGGTATTTTTAATTATAACACAAAGATAACATAAACTGGTATTTTTAATTATAACACAAAGATAACATAAACTGGTATTTTTAACTATAACACAAAGATAACATAAACTGGTATTTTTAATTATAACACAAAGATAACATAAACTGGTATTTTTATTATAACACAAAGATAACATAAACTGGTATTTTAATTATAACACAAAGATAACATAAACTGGTATTTTTTAATTATAACACAAAGATAACATAAACTGGTATTTTAATTATAACACAAAGATAACATAAACTGGTATTTTAATTATAACACAAAAGATAACATAAACTGGTATTTTAACTATAAATACAAAAGATAAAATATAAACTGGTATTTTAACTATAACACAAAGATAACATAAACTGGTATTTTTAATTATAACACAAAGATAACATAAACTGGTATTTTTAATTATAACACAAAGATAACATAAACTGGTATTTTTAATTATAACACAAAGATAACATAAACTGGTATTTTTAATTATAACACAAAGATAACATAAACTGGTATTTTAATTATAACACAAAGATAACATAAACTAGTATTTTAACTATAACACAAAGATAACATAAACTGGTATTTTAATTATAACACAAAGATAACATAAACTGGTATTTTTACTATTAAACACAAAGATAACATAAACTGGTATTTTAATTATAACACAAAGATAACATAAACTGGTATTTTTAACTATAACACAAAGATAACATAAACTGGTATTTTTAACTATAACACAAAGATAACATAAACTGGTATTTTAATTATAACACAAAGATAACATAAACTGGTATTTTTAATTATAACACAAAGATAACATAAACTGGTATTTTTTAACTATAACACAAAGATAACATAAACTGGTATTTTTAATTATAACACAAAGATAACATAAACTGGTATTTTTAATTATAACACAAAGATAACATAAACTGGTATTTTTAATTATAACACAAAGATAACATAAACTGGTATTTTTTAATTATAACACAAAGATAACATAAACTGGTATTTTTTAATTATAACACAAAGATAACATAAACTGGTATTTTTAATTATAACACAAAAGATAACATAAACTGGTATGTTTTAATTATAACACAAAGATAACATAAACTGGTATTTTTAATTATAACACAAAGATAACATAAACTGGTATTTTTAATTATAACACAAAGATAACATAAACTGGTATTTTTAATTATAACACAAAGATAACATAAACTGGTATTTTAACTATAACACAAAAGATAACATAAACTGGTATTTTTAATTATAACAAAAGATAACATAAACTGGTATTTTTAACTATAACACAAAGATAACATAAACTGGTATTTTTTAACTATAACACAAAGATAACATAAACTGGTATTTTTAATTATAACACAAAGATAACATAAACTGGTATTTTTTAATTATAACACAAAGATAACATAAACTGGTATTTTAACTATAAACACAAAGATAACATAAACTGGTATTTTTTATATTAAACTATTTTTTAATATATAACAAAGATAACATAAACTGGTATTTTTTAATTATAACACAAAAGATAACATAAACTGGTATTTTAATTATAACACAAAGATAACATAAACTGGTATTTTTAATTATAACAAAAGATAACATAAACTGGTATTTTAACTATAACACAAAGATAACATAAACTGGTATTTTTTAACTATATAACACAAAGATAACATAAACTGGTATTTTAACTATAACACAAAGATAACATAAACTGGTATTTTAATTATAACACAAAGATAACATAAACTGGTATTTTAACTATAATACACAAAGATAACATAAACTGGTATTTTTAACTATAACACAAAGATAACATAAACTGGTATTTTTAATTATAACACAAAGATAACATAAACTGGTATTTTTAACTATAACACAAAGATAACATAAACTGGTATTTTTAATTATAAACACAAAGATAACATAAACTGGTATTTTTTTAATTATAACACAAAGATAACATAAACTGGTATTTTTAATTATAACACAAAGATAACATAAACTGGTATTTTTAATTATAACAAAAGATAACATAAACTGGTATTTTTAACTATAACACAAAGATAACATAAACTGGTATTTTTTAATTATAACACAAAGATAACATAAACTGGTATTTTTAATTATAACACAAAGATAACATAAACTGGTATTTTTTAATTATAACACAAAGATAACATAAACTGGTATTTTAACTATAACACAAAGATAACATAAACTGGTATTTTTAACTTATAACACAAAGATAACATAAACTGGTATTTTTAATTATAACACAAAGATAACATAAACTGGTATTTTTAATTATAACACAAAGATAACATAAACTGGTATTTTAATTATAACACAAAGATAACATAAACTGGTATTTTTAATTATAACACAAAAGATACATAAACTGGTATTTTTAACTATAACACAAAGATAACATAAACTGGTATTTTTAACTATAACACAAAGATAACATAAACTGGTATTTTTAATTATAACACAAAGATAACATAAACTGATGTTTTAATTATAACACAAAGATAACATAGACTGGTATTTTTAACTATAACACAAAGATAACATAAACTGGTATTTTAACTATAATTAAACAAAGATAACATAAACTAGTATTTTAACTATAACACAAAGATAACATAAACTGGTATTTTTAATTATAACACAAAGATAACATAAACTGGTATTTTTAATTATAACACAAAGATAACATAAACTGGTATTTTTAACTATAACACAAAGATAACATAAACTGGTATTTTAACTATAACACAAAGATAACATAAACTGGTATTTTTAATTATAACACAAAGATAACATAAACTGGTAATATTTTTAACTTATAACACAAAGATAACATAAACTGGTATTTTTAATTATAACACAAAGATAACATAAACTGGTATTTTAACTATAACACAAAAGATAACATAAACTGGTATTTTTAATTATAACACAAAGATAACATAAACTGGTATTTTTATAACACAAAGATAACATATAACACAAAGATAACATAAACTGGTATTTTTAATTATAACACAAAGATAACATAAACTGGTATTTTTAATTATAACACAAAGATAAATATAAACTGGTATTTTTTATAAATACACAAAGATAACATAAACTGGTATTTTTAACTATAACACAAAAGATAACATAAACTGGTTTTTTAATTATAAACACAAAGATAACATAAACTGGTATTTTAATTATAACACAAAGATAACATAAACTGGTATTTTTTAATTATAACACAAAGATAACATAAACTGGTATTTTTAACTATAACACAAAGATAACATAAACTGGTATTTTTAACTATAACACAAAGATAACATAAACTGGTATTTTAATTATAACACAAAGATAACATAAACTGGTATTTTAATTATAACACAAAGATAACATAAACTGGTATTTTTAACTATAACACAAAGATAACATAAACTGGTATTTTTAATTATAACAAAAAGATAACATAAACTGGTATTTTTAACTATAACACAAAGATAACATAAACTGGTATTTTTAATTATAACACAAAGATAACATAAACTGGTATTTTTAACTATAACACAAAGATAACATAAACTGGTATTTTTAATTATAACACAAAGATAACATAACCTGGTATTTTTAACTACAACACAAAGATAACACAAACTGGTATTTTTAACTATATAACAAAGATAACATAAACTGGTATTTTAACTATAACACAAAGATAACATAAACTGGTATTTTAATTATAGCACAAAGATAACATAAACTGGTATTTTTAACTATAACAAAGATAACATAAACTGGTATTTTTTAACTATAAACAAAGATAAACATAAACTGGTATTTTTAACTATAACACAAAGATAACATAAACTGGTATTTTTTAACTATAACACAAAGATAACATAAACTGGTATTTTAATTATAAATACAAAAGATAACATAAACTGGTATTTTTTAACTATAACACAAAGATAACATAAACTGGTATTTTAATTATAACACAAAGATAACATAAACTGGTATTTTTAATTATAACACAAAGATAACATAAACTGGTATTTTTAATTATAACACAAAGATAACATAAACTGGTATTTTTAATTATAACACAAAGATAACATAAACTGGTATTTTAAATTATAACACAAAGATAACATAAACTGGTATTTTTAATTATAACACAAAGATAACATAAACTGGTATTTTTAATTATAACACAAAGATAACATAAACTGGTATTTTTAATTATAACACAAAGATAAACATAAACTGGTATTTTTAATTATAACACAAAGATAAATATAAACTGGTATTTTAACTATAACACAAAGATAACATAAACTGGTATTTTTAATTATAACACAAAGATAACATAAACTGGTATTTTAATTATAACACAAAGATAACATAAACTGGTATTTTTAACTATAACACAAAGATAACATAAACTGGTATGTTTTAATTATATCACAAAGATAACATAAACTGGTATTTTTAATTATAACACAAAGATAACATAAACTGGTATTTTTAATTATAACACAAAGATAACATAAACTGGTATTTTTAATTATAACACAAAGATAACATAAACTGGTATTTTTAACTATAACACAAAGATAACATAAACTGGTATTTTTAAATTATAACACAAAGATAACATAAACTGGTATTTTTAATTATAACACAAAGATAACATAAACTGGTATGTTTTAATTATAACACAAAGATAACATAAACTGGTATTTTTAACTATAACACAAAGATAACATAAACTGGTATTTTTAACTATAACACAAAGATAACATAAACTGGTATTTTTAATTATAACACAAAGATAACATAAACTGGTATTTTTAACTATAACACAAAGATAACATAAACTGGTATTTTTAATTATAACACAAAGATAACATAAACTGGTATTTTTAACTATAACACAAAAATAACATAAACTGGTATTTTTAACTATAACACAAAGATAACATAAACTGGTATTTTTAATTATAACACAAAGATAACATAAACTGGTATTTTTAATTATAACACAAAGATAACATAAACTGGTATTTTTAATTATAACACAAAGATAACATAAACTGGTATTTTTAACTATAACACAAAGATAACATAAACTGGTATTTTTTTAACTATAACACAAAGATAACATAAACTGGTATGTTTTAATTATATCACAAAGATAACATAAACTGGTATTTTTAATTATAACACAAAGATAACATAAACTGGTATTTTTAATTATAACACAAAGATAACATAAACTGGTATTTTTAATTATAACAAAAAGATAACATAACCTGGTATTTTAACTACAACACAAAGATAACATAAACTGGTATTTTTTAATTATAACACAAAGATAACATAAACTGGTATTTTTAACTATAACACAAAGATAACATAAACTGGTATGTTTTAATTATATCACAAAGATAACATAAAACTGGTATTTTAATTATAACACAAAGATAACATAAACTAGTATTTTAACTATAACACAAAGATAACATAAACTGGTATTTTTAATTATAACACAAAGATAACATAAACTGGTATTTTTAATTATAACACAAAGATAACATAAACTGGTATTTTTTAACTATAACACAAAGATAACATAAACTGGTATTTTTAATTATAACACAAAGATAACATAAACTGGTATTTTAATTATAACACAAAGATAACATAAACTGGTATTTTTAATTATAACACAAAGATAACATAAACTGGTATTTTTAACTATAACACAAAGATAACATAAACTGGTATTTTTAATTATAACACAAAGATAACATAAACTGGTATTTTTTAATTATAACACAAAGATAACATAAACTGGTATTTTTAATTATAACACAAAGATAACATAAACTGGTGTTTTTAATTATAACACAAAGATAACATAAACTGGTATTTTTAACTATAAACAAAGATAACATAAACTGGTATTTTTAACTATAACACAAAGATAACATAAACTGGTATTTTTAATTATAACACAAAGATAACATAAACTGGTATTTTAACTATAACACAAAGATAACATAAACTGGTATTTTTAATTATAACACAAAGATAACATAAACTGGTATTTTTAACTATAACACAAACTATAAATAACAAAGATAACATAAACTGGTATTTTTATAACACAAAGATAACATAAACTGGTATTTTTATTATAACACAAAGATAACATAAACTGGTATTTTAATTATAACACAAAGATAACATAAACTAGTATTTTAACTATAACACAAAGATAACATAAACTGGTGTTTTTAATTATAACACAAAGATAACATAAACTGGTATTTTTAATTATAACACAAAGATAACATAAACTGGTATTTTTAATTATAACACAAAGATAACATAAACTGGTATTTTTAATTATAACACAAAGATAACATAAACTGGTATTTTAACTATAACACAAAGATAACATAAACTGGTATTTTTAATTATAACACAAAGATAACATAAACTGGTATTTTTAATTATAACACAAAGATAACATAAACTGGTATTTTTAATTATAACACAAAGATAACATAAACTGGTATTTTTAATTATAACACAAAGATAACATAAACTGGTATTTTTAATTATAACACAAAGATAACATAAACTGGTATTTTTAACTATAACACAAAGATAACATAAACTGGTATTTTTAATTATAACACAAAGATAACATAAACTGGTATTTTAATTATAACACAAAGATAACATAAACTGGTATTTTTAATTATAACACAAAGATAACATAAACTGGTATTTTTAATTATAACACAAAGATAACATAAACTGGTATTTTTAACTATAACACAAAGATAACATAAACTGGTATTTTTAATTATAACACAAAGATAACATAAACTGGTATTTTTAATTATAACACAAAGATAACATAAACTGGTATTTTTAACTATAACACAAAGATAACATAAACTGGTATTTTTAACTATAACACAAAGATAACATAAACTGGTATTTTTAACTATAACACAAAGATAACATAAACTGGTATTTTTAACTATAACACAAAGATAACATAAACTGGTATTTTTAATTATAACACAAAGATAACATAAACTGGTATTTTTAACTTATAACACAAAGATAACATAAACTGGTATTTTTAATTATAACACAAAGATAACATAAACTGGTATTTTTAATTATAACACAAAGATAACATAAACTGGTATTTTTAATTATAACACAAAGATAACATAAACTGGTATTTTTAATTATAACACAAAGATAACATAAACTGGTATTTTTAATTATAACACAAGAGATAACATAAACTGGTATTTTTTAATTATAACACAAAGATAACATAAACTGGTATTTTAATTATAACACAAAGATAACATAAACTGGTATTTTTTAATTATAACACAAAGATAACATAAACTGGTATTTTTAACTATAACACAAAGATAACATAAACTGGTATTTTTAATTATAACACAAAGATAACATAAACTGGTATTTTTAATTATAACACAAAGATAACATAAACTGGTATTTTTAATTATAACACAAAGATAACATAAACTGGTATTTTTAACTTATAACACAAAGATAACATAAACTGGTATTTTTAATTATAACACAAAGATAACATAAACTGGTATTTTTTAATTATAACACAAAAGATAACATAAACTGGTATTTTTAATTATAACACAAAGATAACATAAACTGGTATTTTTAATTATAACACAAAGATAACATAAACTGGTATTTTTAACTATAACACAAAGATAACATAAACTGGTATTTTTAACTATAACACAAAGATAACATAAACTGGTATTTTTAATTATAACACAAAGATAACATAAACTGGTATTTTTAATTATAATACAAAGATAACATAAACTGGTATTTTTAATTATAACACAAAGATAACATAAACTGGTATTTTTAACTATAACACAAAGATAACATAAACTGGTATTTTTAATTATAACACAAAGATAACATAAACTGGTATTTTTAACTATAACACAAAGATAACATAAACTGGTATTTTAACTATAACACAAAGATAACATAAACTGGTATTTTTAATTATAACACAAAGATAACATAAACTGGTATTTTTAATTATAACACAAAGATAACATAAACTGGTATGTTTTAATTATATCACAAAGATAACATAAACTGGTATTTTAATTATAACACAAAGATAACATAAACTGGTATTTTTAATTATAACACAAAGATAACATAAACTGGTATTTTTAACTATAACACAAAGATAACATAAACTGGTATTTTTAATTATAACACAAAGATAACATAAACTGGTATTTTTAATTATAACACAAAGATAACATAAACTGGTATTTTTAACTATAACACAAAGATAACATAAACTGGTATTTTAACTATAACACAAAGATAACATAAACTGGTATTTTTAATTATAACACAAAGATAACATAAACTGGTATTTTTAACTATAACACAAAGATAACATAAACTGGTATTTTAAACTATAACACAAAGATAACATAAACTGGTATTTTTAACTATAACACAAAGATAACATAAACTGGTATTTTTAATTATAACACAAAGATAACATAAACTGGTATTTTTAATTATAACACAAAGATAACATAAACTGGTATTTTTAATTATAACACAAAGATAACATAAACTGGTATTTTTAATTATAACACAAAGATAACATAAACTGGTATTTTTAATTATAACACAAAGATAACATAAACTGGTATTTTTAATTATAACACAAAGATAACATAAACTGGTATTTTTAATTATAACACAAAGATAACATAAACTGGTATTTTTAACTATAAATACAAAGAGATAACATAAACTGGTATTTTTAATTATAACACAAAGATAACATAAACTGGTATTTTTAATTATAACACAAAGATAACATAAACTGGTATTTTTAATTATAACACAAAGATAACATAAACTGGTATTTTAATTATAACACAAAGATAACATAAACTGGTATTTTTAACTATAACACAAAGATAACACAAACTGGTATTTTTAACTATAACACAAAGATAACATAAACTGGTATTTTTAACTATAACACAAAGATAACATAAACTGGTATTTTTAATTATAACACAAAGATAACATAAACTGGTATTTTTAATTATAACACAAAGATAACATAAACTGGTATTTTTAATTATAACACAAAGATAACATAAACTGGTATTTTAACTATAACACAAAGATAACATAAACTGGTATTTTTAACTATAACACAAAAGATAACATAAACTGGTATTTTTAACTATAACACAAAGATAACATAAACTGGTATTTTTAATTATAACACAAAGATAACATAAACTGGTATTTTTAATTATAACACAAAGATAACATAAACTGGTATTTTTAATTATAACACAAAGATAACATAAACTGGTATTTTTAATTATAACACAAAGATAACATAAACTGGTATTTTTAATTATAACACAAAGATAACATAAACTGGTATTTTTAACTATAACACAAAGATAACATAAACTGGTATTTTAATTATAACACAAAGAGATAACATAAACTGGTATTTTTAATTATAACACAAAGATAACATAAACTGGTATTTTTAACTATAACACAAAGATAACATAAACTGGTATTTTTAATTATAACACAAAGATAACATAAACTGATGTTTTATAATTATAACACAAAGATAACATAAACTGGTATTTTTAAATATAACACAAAGATAACATAAACTGGTATTTTTAATTACAACACAAAGATAACATAAATCGGTATTTTTAATTATAACACAAAGATAACATAAACTGTATTTTAATTATAACACAAAGATAACATAAACTGGTATTTTTTAATTATAACACAAAGATAACATAAACTGGTATTTTTAACTATAACACAAAGATAACATAAACTGGTATTTTTAATTATAACACAAAGATAACATAAACTGGTATTTTAATTATAACACAAAGATAACATAAACTGGTATTTTTAACTATAACACAAAGATAACATAAACTGGTATTTTTAATTATAACACAAAGATAACATAAACTGGTATTTTTAATTATAACACAAAGATAACATAAACTGGTATTTTTAATTATAACACAAAGATAACATAAACTGGTATTTTTAATTATAACACAAAGATAACATAAACTGGTATTTTTAATTATAACACAAAGATAACATAAACTGGTATTTTTAATTATAATACAAAGATAACATAAACTGGTATTTTTAATTATAACACAAAGATAACATAAACTGGTATTTTTAATTATAACACAAAGATAACATAAACTGGTATTTTTAATTATAACACAAAGATAACATAAACTGGTATTTTTTTAATTATAACACAAAGATAACATAAACTGGTATTTTTAATTATAACACAAAGATAACATAAACTGGTATTTTAACTTATAACACAAAGATAACATAAACTGGTATTTTAATTATAACACAAAGATAACATAAACTGGTATTTTAATTATAACACAAAGATAACATAAACTGGTATTTTTAACTATAACACAAAGATAACATAAACTGGTATTTTTAATTATAACACAAAGATAACATAAACTGGTATTTTTAACTATAACACAAAGATAACATAAACTGGTATTTTTAATTATAACACAAAGATAACATAAACTGGTATTTTTAATTATAACACAAAGATAACATAAACTGGTATTTTTAATTATAACACAAAGATAACATAAACTGGTATTTTTAACTATAACACAAAGATAACATAAACTGGTATTTTTAACTTATAACACAAAGATAACATAAACTGGTATTTTAATTATAACACAAAGATAACATAAACTGGTATTTTTAATTATAACACAAAGATAACATAAACTGGTATTTTTAACTATAACACAAAGATAACATAAACTGGTATTTTTAATTATAACACAAAGATAACATAAACTGGTATTTTTAACTATAACACAAAGATAACATAAACTGGTATTTTTAACTATAACACAAAGATAACATAAACTGGTATTTTAATTATAACACAAAGATAACATAAACTGGTATTTTTAATTATAACACAAAGATAACATAAACTGGTATTTTAACTATAACACAAAGATAACATAAACTGGTATTTTTAATTATAACACAAAGATAACATAAACTGGTATTTTTAATTATAACACAAAGATAACATAAACTGGTATTTTAATTATAACACAAAGATAACATAAACTGGTATTTTAATTATAACACAAAGATAACATAAACTGGTATTTTTAATTATAACACAAAGATAACATAAACTGGTATTTTTAATTATAACACAAAGATAACATAAACTGGTATTTTTAATTATAACACAAAGATAACATAAACTGGTATGTTTTAATTATATCACAAAGATAACATAAACTGGTATTTTTAATTATAACACAAAGATAACATAAACTGGTATTTTTAATTATAACACAAAGATAACATAAACTGGTATTTTTAATTATAACACAAAGATAACATAAACTGGTATTTTTAACTATAACACAAAGATAACATAAACTGGTATTTTTAACTATAACACAAAGATAACATAAACTGGTATTTTAATTATAACACAAAGATAACATAAACTGGTATTTTTAATTATAACACAAAGATAACATAAACTGGTATTTTTAATTATAACACAAAGATAACATAAACTGGTATTTTTAATTATAACACAAAGATAACATAAACTGGTATTTTTAATTATAACACAAAGATAACATAAACTGGTATTTTAATTATAACACAAAGATAACATAAACTGGTATTTTTAATTATAACACAAAGATAACATAAACTGGTATTTTTAACTATAACACAAAGATAACATAAACTGGTATTTTTAATTATAACACAAAGATAACATAAACTGGTATTTTTAATTATAACACAAAGATAACATAAACTGGTATTTTTAATTATAACACAAAGATAACATAAACTGGTATTTTAATTATAACACAAAGATAACATAAACTGGTATTTTTAACTATAACACAAAGATAACATAAACTGGTATTTTTAATTATAACACAAAGATAACATAAACTGGTATTTTAATTATAACACAAAGATAACATAAACTGGTATTTTTAATTATAACACAAAGATAACATAAACTGGTATTTTTAATTATAACACAAAGATAACATAAACTGGTATTTTTAATTATAACACAAAGATAACATAAACTGGTATTTTTAATTATAACACAAAGATAACATAAACTGGTATTTTTAATTATAACACAAAGATAACATAAACTGGTATTTTAACTATAACACAAAGATAACATAAACTGGTATTTTTAACTATAACACAAAGATAACATAAACTGGTATTTTTAATTATAACACAAAGATAACATAAACTGGTATTTTTAATTATAACACAAAGATAACATAAACTGGTATTTTTAATTATAACACAAAGATAACATAAACTGGTATTTTTAACTATAACACAAAGATAACATAAACTGGTATTTTTAACTATAACACAAAGATAACATAAACTGGTATTTTTAATTATAACACAAAGATAACATAAACTGGTATTTTTAATTATAACACAAAGATAACATAAACTGGTATTTTTAATTATAACACAAAGATAACATAAACTGGTATTTTTTAATTATAACACAAAGATAACATAAACTGGTATTTTAATTATAACACAAAGATAACATAAACTAGTATTTTAACTATAACACAAAGATAACATAAACTGGTATTTTTAATTATAACACAAAGATAACATAAACTGGTATTTTTAATTATAACACAAAGATAACATAAACTGGTATTTTTAATTATAACACAAAGATAACATAAACTGGTATTTTTAATTATAACACAAAGATAACATAAACTGGTATTTTTAACTATAACACAAAGATAACATAAACTGGTATTTTTAATTATAACACAAAGATAACATAAACTGGTATTTTAACTATAACACAAAGATAACATAAACTGGTATTTTTAACTATAACACAAAGATAACATAAACTGGTATTTTAATTATAACACAAAGATAACATAAACTGGTATTTTTAATTATAACACAAAGATAACATAAACTGGTATTTTTAATTATAACACAAAGATAACATAAACTGGTATTTTAATTATAACACAAAGATAACATAAACTGGTATTTTTAACTATAACACAAAGATAACATAAACTGGTATTTTTAATTATAACACAAAGATAACATAAACTGGTATTTTAATTATAACACAAAGATAACATAAACTAGTATTTTAACTATAACACAAAGATAACATAAACTTGTGTTTTTAATTATAACACAAAGATAACATAAACTGGTATTTTAATTATAACACAAAGATAACATAAACTGGTATGTTTTAATTATATCACAAAGATAACATAAACTGGTATTTTAATTATAACACAAAGATAACATAAACTTGTATTTTTAATATATAACACAAAGATAACATAAACTGGTATTTTTAATTATAACACAAAGATAACATAAACTGGTATTTTAATTATAACACAAAGATAACATAGACTGGTATTTTTAATTATAACACAAAGATAACATAAACTAACACAAAAGATAACATAAACTGGTATTTTTTAATTATAACACAAAGATAACATAAACTAGTATTTTAACTATAACACAAAGATAACATAAACTGGTATTTTAATTATAACACAAAGATAACATAAACTGGTATTTTTAACTATAACACAAAGATAACATAAACTGGTATTTTTAATTATAACACAAAGATAACATAAACTGGTATTTTTAACTATAACACAAAGATAACATAAACTGGTATTTTTAATTATAACACAAAGATAACATAAACTGGTATTTTTAATTATAACACAAAGATAACATAAACTGGTATTTTTAATTATAACACAAAGATAACATAAACTGGTATTTTTAATTATAACACAAAGATAACATAAACTGGTATTTTTAACTATAACACAAAGATAACATAAACTGGTATTTTTAATTATAACACAAAGATAACATAAACTGGTATTTTAATTATAACACAAAGATAACATAAACTGGTATTTTTAATTATAACACAAAGATAACATAAACTGGTATTTTTAATTATAACACAAAGATAACATAAACTGGTATTTTTAATTATAACACAAAGATAACATAAACTGGTATTTTTATTATAACACAAAGATAACATAAACTGGTATTTTAATTATAACACAAAGATAACATAAACTAGTATTTTAACTATAACACAAAGATAACATAAACTTGTGTTTTTAATTATAACACAAAGATAACATAAACTGGTATTTTTAATTATAACACAAAGATAACATAAACTGGTATTTTTAATTATAACACAAAGATAACATAAACTGGTATTTTTAATTATAACACAAAGATAACATAAACTGGTATGTTTTAATTATATCACAAAGATAACATAAACTGGTATTTTTAATTATAACACAAAGATAACATAAACTGGTATTTTTAACTATAACACAAAGATAACATAAACTGGTATTTTTAATTATAACACAAAGATAACATAAACTGGTATTTTTAATTATAACACAAAGATAACATAAACTGGTATTTTTAATTATAACACAAAGATAACATAAACTGGTATTTTTAATTATAACACAAAGATAACATAAACTGGTATTTTTAATTATAACACAAAGATAACATAAACTGGTATTTTTAATTATAACACAAAGATAACATAAACTGGTATTTTTTAATTATAACACAAAGATAACATAAACTGGTATTTTAATTATAACACAAAGATAACATAAACTGGTATTTTAATTATAACACAAAGATAACATAAACTGGTATTTTTAATTATAACACAAAGATAACATAAACTGGTATTTTTAATTATAACACAAAGATAACATAAACTGGTATTTTTAATTATAACACAAAGATAACATAAACTGGTATTTTTAATTATAACACAAAGATAACATAAACTGGTATTTTTAATTATAACACAAAGATAACATAAACTGGTATTTTTAATTATAACACAAAGATAACATAAACTGGTATTTTTAATTATAACACAAAGATAACATAAACTGGTATTTTTAACTATAACACAAAGATAACATAAACTGGTATTTTTAACTATAACACAAAGATAACATAAACTGGTATTTTTAATTATAACACAAAGATAACATAAACTGGTATTTTTAATTATAACACAAAGATAACATAAACTGGTATTTTAAATTATAACACAAAGATAACATAAACTGGTATTTTTAATTATAACACAAAGATAACATAAACTGGTATTTTTAATTATAACACAAAGATAACATAAACTGGTATTTTTAACTATAACACAAAGATAACATAAACTGGTATTTTTAATTATAACACAAAGATAACATAAACTGGTATTTTTTAATTATAACACAAAGATAACATAAACTGGTATTTTTAATTATAACACAAAGATAACATAAACTGGTATTTTTAATTATAACACAAAGATAACATAAACTGGTATTTTTAATTATAACACAAAGATAACATAAACTGGTATTTTTAATTATAACACAAAGATAACATAAACTGGTATTTTTAATTATAACACAAAGATAACATAAACTGGTATTTTTAACTATAACACAAAGATAACATAAACTGGTATTTTTAACTATAACACAAAGATAACATAAACTGGTATTTTTAATTATAACACAAAGATAACATAAACTGGTATTTTAATTATAACACAAAGATAACATAAACTGGTATTTTTAATTATAACACAAAGATAACATAAACTGGTATTTTTAATTATAACACAAAGATAACATAAACTGGTATTTTTAACTATAACACAAAGATAACATAAACTGGTATTTTTAATTATAACACAAAGATAACATAAACTGGTATTTTTAATTATAACACAAAGATAACATAAACTGGTATTTTTAATTATAACACAAAGATAACATAAACTGGTATTTTTAATTATAACACAAAGATAACATAAACTGGTATTTTAATTATAACACAAAGATAACATAGACTGGTATTTTTAAATATAACACAAAGATAACATAAACTGGTATTTTAATTATAACACAAAGATAACATAAACTGGTATTTTTAATTATAACACAAAGATAACATAAACTGGTATTTTTAATTATAACACAAAGATAACATAAACTGGTATTTTTAATTATAACACAAAGATAACATAAACTGGTATTTTTAACTATAACACAAAGATAACATAAACTGGTATTTTTAATTATAACACAAAGATAACATAAACTGGTATTTTAATTATAACACAAAGATAACATAAACTGGTATTTTTAATTATAACACAAAGATAACATAAACTGGTATTTTTAATTATAACACAAAGATAACATAAACTGGTATTTTAATTATAACACAAAGATAACATAAACTGGTATTTTTAATTATAACACAAAGATAACATAAACTGGTATTTTTAACTATAACACAAAGATAACATAAACTGGTATTTTTAATTATAACACAAAGATAACATAAACTGGTATTTTTAACTATAACACAAAGATAACATAAACTGGTATTTTTAATTATAACACAAAGATAACATAAACTGGTATTTTTAATTATAACACAAAGATAACATAAACTGGTATTTTAACTATAACACAAAGATAACATAAACTGGTATTTTTAATTATAACACAAAGATAACATAAACTGGTATTTTTAATTATAACACAAAGATAACATAAACTGGTATTTTAACTATAACACAAAGATAACATAAACTGGTATTTTTAATTATAACACAAAGATAACATAAACTGGTATTTTTAATTATAACACAAAGATAACATAAACTGGTATTTTTAATTATAACACAAAGATAACATAAACTGGTATTTTTAATTATAACACAAAGATAACATAAACTGGTATGTTTTAATTATATCACAAAGATAACATAAACTGGTATTTTTAATTATAACACAAAGATAACATAAACTGGTATTTTTAACTATAACACAAAGATAACATAAACTGGTATTTTTAATTATAACACAAAGATAACATAAACTGGTATTTTTAATTATAACACAAAGATAACATAAACTGGTATTTTTAATTATAACACAAAGATAACATAAACTGGTATTTTTTAACTATAACACAAAGATAACATAAACTGGTATTTTTAATTATAACACAAAGATAACATAAACTGGTATTTTTAATTACAACACAAAGATAACATAAACTATAATAACACAAAGATAACATAAACTGGTATTTTTAATTATAACACAAAGATAACATAAACTGGTATTTTTAACTATAACACAAAGATAACATAAACTGGTATTTTTAATTATAACACAAAGATAACATAAACTGGTATTTTTAATTATAACACAAAGATAACATAAACTGGTATTTTTAACTATAACACAAAGATAACATAAACTGGTATTTTAATTATAACACAAAGATAACATAAACTGGTATTTTTAATTATAACACAAAGATAACATAAACTGGTATTTTTAATTATAACACAAAGATAACATAAACTGGTATTTTTAATTATAACACAAAGATAACATAAACTGGTATTTTTAATTATAACACAAAGATAACATAAACTGGTATTTTTAATTATAACACAAAGATAACATAAACTGGTATTTTTAACTATAACACAAAGATAACATAAACTGGTATTTTTAATTATAACACAAAGATAACATAAACTGGTATTTTTAACTATAACACAAAGATAACATAAACTGGTATTTTAATTATAACACAAAGATAACATAAACTGGTATTTTTAACTATAACACAAAGATAACATAAACTGGTATTTTTAATTATAACACAAAGATAACATAAACTGGTATTTTTAATTATAACACAAAGATAACATAAACTGGTATTTTTAATTATAACACAAAGATAACATAAACTGGTATTTTTTAAACACAAAGATAACACTGGTAAAGATAACATAAACTGGTATTTTAATTATAACACAAAGATAACATAAACTGGTATTTTAATTATAACACAAAGATAACATAAACTGGTATTTTTAATTATAACACAAAGATAACATAAACTGGTATTTTTAATTATAACACAAAGATAACATAAACTGGTATTTTTAATTATAACACAAAGATAACATAAACTGGTATTTTTAATTATAACACAAAGATAACATAAACTGGTATTTTTAATTATAACACAAAGATAACATAAACTGGTATTTTTAATTATAACACAAAGATAACATAAACTGGTATTTTTAATTATAACACAAAGATAACATAAACTGGTATTTTTAATTATAACACAAAGATAACATAAACTGGTATTTTTAACACAAAGATAACATAAACTGGTATTTTTAATTATAACACAAAGATAACATAAACTGGTATTTTTAACTATAACACAAAGATAACATAAACTGGTATTTTTAATTATAACACAAAGATAACATAAACTGGTATTTTTAACTATAACACAAAGATAACATAAACTGGTATTTTTAATTATAACACAAAGATAACATAAACAAAGATAACATAAACTGGTATTTTTAATTATAACACAAAGATAACATAAACTGGTATTTTAATTATAACACAAAGATAACATAAACTGGTATTTTTAATTATAACACAAAGATAACATAAACTGGTATTTTTAATTATAACACAAAGATAACATAAACTGGTATTTTTAATTATAACACAAAGATAACATAAACTGGTATTTTTAACTATAACACAAAGATAACATAAACTGGTATTTTAATTATAACACAAAGATAACATAAACTGGTATTTTTAATTATAACACAAAGATAACATAAACTGGTATTTTTAACTATAACACAAAGATAACATAAACTGGTATTTTTAATTATAACACAAAGATAACATAAACTGGTATTTTAACTATAACACAAAGATAACACAAACTGGTATTTTTAACTATAACACAAAGATAACATAAACTGGTATTTTAACTATAACACAAAGATAACATAAACTGGTATTTTTAATTATAACACAAAGATAACATAAACTGGTATTTTTAATTATAACACAAAGATAACATAAACTGGTATTTTTAACTATAACACAAAGATAACATAAACTGGTATGTTTTAATTATATCACAAAGATAACATAAACTGGTATTTTTAACTATAACACAAAGATAACATAAACTGGTATTTTTAATTATAACACAAAGATAACATAAACTGGTATTTTTAACTATAACACAAAGATAACATAAACTGGTATTTTTAATTATAACACAAAGATAACATAAACTGGTATTTTTAATTATAACACAAAGATAACATAAACTGGTATTTTTTAATTATATCACAAAGATAACATAAACTGGTATTTTTAACTATAACACAAAGATAACATAAACTAGTATTTTAACTATAACACAAAGATAACATAAACTGGTATTTTTAATTATAACACAAAGATAACATAAACTGGTAACACAAAGATTTGGTATTTTTAATTATAACACAAAGATAACATAAACTGGTATTTTTTAAACTTATAACACAAAGATAACATAAACTGGTATTTTTAATTATAACACAAAGATAACATAAACTGGTATTTTTAATTATAACACAAAGATAACATAAACTGGTATTTTTAATTATAACACAAAGATAACATAAACTGGTATGTTTTAATTATAACACAAAGATAACATAAACTGGTATTTTTAATTATAACACAAAGATAACATAAACTGGTATTTTTAATTATAACACAAAGATAACATAAACTGGTATTTTTAACTATAACACAAAGATAACATAAACTGGTATTTTTAACTATAACACAAAGATAACATAAACTGGTATTTTTAATTATAACACAAAGATAACATAAACTGGTATTTTTAATTATAACACAAAGATAACATAAACTGGTATTTTTAATTATAACACAAAGATAACATAAACTGGTATTTTTAATTATAACACAAAGATAACATAAACTGGTATTTTTAATTATAACACAAAGATAACATAAACTGGTATTTTAATTATAACACAAAGATAACATAAACTGGTATTTTTAACTATAACACAAAGATAACATAAACTGGTATTTTTAATTATAACACAAAGATAACATAAACTGGTATTTTTAATTATAACACAAAGATAACATAAACTGGTATTTTAATTATAACACAAAGATAACATAAACTGGTATTTTTAACTTATAACACAAAGATAACATAAACTGGTATTTTTAATTATAACACAAAGATAACATAAACTGGTATTTTTAACTATAACACAAAGATAACATAAACTGGTATTTTTAATTATAACACAAAGATAACATAAACTGGTATTTTTAATTATAACACAAAGATAACATAAACTGGTATTTTTAACTATAACACAAAGATAACATAAACTGGTATTTTTAACTATAACACAAAGATAACATAAACTGGTATTTTTAATTATAACACAAAGATAACATAAACTGGTATTTTAACTATAACACAAAGATAACATAAACTGGTATTTTTAATTATAACACAAAGATAACATAAACTGGTATTTTAATTATAACACAAAGATAACATAAACTGGTATTTTTAATTATAACACAAAGATAACATAAACTGGTATTTTTAATTATAACACAAAGATAACATAAACTGGTATTTTTAACTATAACACAAAGATAACATAAACTGGTATTTTTAATTATAACACAAAGATAACATAAACTGGTATTTTAATTATAACACAAAGATAACATAAACTGGTATTTTTAACTATAACACAAAGATAACACAAACTGGTATTTTTAACTATAACACAAAGATAACATAAACTGGTATTTTAATTATAACACAAAGATAACATAAACTGGTATTTTTAATTATAACACAAAGATAACATAAACTGGTATTTTTAACTATAACACAAAGATAACATAAACTGGTATTTTTAATTATAACACAAAGATAACATAAACTGGTATTTTTAACTATAACACAAAGATAACATAAACTGGTATTTTTAACTATAACACAAAGATAACATAAACTGGTATTTTAATTATAACACAAAGATAACATAAACTGGTATTTTTAATTATAACACAAAGATAACATAAACTGGTATTTTTAATTATAACACAAAGATAACATAAACTGGTATTTTTAACTATAACACAAAGATAACACAAACTGGTATTTTTAACTATAACACAAAGATAACATAAACTGGTATTTTAACTATAACACAAAGATAACATAAACTGGTATTTTTAACTATAACACAAAAAGATAACATAAACTGGTATTTTTAACTATAACACAAAGATAACATAAACTGGTATTTTAACTATAACACAAAGATAACATAAACTGGTATTTTTAACTATAACACAAAGATAACATAAACTGGTATTTTTAATTATAACACAAAGATAACATAAACTGGTATTTTAATTATAACACAAAGATAACATAAACTGGTATTTTAACTATAACACAAAGATAACATAAACTAGTATTTTAACTATAACACAAAGATAACATAAACTGGTATTTTTTAACTAAACTTATAACTAATTTTTAACTATAACACAAAGATAACATAAACTGGTATTTTAATTATAACACAAAGATATACATAAACTGTATTTTTTTAACTATAACACAAAGATAACATAAACTGGTATTTTTAATTATAACAAAAAGATAACATAAACTGGTATTTTTAACTAACTAAAAAGATAACATAAACTGGTATTTTTAATTATATCACAAAGATAACATAAACTGGTATTTTAACTATAACACAAAGATAACATAAACTGGTGTTTTGAATAATAATACGCGGATAACATAAACTGGTGTTGTGAATTAGCATAAACGAAACATAAAAATTAATTTTGTTTTAATAGACGATGAAACTGTTGTGTTGAACGATAACGCTGGAACCACAGAAAAATTAAATGGACGTCATCACGAACACCCTGAGTTAAAGTTTCAGGGTACCATATATGTTTCCAGAGGAGAAAAATTCTGAATGATTGTGTTCTATGAGTGTGAGACTCTCGTGTTACAGAAACGTGATTAACACCGTATAGACAGGGAAGTATAAATTATTTAAGCTTTGTAAAATGTTTCTTAAGTTTGTGCTGAAAACGTAAATAAAATCGTAATATGGGGCGAATAAGCCAACATTACACTGTGCAGTTTGAGCGTAAACAGTAAACAGATATGTTTTACACGTGACAAACAACTGGGAATCAAACTGCTAATAGAATACATTGTGTTATGAGATTTAAAAGTGAGTTATAAGGCAGAAGAACGACCGGAAGTAATGATACAAGACTTGAGGAAGGACTGTACAGAAGACTTGAGGGACATAAAATGTACAACTAAAGTGTGCCAAAGGCCTAGTAGGTCTTCATATTTCTACAGTACTTGGTAAAACGACTATTAAAATCTCGCTAGAATTATTAAAAAGTATTATTTGATAGAGTGTTTAGGCTGACAATTCATGATGAAACTTTGTAGAATGGATGGCAACTGCCTATTGTGGAGACACAAGTGTAGAGGACGACGTTTTGAAGGTCTTCCATTTCGTCTTCGAGTCAATGTGTGTGTAGGTGTTGTCGGTCTTTTACGATGTCCTGGTGGATTGTGGAGAGCGTGTTATTCCACGCTAAAGAATAGTTCCATTTGATTTCCACACGCCTAACAGCCATATATGATGTAGTGACATCAAGATATTTGTACTGGAGGAAACCAGAAACAGTTACAAGAAACCACCTGGATATATAACTAAACAATACTCCCCAGAACTTTTAAATGTTTCCAAAGCAACTTTAGCAACATGTTTCACCACAGGAAATGTTATAAGGCAGCACAATACTATAGATATGGTCCTCAAGGATCAGTAAATTCCTGTGGTTGAGACACCAAGACTGCCCCATTACTGTCACCAGAATCATACTCCCAAAAGTGCCATGAAAGTGAGCGAAGGAGTATCGTTTTAACTATGTTGCATCTGATCATTCTCCATATCATGATGTTAGACAGGATGATCAGACTCAAACTCATTTCAGACCAACATCACTACTGGTACAAGAAGACTGGTAATAAACAACAGCTCCTGCAGCATCTGTTGGTTTAAACTACAAAAGACGAAGTTTAATCTGGCTGCCAGCTCAGACGAATCCAACAGTCAGCTCGCATCTAAAGATATAATGTTTTATCCAAAGAGCCGTGGACTTGGAGTCACGTGGAATCTGAAGATAATGGCACAGGGGTTGAGTTTGTAATGTATAGTGAAGCACACAAAATCCCTATCCACTCTTTATTAAGCATTGGTTTCAGTCAATTAGTAGAACGTTTTTCTTTGCAAATGAAGATAAATTAGATGCGAATGCAGAGTCGTCTCTCCAACTTCATCTTAGCACCACTGCGTCCTCTTGATTTATTTATCTGAGCACCATTGTAGTTCTTGGTTTATACCTCTTAGCACCACTGCATGTTCTTGGTTCATTCGTCTTAGCACCACTGAATACTCTTGGTTCATTCTTCTTAGCACTATTGCGTGCTCATAGTTTATTCATTTTAACACCATTGCATGCTCTTGGTTAATTTATCTTGACAAAATTGCATGCTCATGGTTCGTTCATTTTAGCACCATTATATGCTCTTGGTTTATTCACTTAACACCATTGCATGCTCTTGGTTCATTCATCTTAGCACCATTGCATACTCTGGGTTCAAACATTGTAGGAATGAACCTACTGCCAGGTTCTCTTGTGCAACACGGTACAAAAACCATCCAATGTGGACCAGAGCTCAAAAATGGACTGCATGTATGCATATTAAAATGAATATGGCAAACCTTTCTAATGTAGATGTTGCGTTCTATGGTGTATTAGGGATAAAGTATAATGAATTTTCACCTTCTGTTACAGTAATAGAACCAATGCATGAAACTTACTGTCTTCTCTCTAAAATGCCAGATTTATTAGCTCAAACAGTTATCTCGCTACAGGCATACGTTGCCATATTGAAGTATATTGACGTAAGTTTATCAGTCTGTCATCACATAAGCTGATATATATAACTGAATTTTATAATGAATGTAAAATATTTTTTCTGTAGCTAGTTCACAAGTAACGAACGTGGAAAGTACAATCTGATCAAAATAAGAACTCTACAAGTTCATGGCAACCATCTTGGAAAATATAGTGTAACGAGAACCAAAAGTGTCATAAACACGTATCCAATCAGCTGCTGTACATATAGTGTGACAACCAAAAGTGTCATAAACACGTATCCAATCAGCTGCTGTACATGTAGTGTGACGAGAACCAAAAGTGTCATAAACACGTATCCAATCAGCTGCTGTACATATAGTGTGACGAGAACCAAAAGTGTCATAAACACGTATCCAATCAGCTGATGTACATATAGTGTGACAACCAAAAGTGTCATAAACACGTATCCAATCAGCTGCTGTACATATAGTGTGACAACCAAAAGTGTCATAAACACGTATCCAATCAGCTGCTGAATATATAGTGTGACGAGAACTAAAGTGTCATAAACACGTATCCAATCAGCTGCTGTACATATAGTGTGACGAGAACCAAAAGTGTCATAAACACGTATCCAATCAGCTGCTGTACATATAGTGTGACGAGAACCAAAAGTGTCATAAACACGTATCCAATCAGCTGATGTACATATAGTGTGACAACCAAAAGTGTCATAAACACGTATCCAATCAGCTGATGTACATATAGTGTGACAACCAAAAGTGTCATAAACACGTATCCAATCAGCTGCTGAATATATAGTGTGACGAGAACTAAAAGTGTCATAAACACGTATCCAATCAGCTGCTGTACATATAGTGTGACGAGAACCAAAAGTGTCATAAACACGTATCCAATCAGCTGCTGTACATATAGTGTGACGAGAACCAAAAGTGTCATAAACACGTATCCAATCAGCTGCTGTACATATAGTGTGACGAGAACCAAAAGTGTCATAAACACGTATCCAATCAGCTGCTGTACATATAGTGTGACAACCAAAAATGTCATAAACACGTATCCAATCAGCCGCTGTACTTCTATTCAAATTTTCGCCACAAAAACTGTTATAAACAATTTTAAGATACATTTTGAAAAATCCCATTCGTTATACGGCAATATGATCTGTCAAGTGAAATTAGTTTGTGTATACCGTTAGGAATAAATAGGTCTTACTTTTAGTAATATATCTATAAATGGAACCTCAAATGGTGTAGCCCTTCTTACATTTTATATATAATAAATTGTTTGTTTGTTTGTTTGTTTGTTTTGAATTTCGCGCAAAGCTACTCAAGTGCTATCTGCGCTAGCCGTTCCTAATTTAGCAGTGTAAGACTAGAGGGAAGGCAGCTAGTTATCACCACCCACCGCCAACTCTTGGGCTACTCTTTTACCAACGAATAGTGGGATTGACCGTCATCTTATAACTCCCCCATGATTAAAAAAGCAAGCATGTTTTGGTGCGACGGGGATTCGAACCCGCGACTATATAATAAATAGACCTATAATTGGTTTATTTTCTTTCACAAGAAATAGTGACGTTTGATGAACAGTCAACTGTTGTATTTACTTATATTTTTATAATAACCTCTAATTTTAAAACTTGTATTATTAAAAGTTGATATATTGGCAAAGGTTCTTTTTCTTCTGGTGTTTGTCTGTTCCACTGCCATCTCTCCCCTAGTGGTTCAGTAGTACATCTTCAGGCTTATGATGCTAAACATCAGATTACAAAACTTGTGGTGGGCAGAACACAGGTAGCCCATTGTGTATGATTGCACTAAATTGCAACCAAACCAAAATAATTTATTTGCGACACCCCGAGGGTTAAGTGGTAAAATATGGCGGCTCTTAATGCTAAATTTCTGGTTTCAATATCTGACACGGACTTAAACGGTTCGATTTGTTTTGAATTTCGCGCAAAGCTGCTCGAGGGCTATCTGTGCTAGCCGTCCCTAATTTAGCAGTATAAGACCAGAGAAAAAGCAGCTAGTCGTCACCAACTCTTGGACTACTCTTTTACCAACGAATAATGGGATTCACCGCCACATTATAACGCCCTTACGGCTGAAAGGGAGAGCTGGTTTGGTGTAACGGGGATTCAAACCCGCAGCCCTCGGATTACAAGTCGAGTGCCTTAACCACCTGGCCACGCCGAGCCGACACATAACGCATAATCTGTTATGAAACTTGTGAAGAAACAAACAAAGATATTTCATTGATTTTACGACGTTTACTCATTTCGTAATACGTATAAAAATAAATACATTCTTACGAGTTCAAATGAACATAAATATAATTATTTTACAACATGAACTTAAGTAAAAATAAATGGAAAACATCATTTTCCTGACAGAGAAACCTAAATTAAAAACGGAAACAAAAGTTGTTTTCGTAATATACAAACGTAGGAAAAAACCTAAACCTAAATTAAGAAATACGAAAAAAAATATTTAACGACATATAAACCTAAACTGAGAAAAAGGAAACAAATTATTTTCCCTGTATAGAAATTTTAATTAATTTATGGAAAGTAAATTTTCAAAAAATACAAACTTGGACTAAGAAATGAGAACGTAGTTGTTAACGACATATAATAAACATAAACCAACAAAAACATGTTTGGTAGTAAAACTGATGGATCCAAAACTTTCTCTATCTAGTGGATCTACTGCAAAGAACCTTGTTTTTACTTGTCTCTATACAAACTAATCTTTCACGTAAAATAAAACTAACGCCTGCATTTTTTTATTCTTTTGTCGCTATGCATGGATGATGTTACAGAGTTGTGGTTTCAGTTGGGCAGTTTGATAAAAACCTATATAGACGACACTACAACAACGATCCCCTTTATAAAGAACCAATATGGACGATGCTATACTAGAGTGGTTTCAGTAAAGCAGTTTGATAAAAAACCAACATGGACGATACTGTAGTAATGATCACCTTTATAAAGAACCAATATAGACGATACTACAGCAACGATCACCTTTATATGGAACCAATATGGACGATACTATACTACAGTGGTTTCAGTAAGGATCAGTTTGATAAAGAACCAATATAGATGATACTATAGTGACGATCACCTTCATAAAGAACCAATATGGACGATACTACAGCAACGATCACCTTTATAAAGAACCAATATAGATGATACTATACCACAGTGGTTTCAGTAAGGATCAGTTTGATAAAGAACCAATATAGATGATACTATAGTGACGATCACCTTCATAAAGAACCAATATGGACGATACTACAGCAACGATCACCTTTATAAAGAACCAATATGGACGATGCTATACTAGAGTGGTTTCAGTAAGGCAGTTTGATAAAAAACCAACATGGACGATACTGTAGTAATGATCACCTTTATAAAGAACCAATATAGACGATACTACAGCAACGATCACCTTTATATGGAACCAATATGGACGATACTATACTACAGTGGTTTCGGTAAGGATCAGTTTGATAAAGAACCAATATAGATGATACTATAGTAACGATCACCTTCATGAAGAACCAATACAGATGATACTATACTACAGTGGTTTCAGTAAGGATCAGTTTGATAAAGAACCAATATAGATGATACTATAGTAACGATCACCTTCATGAAGAACCAATACAGATGATACTATACCACAGTGGTTTCAGTAAGGATCAGTTTGATAAAGAACCAATATAGATGATACTATAGTGACGATCACCTTCATAAAGAACCAATATGGACGATGCTATACTAGAGTGGTTTCAGTAAGGATCAGTTTGATAAAGAACCAACATGGACGATACTGTAGTAATGATCACCTTTATAAAGAACCAATATGGACGATACTACAGCAACGATCACCTTTATATGGAACCAACATGGACGATACTATACTACAGTGGTTTCAGTAAGGATCAGTTTGATAAAGAACCAATATATATGATACTATAGTGACGATCACCTTCATAAAGAACCAATATGGACGATACTACAGCAACGATCACCTTTATATGGAACCAATATGGACGATACTATACTACAGTGGTTTCAGTAAGGATCAGTTTGATAAAGAACCAATATAGATGATACTATAGTGACGATCACCTTCATAAAGAACCAATATGGACGATACTACAGCAACGATCACCTTTATAAAGAACCAATATAGATGATACTATACTACAGTGGTTTCAGTAAGGATCAGTTTGATAAAGAACCAATATAGATGATACTATAGTGACGATCACCTTCATAAAGAACCAATATGGACGATACTACAGCAACGATCACCTTTATAAAGAACCAATATAGATGATACCATACTACAGTGGTTTCGGTAAGGATCAGTTTGATAAAGAACCAATATAGATGATACTATAGTAACGATCACCTTCATGAAGAACCAATACAGATGATACTATACCACAGTGGTTTCAGTAAGGATCAGTTTGATAAAGAACCAATATAGATGATACTATAGTAACGATCACCTTCATGAAGAACCAATATGGACGATACTATACTGCAGTGGTTTCAGTAAGGATCAGTTTGATAAAGAACCAAAAACCGATACCTCATAGATCGTTACCAATAGATCGATAAGGTTTTAAAGAAATGTCAATTATGATTAAAAACAAGAATATACATTCTTGTAGCACGACATTTACAGAAGATCTTGAAAAGTCTTTTCTTCAGTTTTAATTGTTTAGTTATATTCCTATAATCTCTCAGTATTGCTATAATTGAGATTAAATATATATATACAAAAATGTTGCAAAAATACACAGGCTTTCATGGGGTGTCCTAACTTTTTCACATGGCTGTATATTGTATTCGTTGATATTTTCGCAACACAAATGACATCTTATTTAATAAGAATGTCAAAATATTAGTTACCAAAATTAGTTACCACTTTTTAACTATAGAATAAAAAATTAGTCACATTTAGAGAAGTGATTGCTTCTCATCATTACTACAAACGTTTTAAAACATTATAATTCACAGTTTAGAAGAGAAACAAGCAAAAGTTTGTTTAATTCTATTCTAGACTGTGAGTTATTATGTTTTAAAACGTTTGTTTGTTTCTATTCTAGACTGTGGGTTATTAGGTTTTAAAACGTTTGTTTGTTTCTATTCTAGACTGTGAGTTATTAGGTTTTAAAACGTTTGTTTGTTTCTATTAGAGTTATTAGGTTTTAAAACTAGACTGTGAGTTATTAGGTTTTAAAACGTTTGTTTGTTTCTATTCTAGACTGTGAGTTATTAGGTTTTAAAACGTTTGTTTGTTTCTATTCTAGACTGTGAGTTATTAGGTTTTAAAACGTTTGTTTGTTTCTATTCTAGACTGTGAGTTATTATGTTTTAAAACGTTTGTTTGTTTCTATTCTAGACTGTGAATTACTATATTTTAAAACGTTTGTTTGTTTCTATTCTAGACTGTGAGTTATTAGGTTTTAAAACGTTTGTTTGTTTCTATTCTAGACTGTGAGTTATTAGGTTTTAAAACGTTTGTTTGTTTCTATTCTAGACTGTGAGTTATTAGGTTTTAAAACGTTTGTTTGTTTCTATTCTAGACTGTGAGTTATTAGGTTTTAAAACGTTTGTTTGTTTCTATTCTAGACTGTGAGTTATTATGTTTTAAAACGTTTGTTTGTTTCTATTCTAGACTGTGAGTTATTAGGTTTTAAAACGTTTGTTTGTTTCTATTCTAGACTGTGAGTTATTAGGTTTTAAAACGTTTGTTTGTTTCTATTCTAGACTGTGAGTTATTAGGTTTTAAAACGTTTGTTTGTTTCTATTCTAGACTGTGAGTTATTAGGTTTTAAAACGTTTGTTTGTTTCTATTCTAGACTGTGAGTTATTATGTTTTAAAACGTTTGTTTGTTTCTATTCTAGACTGTGAGTTACTATATTTTAAAACGTTTGTTTGTTTCTATTCTAGACTGTGAGTTATTAGGTTTTAAAACGTTTGTTTGTTTCTATTCTAGACTGTGAGTTATTAGGTTTTAAAACGTTTGTTTGTTTCTATTCTAGACTGTGAGTTATTAGGTTTTAAAACGTTTGTTTGTTTCTATTCTAGACTGTGAGTTATTAGGTTTTAAAACGTTTGTTTGTTTCTATTCTAGACTGTGAGTTATTATGTTTTAAAACGTTTGTTTGTTTCTATTCTAGACTGTGAGTTACTATATTTTAAAACGTTTGTTTGTTTCTATTCTAGACTGTGAGTTATTATATTTTAAAACGTTTGTTTGTTTCTATTCTAGACTGTGAGTTATTATATTTTAAAACGTTTGTTTGTTTCTATTCTAGACTGTGAGTTATTAGGTTTTAAAACGTTTGTTTGTTTCTATTCTAGACTGTGAGTTATTAGGTTTTAAAACGTTTGTTTGTTTCTATTCTAGACTGTGAGTTATTAGGTTTTAAAACGTTTGTTTGTTTCTATTCTAGACTGTGAGTTATTAGGTTTTAAAACGTTTGTTTGTTTCTATTCTAGACTGTGAGTTATTATGTTTTAAAACGTTTGTTTGTTTCTATTCTAGACTGTGAGTTATTAGGTTTTAAAACGTTTGTTTGTTTCTATTCTAGACTGTGAGTTATTAGGTTTTAAAACGTTTGTTTGTTTCTATTCTAGACTGTGAGTTATTAGGTTTTAAAACGTTTGTTTGTTTCTATTCTAGACTGTGAGTTATTAGGTTTTAAAACGTTTGTTTGTTTCTATTCTAGACTGTGAGTTATTATGTTTTAAAACGTTTGTTTGTTTCTATTCTAGACTGTGAGTTACTATATTTTAAAACGTTTGTTTGTTTCTATTCTAGACTGTGAGTTATTAGGTTTTAAAACGTTTGTTTGTTTCTATTCTAGACTGTGAGTTATTAGGTTTTAAAACGTTTGTTTGTTTCTATTCTAGACTGTGAGTTATTAGGTTTTAAAACGTTTGTTTGTTTCTATTCTAGACTGTGAGTTATTAGGTTTTAAAACGTTTGTTTGTTTCTATTCTAGACTGTGAGTTATTATGTTTTAAAACGTTTGTTTGTTTCTATTCTAGACTGTGAGTTACTATATTTTAAAACGTTTGTTTGTTTCTATTCTAGACTGTGAGTTACTATATTTTAAAACGTTTGTTTGTTTCTATTCTAGACTGTGAGTTATTAGGTTTTAAAACGTTTGTTTGTTTCTATTCTAGACTGTGAGTTATTAGGTTTTAAAACGTTTGTTTGTTTCTATTCTAGACTGTGAGTTATTAGGTTTTAAAACGTTTGTTTGTTTCTATTCTAGACTGTGAGTTATTAGGTTTTAAAACGTTTGTTTGTTTCTATTCTAGACTGTGAGTTATTAGGTTTTAAAACGTTTGTTTGCTTCTATTCTAGACTGTGATTTATTATGTTTTAAAACGTTTGTTTGTTTCTATTCTAGACTGTGAGTTATTAGGTTTTAAAACGTTTGTTTGTTTCTATTCTAGACTGTGAGTTATTATGTTTTAAAACGTTTGTTTGTTTCTATTCTAGACTGTGAGTTATTAGGTTTTAAAACGTTTGTTTGTTTCTATTCTAGACTGTGAGTTATTATGTTTTAAAACGTTTGTTTGTTTCTATTCTAGACTGTGAGTTATTATGTTTTAAAACGTTTGTTTGTTTCTATTCTAGACTGTGAGTTATTAGGTTTTAAAACGTTTGTTTGTTTCTATTCTAGACTGTGAGTTATTATATTTTAAAACGTTTGTTTAATTCTATTCTAGACTATGAGTTATTAGGTTTTAAAACGTTTGTTTGTTTCTATTCTAGACTGTGAGTTATTATATTTTAAAACGTTTGTTTGTTTCTATTCTAGACTGTGAGTTATTATATTTTAAAACGTTTGTTTGTTTCTATTCTAGACTGTGAGTTATTAGGTTTTAAAACGTTTGTTTGTTTCTATTCTAGACTGTGAGTTATTATATTTTAAAACGTTTGTTTGTTTCTATTCTAGACTGTGAGTTATTATGTTTTAAAACGTATGTTTGTTTCTATTCTAGACTGTGAGTTATTATATTTTAAAACGTTTGTTTAATTCTATTCTAGACTGTGAGTTATTAGGTTTTAAAACGTTTGTTTGTTTCTATTTTAGACTGTGAGTTATTATATTTTAAAACGTTTGTTTGTTTCTATTCTAGACTGTAAGTTATTATGTTTTAAAACGTTTGTTTGTTTCTATTCTAGACTGTGAGTTATTATGTTTTAAAACGTTGTTTGTTTCTATTCTAGACTGTGAGTTATTATATTTTAAAACGTTTGTTTAATTCTATTCTAGACTGTGAGTTATTAGGTTTTAAAACGTTTGTTTGTTTCTATTTTAGACTGTGAGTTATTATATTTTAAAACGTTTGTTTGTTTCTATTCTAGACTGTAAGTTATTATGTTTTAAAACGTTTGTTTGTTTCTATTCTAGACTGTGAGTTATTATGTTTTAAAACGTATGTTTAACTCTTCTCATCCAGAATAAGAATTATCATAATGTTTAAAAACTGTTATTTACGTCTTATAATCTAAATTATGAACTATGATGTTTACTTGTAGTCCTAACGTAGACAGCCATCTTTATAGTAGCAAAACAAAAATTGAAGATTTGTTCCATCAATAATGTATTTCACTTTTGTGAAGCTGTGTAATGTCTGGTTTCGTGAATAATTAAAATATAATTATTTTCAATTTAATTATTTATTAACTGTTTAAGCACATGTATAAACATATACTTACTTCGGCGAAGAGGAAAAATCGTTTTAACGAATGTCAACAGTTCAAGTTTCAGTTTTAATTTAAAACATTTTGACTACAAAACTAAAAACGTAACACCAAAGTTTCTACAGGGTTAAATTAATTAATCAAATTTAACCTAAACAACCACAAGATGATGCAAAATAAGTTACAAGAGAGGCAGCAAAATAATCCACGTTGTCTGAAATAAAACGTATTTAATAATACTGTTATTAGAAAACAAAGTCTGACGTGTGGGGCTACGAATCGCAATGTCTGATGTTCTCGCGTTGATATCGCTGAACACACTCCGTAATTTTAGCTATAAGTCTATTTTAAAGATCGCAATTAAAATCGTTATTCGTTTAAAGTCGAACAAAGCTTTTATGTCTGTTAGACTGCTAACCCTCAGGGCAGTTGTTCAAAATTTGAGACAATTATACCAGATCATTTAGACTCTCTTAAATAGCTTTTCATCCGGTGTGTGCTTGAGGGCCGTACATGATCAAAATTCCAAGTACCTTACCAGAAGAGTGTATTTTAAAACCACTTTGTAACGAGTATTGCACCAACAAATAAACAAATAACCCTATACTCTGAAGAATTTTACGAAGATAGTGTTAAATACACCTTCTTATATTTTTTTTAAATACAATTTAAAAAGTCATTACAGTGTAACTGGATTGAAATTTTTGCTCACCAGTTAGAAATAGATTGCCTATATAACCACATCGTGTTTTGTTTTAAATTACTAATTAATTAGTTAATCATTTCGCCTGGTTTATGTGTTTTGGCTATATTCCATTACCGTCTTCAAATGTGTTGTGAAAAAGAGCATTTTTATGTGACAAAGCCCTGACTTTATCCTCTTTATGTCTTGAAATGTTGGTAATAAAAGACATTTCAGTGTCTACGTTTATGGCGGAATGCGAGATAAACAGTGCTTTCTATCTGATTCCTTCTCAGCCTTTAAATTATTCAGATGTTTCAGGAACGTATCAGCTTAGCTCAGGCGAATAAATATGGTTTACTTCTTTCCAGTAAATGTAAGTATTACAACAACATTCACTTTCATTTGTAAAACTAATCTTTTGTGTTTATGAAATTCCGAATATCTCCCTGAATGTCGCCGATGAATTGTATCGAAAAGGTGAAAGAGGTTTAAGACAGTACTTGAAGTATCAACTAGTGTTTGTGTTTACCGTGAGTAAAATACACAATGGACTACCTGGCTCTGCTCACTACGGATATCGAAACTTGGTTTCTAGCGTTGTAAGACCACAGACATTCCGCTGTGACACTAAAGGACAAGGTATACTTTAGTCGTTCTCTAACAACATTCACATTAGCAGTATTGATTAGAATGTTTTGGTGTATTTGGTTTTTGACCCCCGATGGGACAGTGGTAGGTTTACGGAATTAAAACACTAAAATTCTGTATTTTATTCCTCAAGATGAACCCAACAGAGAGCTCAATATGACTTTGCTCTCATACAAATAAATATTTAGTTTTATAACTTTTTATTATAAATATTATTTGTATTGTTAGCTTAATGTATGAATTAGGACTAACCTAAGCCTCCTAAGCTGGTCGAACCTCGGAAGACCTTATTGGATTTATGGCCGAAAATGTCGTTAACAATGAGATTACCGAGCTAATGATACAATTACCTTCCCACGTTTATCAGTAAGAAAGCAGGGAAGAGCAATTAGCTATAATTATTGCGACGTTGATCTGAATAGGTTGGAGATTTGCACAAGATTTATTATCATATTCTGTGTCCCTGAATTTTGGGGGCATTTTCTCGAATAAAGAAATACAAATGGTTGGGAACGAGCTTACCCTTTGTTTGACAAATACCTTAATTCATATTTGCTTTTACTTGTAGCTGACGGCCGGCATGGGTTGCGGGTTCGAATCCCGGTCGCACCAAACATACTCGCCCTTTCAGCCATGGGGGAGTTATAATGTGACGTTCAATCCCACTATTCGTTAGTAAAAGAGTAGCCCAAGAGTTGGCGGTGGGTGATGATGTCTAGCTGCCTTCTTTCTAGTCTTACACTGATAAATTAGGGAAGACTAGCGCAGATATCTCCTGCATAGCTTTGCGCGAAATTAAAAACAACTTTCTAACACACTTACAGTAAAACTTCTTTGTGTTCTTAGATGTGACACGAACTTATTGGCTCTGATCAGTTTCCCCGAACATTGCTACAGACGTATTCTGTGTTTATATGTTCTGATCTGGTCCTCTAAGTATAGCTACAAATGTAATGGGGTAAATTTGCTCTGATCTGTTGCCCCAAGTACAGCCATAGATATAACAAGTGTTATGTACTCTGATCTGTTGCCCCAAGTACAGCCATAGATATAAAAAGTGTTATGTACTCTGATCTGTTGCCCCAAGTACAGCCATAGATATAACAAGTGTTATGTACTCTGATCTGTTGCCCCAAGTACAGCCATAGATATAACAAGTGTTATGCACTCTGATCTGTTGCCCCAAGTACAGCCATAGATATAACAAGAGTTATGTACTCTGATCTGTTGCCCCAAGTACCGCCATAGATATAACAAGTGTTATGTACTCTGATCTGTTGCCCCAAGTACAGCCATAGATATAACAAGTGTTATGTACTCTGATCTGTTGCCCCAAGTACAGCCATAGATATAACAAGTGTTATGCACTCTGATCTGTTGCCCCAAGTACAGCCATAGATATAACAAGAGTTATGTACTCTGATCTGTTGCCCCAAGTACCGCCATAGATATAACAAGTGTTATGTACTCTGATCTGTTGCCCCAAGTACAGCCATAGATATAACAAGTGTTATGTACTCTGATCTGTTGCCCCAAGTACCGCCATAGATATAACAAGTGTTATGTACTCTGATCTGTTGCCCCAAGTACAGCCATAGATATAAAAAGTGTTATGTACTCTGATCTGTTGCCCCAAGTACAGCCATAGATATAACAAGTGTTATGCACTCTGATCTGTTGCCCCAAGTACAGCCATAGATATAACAAGAGTTATGTACTCTGATCTGTTGCCCCAAGTACCGCCATAGATATAACAAGTGTTATGTACTCTGATCTGTTGCCCCAAGTACAGCCATAGATATAACAAGTGTTATGTACTCTGATCTGTTGCCCCAAGTACAGCCATAGATATAACAAGTGTTATGCACTCTGATCTGTTGCCCCAAGTACAGCCATAGATATAACAAGTGTTATGTACTCTGATCTGTTGCCCCAAGTACCGCCATAGATATAACAAGTGTTATGTACTCTGATCTGTTGCCCCAAGTACAGCCATAGATATAACAAGTGTTATGTACTCTGATCTGTTGCCCCAAGTACAGCCATAGATATAACAAGAGTTATGTACTCTGATCTGTTGCCCCAAGTACAGCCATAGATATAACAAGTGTTATGTACTCTGATCTGTTGCCCCAAGTACAGCCATAGATATAACAAGTGTTATGTACTCTGATCTGTTGCCCCAAGTACAGCCATAGATATAACAAGTGTTATGTACTCTGATCTGTTGCCCCAAGTTCAGCCATAGATATAACAAGTGTTATGTACTCTGATTTGTTGCCTCCCTACCCTCAAGTATGGATACAGATGTATCGTGTGTTTATTCGCTCTGATATGTTACTCCAAGCACGAGTGTAGATGTATCGTATGTTCATTTGCTCTGATATGTTCCCCTAAGTATGGGTATAGACGTATAGTGTATTTATGTGCTTTAATTTTTCCCAAGTGTGTCACATGTTCTCGTTTTTGCTTCTACTTAAGTATAGTCACTTTATTATCAGGCTCGGCATGGCCAAGCGTGTTAAGGCGTGCGACTCGTAATCTGAGGATCCCGGGTTCGCATCCCCGTCGCGCCAAACATGCTCGCCCTTTCAGCCGTTGGGGCGTTATAAGCCGACGGTCAATCCCACTATTCGTTGGTAAAAGAGCAGCCCAAGTGTTGACGGTGGGCGGTGATGACTAGCTGCCTTCCCTCTAGTCTTACACTGCTAAATTAGGGACGGCTAGCGCAGATAGCCCTCGAGTAGCTTTGTGCGAAATTCAAAAACAAAACAAACAAACTTTATTATCATTTTTCATCACAACACTTTTAAGTTATTTAATATTTTAATCAATGCTACTAAATATTCACTTTCTGTAGCATGCACGTAAAACTTTCTCGGTAAACTTGTTCATTTAAGTACAACGTTCTTTGGAATACGTAAAAGTTACATGTAAATTCTAGAACAACTATTTCGAGAGTTCCCGAGGGAAAGCTAAAATCTGAAAACGGTATTTTTTCATGTATGACTCATGCTTTCAAAACACTTGAATTTCTCTGTCAGCCAGAGAAATAACCGTAAAATTGCCTAACGGGAAAAAAAAGTTAGCTTGAGACTTTTTATGACCGTAAGTAACTTTATGGACTTTATCACAAAAACATGCAGTACCGTCTCTAACGAGACGCTCTCTGTTGTCGACTTGTCCGCTTTTCATGGCAGCCTAGCAACGCCCCCTAACGAGACGCTCTCTGTTGTCGACTTTTGGTATCACGTCCACCTGGCAAAGAGTCCCTTTGAAAACTATGGCTCGTCATCTCTGATGACGTCACAATCTTCTGCTTCCCTCGACACATATGTGGCGCCCTTTTGCTGTACGAGAGATAATGGGCGATAACCACTACCAGAACATTAACCAATGAAATAAAACATTTGACTTGTGCCACTTTGGATGATCGTAACTTAATGAATTTCATGACAAGTGCACGCAGTTTGTTTGACCGAAGAATTTCTAGTGATCAGTAAGTAAAATAATCACAGTTGCTGCTTTTAAACTCCTGTAAACGTACATTTAGAGTAATGTTTACTTAATTTGCACCCCCCACCCCCCACCCCCCGCTAGTGCAGCGGTAAGCCCACAAGTTTACAACGCTAGGCTTTCCTATAAGAAAACACACACACACTTAATTTGTAATAAGAACTCCACAGAATTTCGCCAAACTTGTTAAGTTACCTTATACCTCTTTTAAATGGATCTTTTTTTAATATTTGGCCCTTATGAATTATTAGACAAATTGTCTGCAAATTACATGAGAGAATTGTGAAAACGTTTCAGGGTGTTTATACAAAAGGGCGAGTATGTGTGGTCGAACCCGCGACCCTCAGATTACGAGTCAAGCGCCCTAACACCTGGTCATGCCTGGCCAGAAGACTAGAGAGAAGGCAGCTAGTCATCACCACCCACCGCCAACTCTTGAGCTACTCTTTTACCAACAAATGGTGGGATTGACCGTTACATTATAACGCCCCAAAGGCTGAAAGGGCGAGCTGTTTGGTGTGACGGGAATTTGAACCCGCGACCCTCAGATTATCAGTCGAACGCCCAAGAGTAGCCCAAGAGTTGACGGTAGGTGGTGATGACTAGCTGCCTTCTCTCTAGTCTTACACTGCTAAATTAGGGACGTCTAGCGCAGATAGCCCTCGAGTAGCTTTGCGCGAAATTTAAAAAAACAAACAAGCCTGCATGAAAATCTGCGCTAGCGTTTCGAAACGTTGTCTTAAGAACTTCTACAGGTATTCAAAACTTGTTTCATTGTACAAACAGAATAACAAAGTTGTTTTATGTTGTTCTCTGGTCAATTTTGCTCAAAGAGAAACCGGAAATAAAAAAAATATTAACAAATTCCGCTAAACCTTTTTCCATATTCATATTTTGTAAAATACTGAAAATGTAATTATAAAAAAAACCCTGTACTTTAATATCTTTTTTTCAAAATTACACTTCATCATGCTTATGTTAAGTTCAATAAAGCAAATCTGCTTGGGTTATTGAACCGTTACATTATTTATCAATATGAATAATTTCAGGTGTCTGGTATTTCAACAGTGTTAGCGTTGCTAAGCCTAATTATGTATGTGCGATTCCTATAGAGTTGGTTGGTTGGTTTGGTGTTTAATGGCCCAAAGCAACTAGACTATCTGCGCCTCCTATAGAGAAGGCGCTTTCTGCGCTTAAAGAAATCAAATAAAATCTAAAAAGCACGAGTTGAAAACTGAAATAAATTATTCATCTTTTTTCGAGTACGTTTGCAAAATTCGTTTGTTTTGGTTTGTTTGTTTGTTTTGGAATTTCGCACAAAGCTACTCGAGGGCTATCTGCGCTAACCGTCCCTAATTTAGCAGTGTAAGACTAGAGGGAAGGCAGCTAGTCATTACCAGCCATTGCGGACTGTTGGGCTACTCTTTTACCAACGAATAATGGGATTGACCGTCACATTATAACGCCCACACGGCTGGGAGGGCGAGCATGTTGGTGCGACCGGGATTCGAATCCGTGACCCTCGAATTACGTGTCGAACGCCTTAACAGGCTTGGCCATGCCGGGCCTGTATATGTGACGTAATGACGCAATGACGTAATTGCTTTTTTGTTTGTTTGTTTTTGAATTTCGCACAAAGCTACTCGAGGGCTATCTGTGCTAGCTGTCTTTAGCAGTGTAAGACTAGAGAGAAGGCATCTAGTCATCACAACCCACATGGCCTCACACTGCTAAATTAGGGCCGGCTAGCGCAGATAGCCCTCGTGCAGCTTTGCGCGAAATTCAAATTCCGTCACATTATAACGCCCCCACGGCTGAAAGGACAAGCATGTTTGATGCCGGGCCAACAAGATTATGAAATGAAAAACTTGTATTCTACTCCATTATAATTTACGTCTCTTTGTTTTTATTCTGCGTTTGATTTGAAACACGTTGTCACTTTTTAGGTTATTTTTATTGCATGTAAAGTAACGCACTTTATCGATTTCATTTATATTGTTATTTTAAGAACATTAGCCACAGCACTTTTAATAAATTAGGCAAAAAGGTTATGTATTTAAATTGACTTAACAATAATGTACGAAACGTCATATTCCGTCTTATCACTTCTATTATATATTCCACTTCACGTGAACTAAGTCAGTGTTCTGCTATCCGTGTGTCCTCCATATGTCTAAAGGGGGTCCCATGTAGATAAGTGTCTATGTTATTATTTAGATATGGCATACAATGATGTTAAAAATAAAACACCAAATATAGTGGAATTTGTGTGTGTCTACATAATTATATTAGTTTTAAATCCATTTTCTGGAGTTGTCTTTGCGTGCTGTGAAAGAAAAAAATTCAATTTCACTTCAGTGATCGATCAAAGCACGTGGCTCCAACTACAAGTAGAAAAGGAAACCTTTTAAATGTTCTTATAATGCTGCAGACTTTATCAGACAGTTCGTAGCTTCTAACATCTTTTGTTTGTGGTCTAATGGTAGAATTCTTTACATCCTGTCTCCTCATAGAACAGCGATAAGTCTACGGACTTACAATGCTAAACTCTGAGGTTTGGTTCCCCATGTTGGACACAGCAGATAGTCAAATATGGTTGTTCTCTAAAACAAACAAATAGTCTAGAAGTCAATATAATGTATAGCTTTGTATTTCGTTATGAGACTGAACGTATTTTTATGCCCCAGTTTTGTCAGCAGAGTGAGTAAAGATGCTCACGTTATTAAGGGATGAGCTGTTCTATATAAAATTTAAGATTAGCTGGCGTTCCAACAGGTCGTTTTGATTAGTACACACACGTGCGGAACTTTTACACGTCCATGATCGCATTATTGCATACCTATGTGGACTTTTGACAGGATGAAAATCATTTCCTTCTGCATAACTCAGGATGGCAAAATCCTGAACAGGCCTCAAAAGTATTACTTTATTTCACTAATCATGTTATTAACTATTGATACATTTCCAGCGAGTGCTATTGTAATCCAACTAGGGACTACATAACTTCATGAAATTAAGTTTGTATGTACTTCTAAAAACTAATAGTAATATATTATCACAATTAATGTGTTACATGATCACAAGCCCGGCATGGCTAGATCGGTTAAGGTGTTCGACTGGTAATCTGAGGGCCGCGGGTTCGAATCCCCGTCACACCAAACATGCTCGCCCTTTCAGCCGTGGGAGGCATTATAACGTGAGTTTAATCCCACTATTCTTCGGTAAAAGAGGAGCCTAAGAGTTGGCGGTGGGTGGTGGTAACTAGCTGAATTCCTTCTAGTCGTACACTGCTAAATTTGGGACAGCTAGTGCAGATAGCCCTCGTATAGCTTTGTGCGAAATTCAAAAAAACAAACTAACGCTAATTTGAATTATTGGTTGTACAGCAGTAGCAAAAAGGGTATATGAACATCGTTCTTATGAGGATTCTCTTAATTTACCCTAAATATCAGCTAAAAAATTCGAACCCTAGATGGGTTTAGGTTTCGATTCAGAAAACATTTAGGGGGTAGAGGCTGATAGAGAGAAAGAGGCATTTTTTTTCAAGCATCGCAAAGTAACATAGGGTGAAAGCCCATGAGAAATGAACATCTGACATTGGACAAAGCTGTAGTCATCCATATAAATATATAATATTTGTGATAAAAATTTTATCAAAATAATATCTGGTAGCATTCTGGTTCGTAAACTTACATTTTTTTATGTATCATTTGTTTGTTCATCGCTCTTCTGCTAAATTTCACTGTGAAGAAAATCCAAGAATTTGTATCCACCATGTTTCCTCTTTTAGTCCTAATTACGCTTGACAGTTTACCCTTCCAAGAACGCTTCCAAGAATTAATAGTTGGGTTTGACTGTTACTCTTACAACTACCTATGGCATTAACGTACAAAGCACGATTATTTTGTATCGTTGTTTGATGATAATGTCACGCAAACCTTAACTCTCAGTTCTACAGTCTGGCATGTGCATCGTTAGGCCAAACTCACACCCAGCTAAACTCTTATCAAACAGTTAACCAAATGTTTCGATAAAACTGCAGACCCAGGAAATGTTATATACAGAAAGGACGGGTTTGAACCAAACATGCTCACTCGTTCAGCCGTGGGGGCGTTATAATGTGACGGTCAATTCCTCTAGTCATTGGTAAGAGAGTAGTCCAAGAGTTGGCGGTGGGTGATGATGACTAGCTGCCTTCCCTCTAGTCTTACACTGCTAGCCCCCGCTAGTACAGCGGTATGTCTCCGGATTTACAACGCTAAAATCAGGGGTTTGATTCCCCTCGGTGGGCTGAGCAGATAGCCCTTTGTGGCTTTGCTATATGAAAAACACACAAACACACACTTACACTGCTAAATTAGGGACGGCTAGCACAGATAGCCCTCGAGTAGCTTTGCGCGAAATTAAAAAAAAACAACAAACACAGGAAGGAAAACAAGAAAACTAGCGAATAAATAAAACAAACCTTTGTTTCAAATAATGATATTATGTTTATTACCACCTGGCCATCTATATATTTCGTTGTGTTATTAACTGATTGCTGGAGCTGGAGAAAGGTTTTTTTTAGACATGCCTACACCAAATAAGAATAACAGAAATAATATTACCACATCAAGAGTAATCAAATAATCCATATATCAACAATTATTCCAAACAATATATATAAAGAAGGAAACCCTCAACAATTACCTGATTAAATTGTGCTAAGGTTATGTTCTGAATTACTTATAAACAGGTAAAGAGTTGTTTATCCAACTCTCGAAACCAATCAATTTCAAACTGACTTATAATTTCAGTCGTCGTTAACTGGGATTTTTTAACATAATCTCAATTATTCTTAAAATTCACACAAAGCTACACAAAAATTGGGTTTCGATACTCGTGGTGGGCAGAGCACACATAACCCTTGTGTAGCTTTGTGTTTAATTCTGAACAAACAAAGCCACACAACGATTTTTTGCGTTAACTTTGCCCAATTTTGAACTAATTAACTAGAAACACATGACAAAAAATATCATGTACCGACAATTTTTATGCTACAATAACGGTTTGTTTGTTTGTTTGTTTGTTTTTTAATTTCACGCAAAGCTACTCGAAGGCTATCTGCGCTAGCCGTCCCTAATTTAGCAGTTTAACACTAGAGGGAAGACAGCTAGTCATCACCACCCACCGCCAAATCTTGGGCTATTTGGGATTGATTGTCACATTATAATGCTCCACGGTTGAAAGGGCGAGCATATTTGGTGCTATGGGAACTCGAACCCGCGACCCTCAGATTACGAGTCCAACGTCTTAACCCACCTGGCCATGCCGGGCCTACTTTAACGGAATAGTGAGATTTGTCCGTTCTTTTACAATACAGCCAACGTCTTAAAGTACGGAGCGCACTCTTTTGTTTTGTTGTTGTTTTTAACAAATCATAACTTACAGAAATTCCACCAATAAATGAAAACCGACATAAAGGAATTCCTCCAATAACTGACGACTATCATAAATCCTCCAATAAACGAAGACTAGCTAGCAATTACTTCTCCCGAAATAGTTGACTGCGAAGTTACAGGTGGTTAATGTTTAACCTGAGAATACAAGTTTGTTTTAAGCTCGCACAAAGTATATTCCATTTTCATAATGTTTCGATAACTAAATGTCTCAAAATCATGACGTTTCATCGCCCATCTCTTTATGATACAAAAAATATAATTATCAACTTTAAGGATTAATTACTCTCTTAACCGCAAGGTCTGTTTGTTTGCTTGTTTACTTGTTTGTTTGTTTGTTTTTGAATTTCGCGCAAAGCTACTCGAGGGCTATTTGCGCTAGCCGTCCCTAATTTAGCAGTGTCAGACCAGAGGGAATGCAGTTAGTCATCACCACCCACTGTCAACTCTTGGGCTACTCTTTTACCAAAGAATTGTGGGATTTACCGTAATATAATAACGCCCCCACGGTTGAAAGAGCGAGCATGTTTACTGCGACGGGAATTCGAACCCGCAACCTCCAGATTACAAGTCTAGCACCTTAATCAACTGGCCAGTACCCCGCTGGAATAGAGGTAAGTCTACGGATTTACAACGTTAAAATCAGGAGTTCGATTTCCCTCGGTGGAATCAGCAGATAGCCCGATGTGGCTTTGCTATAAGAAAACACACACGCCACTTGGCCATTCCGGGCCGATTCGTTGTGTAGCTTTGTGCTTGACAAAAGGGAAGCAAACAACACAAAATAAATGGCGCTGTTCTGAAGAAATAAGTCCCACGTTGGGACAGCAATATGTTTTCGGATTTACAACTCTAAAATATGTCCATCACCTCAATGGACACAGCAGATAACTCGATGTGACTTTGCTACCAGAAAAACACAATGACGTAATTGCGTTTTTGTTTGTTTGTTTTTGAATTTCGCACAAAGCTACTCGAGGGCTATCTGCGCTAGCCGTCCCTAATTTAGCAGTGTAAGACTAGAGGGAAAGCAGCTAGTCATCACCACCCACCGCTGACTCTTGAGCTACTACTCTTTTACCAACGAATAGTGGGATTAATCGTAACTTATAACGCCCCCACGGCTGAAAGGGCGAGCATGTTTGGCGCGACGGGGATGCGAACCCGCGACCCTCAGATTACGAGTCGCACGCCTTAACACGCTTGGCCATGCCGGGCCTAATGACGTAATAAAATGATATTTTTAATTTATTTCTTCAATATTTTTTTTTTGCAATAATGAAATCGAGATAATTATTCCTCAGTTACACGTGGAATCATTATCAGCTCTTCTTCAGCATTCGTTTCCAATGATGTATGAATACAAAAGTGATGTTATAAGTTTTCGAAACGTAAGAGTCACGTTGAAGGAGTTTTTTACTACTAAAGTTGTTCTTTTTTTCAGATCGATAGGTATAATATACTGAAATATTTGCGTCTACATAGGAAAATTTCTTCCTAAACTCATCACAGTTTCTCAAGAAAAGTGCTCCAAGCAATGAACAGGCTAGAACTCATTACTGATTCAATTATCAGTTCAGCGGTTTACCACTTACAAGTGAGTAAACATACTTAAAAAAAATAAAGGCTTAGGTACAGTGTTTTCATTACATTTCATTACAAAAAACAGATGTTTCAAATACGTATGTGGTAAATCAATTGAGTCAAATTAATTTATTGTGTTGCTCAGGGACGTAAATCCTGGGGGGATACATTCCCTTCATTTTAGGTGGGGGGGTATGGTGCATATAATCTACGCCCCTGGTATTGCATGTTATAAAGAAAAGCGTTATACCTTGGAAAAATAGAAGTCTTCTTTAACTAAGACAATTTTATTTTATGACAGGGTGGTTGCCCTTTGGAATGGGTTTCTTTCAGATGTTGTGGAGGTAATAAATTTTAGTGAGTTTAAGAGAAAACTTGATAACTATAGAAATGAAAAGGGCTGGCTTTAAAAATTTTCTAAATTTATTCTTTCAGTAAGTTTAGTTTGTTTCTTTGTTTTTGAATTTCTCACAAAGCCACACGACGGCTATCCGCGCTAGCCATCACTAATTTTGCAGTGTAAGATTAGAGGGAAGGCAGCTAGTCATCACAACTCACCGCCAACTCTTGGGCTACTCTTTTACAAAAGAATAGAGGAATTGACTGTCACATTATAACGCCCCTACGGCTGAAAAGAGGTGGCGGGATCCGAACCCGTGACCTTCAGGTTGTGAGTCAAGTGCTCTAGCCATGTCGGACCTCAAATTAGCGATTACTGAAAAGTTATATACTGGAATAGAGATCGCTGAAATTTCTTTCTTTCAGAACTTTGGCACAATGTTACATAATGATCTGTATTGCTGTGCCTGGCCCGGGTATCAGGAGGGAAATACTTTGATTAGTTCATATTTGCTTTTGTAAAACCTTATGACGGTTGACATTCCAAAAAAAAAGTGTTTTTTTTACATTATGGGTCTATATGTTTTGACACATGGTTTGTTTACTAATATATTCGACATTAAGCAGATAACCTTGTTTTAGTTCTGTTTTCATTGAAACATACTCATTTAAATTACTCTATTAAATTACCATGATTCGGTGTGTAAAGCTACATAGTTTACTATACAAATTCTGTCCGCAGCGAGCGTCACAAAGTCACTATTTTGTGTACTTAAACTCACCTGGGACCTACAAATGTATGTTAGTGTCAAGGGTGTAAACACGCAGTTTGTTGTTGTTTTTTTCTGAACGTAAACGGACAAATATATTTATCTTTAGAAGCATAAAATAATATATTTTATTTATGTAAAACATAATGCCCAATTAGAACTGATAAATTCGTCTAATAAGATTATTTTCGGTAATTTTTAGAAGTATTCGGACATTATCCGTAAATATATTTGTTTTATGTAAAGCGTAATACGCAAATAGAGCTTCTGAAAGCGGAATGATTTATTATTTCATGCATACATACAAATAAGCTTGTTTTCTAAGTCCCCATTGGACTTATAACGTTAAAAACCGGGTTTCGATACTCGCAGTGGGCAGAACACACACAAACCGTTGAAGCTTTGTGCTAATTTAAACCCAAAAAACAAAATTTATTTTTTTTTACAATTTTATATTATCTTCTCTTAGATGGCGCTGGAATCAAATATCAGGATCATGGTGTGACGCATAGAGAAAGGTGAAGGAATTTATAGGCCGTGTTTATGTAACTAAATATATTAAAATTTATAATTAGATGGAGGAAAATAATTCAAGTTCGTCACTTTTACTAAACTTGAATGAGCAGAAGACTGATTTGCAGGTGAGTATGTATATTACCCAGATTGTCACGAACACAGTAATACTAAATAAATAAATAAATAACGATAGTGTAGAGTATAACTGTAGGCTACATTATAATCTTTAAGCCATGCACGCATAATTGGCTACTCAGAATGAAAGTAGTAAAATCAGCAAGTCCGGCATAAATTCTGATAACGTGTATGTTATATAATTTAGTAGTAAATTTGCTATAAAGCATATTTAGTATTGTTATATTTGAGCAAAATCAAGAACTTTGCTGTAGTGGAATCATTTACATAAGGCAAAAACTGAAATGGTCCTTGTTTTACTGGGACGTCTAGTAACCATATATATACATTTGCGATATGCATTTCTGTAATAAATGTGATGAAACATATCAAATAAAGGAAATTAAGAATTGTAATTGATCTCTCAATATATATATAGTTTGTTATAAACAAAAACAAGCTGAAAACAAGAATAAAAAAATGCTGCACCAATTGAAAAGATTAGAGGGTCAGGCTATAATTTGGGATATAAAATGTACCCTAGGTTTGGGAGGTGACTGAAGAAGTAGGACCCACATTGCAGTAGGGCTACACTGTCCATTATTCTTGCATAAAGAAATAAAATAAAGAAATAGCAGTATGTTAACTACATCTTTATGATCATTACATTATTGGCTTCAGTTGTACTTCAGTAATCAGTGTTTTCCTAAACATGTATATGTCCTTTGAACATATGAACAACTGTTATACAAGTTCGTTTTGCAGAAGGCTTGTTTGTTAATCTTAGCCTATATGCATCATTGATTTAGGTCATGTATTAAACACGCTTATTTATTCTTTCAGGAACTGTTATTTTATAATAATTATCCCCCAAAAAAACACAAACAAACAAACATGACTTGCAAATTAAATCCAAAGTGGATTCACTCTTACTTTTTGTCTTTTATTTTTCTTGGATGTGAGCATTCCAGTACAAGCCATTTTCTGTTTCCTGTTCAGGTAATGCTCAAACACATTTTTTGAAGGAATTCATAAATGTCTATTTATTTCATCATAGAATCTTTGTGATCCGTTAAGTATCAGTTCCTTCCCTCACATTGATGGTTTAGGTGATCTGTTAAGTATCAGTTCCCTCACATTGATGGTTTAGGTGATTTGTTAAGTATCAGTTCCTTCCCTCACATTGATGGTTTAGGTGATTTGTTAAGTATCAGTTCCTTCCCTCACATTGATGGTTTAGGTGATCTGTTAAGTATCAGTTCCTTCCCTCACATTGATGGTTTAGGTGATCCATTAAGTATCAGTTCCTTCCCTCACATTGATGGTTTAGGTGATCCATTAAGTATCAGTTCCTTCCCTCACATTGATGGTTTAGGTGATCTGTTAAGTATCAGTTCCTTCCCTCACATTGATGATTTAGGTGATCTGTTAAGTATCAGTTCCTTCCCTCACAATGATGATTTAGGTGATCTGTTAAGTATCAGTTCCTTCCCTCACATTGATGATTTAGGTGATCTGTTAAGTATCAGTTCCTTCCCTCACATTGATGGTTTAGGTGATCTGTTAAGTATCAGTTCCTTCCCTCACATTGATGGTTTAGGTGATCTGTTAAGTATCAGTTCCTTCCCTCACATTGATGATTTAGGTGATCTGTTAAGTATCAGTTCCTTCCCTCACACTGATGATTTAGGTGATCTGTTAAGTATCAGTTCCTTCCCTCACATTGATGATGTAGGTTATCTGTTAAGTATCAGTTCCTTCCCTCACATTGATGGTTTAGGTGATCTGTTAAGTATCAGTTCCTTCCCTCACATTGATGATTTAGGTGATCTGTTAAGTATCAGTTCCTTCCCTCACATTGATGGTTTAGGTGATCTGTTAAGTATCAGTTCCTTCCCTCACATTGATGGTTTAGGCTACTCCTGTGCATGTTTCTAAAGAATATTAAAAACTGTAGCAATCTCATATCACTGTTTTTTGCAATTCTATTTGTGTGTTTAACTGAAGCAGCTATTGGCTGGTAAGAGTTCTTTCATATTAACATGTTACAATCTTTCATCCAGGTAATGTCATTTAATGGGATTTATAAGTTTTAAGGCAACAGGTATCCCCTTTTATTTTATTTTATTCTGTTTATATACCTGCTGATGTTTCTTGAAAAAACAAAAGTTTAAGGTCAGCAGTCATTCTCTTTGTCTTCACTTCTCATGCCAGTCATTTGTACAGTAACTTTGGCCTTTAGGTACATCTAACTTGACTTGCATCTGATTTTACATCTTTAGTTGTTGATTCCTGGATTGGGTACATTTTTAACTTTGGTAATCTACACCAGGTTTTAATGTATTCAAAAAATTTTCTGTGCCAGCCTAGCCTTGAGAATAGAAGTTGTAAGCTTATCTCACTTATGCTTGTGTTTGAATTTCCAGTTGTTTTACAGTTCTTGGAGTGGTTACTCATTTGAAGAGATGGTGGGTCTTCTGGACAGTGTTGGATTCTCTTTTACTAATTGGGTAATCTAGTTATGCACTGTTTATTCCACATAAGCCAGTCAGGATGGCTGTATCACTTTTGATAGATACTGAGGGTGTCTTCATACTTGACTTACAGACCACCTGGTTTGTTGTCTTGGGCCCACAAATGAGTGCTCCATGTCTTTTTAGTCTTCAGGTCTGAGTAGACTCCCAACTTACTCACTTAACTCATGCTGAGGCCTGTAAGGCCATCAACGACACCTGTGTCTATAGTTAAATGAAAGGTGAAGTCCACGCGAGTCAGCTTGCTGAGATATTGGTTTCTCTACAATTCTTTTCTTCCAGGAGTTACAGGTGCTTGTCTTTGTTCATCTTTATTGTGAGTATTATAGTTCAGGTTATGATATGGATAGAAGTATATATTACTATATTTGAAAGTAATATTTTAGAATTAAAATGATGTTCATAAGAATATCTTTAGAACAATGAATCCTGTTCTCTCTTGAATAATGTGATAATTGGTTAAGATATATACTTCATGATGATGAGAAACCCACTTGAAGTAAAAATGTATCTCAACAAAGAGTTTGTTTACCTGAAGGTGAGCTAAGAAAGTCAAAATGTTGTTCTCTACTTTATTTTAATAAATGTTTCAATACCCACACCAGCTGTCTTGAGATACATTAAGATATATACTGTTATTTTTCAACAAAAGGACATTGTTTAGTGTGAATTATGTAGAAGTTGTTGGACTAGTTGAAATTAGAGAAGTTAGATTTGTTACCTGATGGAGTCATTAGCTGAGGTTGTAGTGGAGGTAATTATCTTCAGATTGATTGTAATCATAAAATGTTAATTTGTTTCAAAGGTTCAAAGACCATCTAATAAGAAACAAGAATGGTATGCTGAGGACCAAGATCTGGCTAAAGTAAAAACAAAGAAAGGTTTCAGAAAGGACAAAAACTACACGAAGGAGCTGAAAAGAAGTGAAGACAGTAAAACTTCCCACGATGAAACTACACATGCACTTCCTTTCATATCGTCTCTTTTTAGACACAATCCCGAAATTCCTGTTGTAGAACTGTAAGTTCCATTCTGTGTTAACATGCAATGTTTTTTTAGCTGATTTTTCAACCACATACTTTAATATAAAGTGTATTAAAATAGAATGAGTTCATGAATGAGATTTATAATATATTTATAATAATATTTCACTAATTTGAATATGATGTATGGGTTATTTATATTAAACTTGTAGAAGAAACAAAAATTTTTAATTTTAAGAAAACAGTTAAAATGACTGTCTACAGTCAACATAGAACACTATAGTGTAAAATGTGAGTTCAAGTTTGTGGTTTTCGTTCTATCAAAAACATCAGAAGTCATTAATGATGTTAACTGAAATGGTATCCCCTGGTGGCTCAGCACTGAGTCAGGAGATTTATAGCACTAAAAATTATGTTTTAATATCCCTTGTAGGTACAGCACAGTGCTTATTGTGCGGTTTGTTTTTATTAACAGATAAATTGAAATATTTATTGTGTTATTTTGCAAATGTTTATTATGTTCCCAGTGATCAATAGACACATGATTCTACAAGAAATTAGTGCATGATTAATTTAGAATTATGGATTTTATCAATTATTTTAGGGTTAATGACAGCCAGTGTATGTGTAAAATATCTTGGTTGAGTTTAATTTAAAAGTTATGATTTATATATTTCTAAATACTCCAAGACCCTGCTTATTTCTGAAGTAAAAATAAACTTATTTAAGAAGTAAGAGTTAATGTCATAAACAGGAGAAATTTGACCAGTTCATAGACTTGGTGATCAAGTAGTTATATTAAAATGAATTATTTCACTTTGTTCATCAGATACTATGATTAAAGTGCAAACTGTAAAACTTTTTAAATTTCTTTATATGAAACATATTTTTAAAAAATTTTGAAAGGGTTTAAACATTGTAAGATCAGTAATATTGCTGTTATTTAAGTTTGAACAAAACCATTGTCATTATGAGTGAACACAGAATCCTCATTTGTTAGAACTAACCATGCTGATTTAGTACAGAACTAGTGTACCAAATGAATCTTACGATAGTAAACAAAGAAGAGAAACCATTATTTGCTATCGTAAGATTCATTGAACACGGAATCCTTGTTTGTTAGAACTAACCATGCTGATTTAGTAGAGAACTAGTGTACCAAATGAATCTTACGATAGTAAACAAAGAAGAGAAACCATTATTTGCTATGGTAAGATTCATTGAACACGGAATCCTTGTTTGTTAGAACTAACCATGCTGATTTAGTACAGAACTAGTGTACCAAATGAATCTTACGATAGTGAATGATGGCTTCTCTCGTAGTAGGTGTTAAATATAAATCGTATAAGATGAATGGTAAGTGAACTTCATCCCTCTGTACGGTCTAATACAGTACAGGTTTTGTTACGTACCAGATTGTTGTATGACTTTTTTAATACAAGATTGTGAAAGAAAATTAAAATAATAATTTTACAGCTGTATATGTACAAATACTTTTATTATTTTTAGTGCCAGTGTTAAACAAAAGGAAGAGCCATTATTCTTAGACCAGGAATTTGAAGACCTAAAACTCCATCCCCATTTGGTAAATATCTGTATCTAGTTGTTTTTTAGAAGTAATAGGAATGAATGTATTGTGACATAACAAGAATGTTTTGTAAACAAAGTTTATTTTACTAACAAGTTCGTCATACCAGAGTCATTGATGTATTGGCTACAGATTTTATCACTTTATACTGATCATGGTCAATTATGATCAAATCTTAAACGAGTGAAGCTTGTGATGGATTTACTATTACTTATTTATTTTAATATTCACAAACATCAACATTTATTTAACTCAATTTCAGGCTATTTTAAATTGTAATAAGTAATGTAATAAAGTGGGGGCTTATCCAATATAAATCATGATATATAATATAATATATTGGGGGTTCATCCAATATACAGTTATGACAGAAAGTGTTCGTACCCCTGAGTCATGATTAGTTTTTTCCTCATAACTTAAAAAATATCACAATTAGGATAATGAAAGTATAGTATGTTATGAATATTATACTAACACATCTACATAAATTTTTATGTAAATTGAATGACAGATAAACTGTTTATAAACAAGTAACCAAACAGAGGAGGGGCAGAAAGTGTTCATGTGTCCAGTTTAATGGTCAGTTGTGTAACCTTTCAGGTGAATTACTTGGCACAGTCTCTCCTCATAGCCCTCCATGATTGTTTGACAGTACTCGACTGGTATTTTCTTCTTTACAGAAAGCCTCCAACTCTTGCAAGTTTTTTGGATGATGCTGATGAACCCTGGTCTTCAACTCATGCTAAACCTTTTCACTTGGGTTGAGATCGGGTGACTGCGATGGCCACTCCAGAATGCTTATATGGTTCCTCTGCAACCAGGATTGCACATATTTTGATGTGTGCTTAGGGACATTGTCGTGCTGGAAAATCCAATGACGCCCAAGCTGCAAGTTCCGAGCATCATTCTTGATATAAGTGCCTAATATATCAACGTACTCTTCTTTTTTCATGATTCTGTTGATGCGGTGAAGTTTGCCTACACCAGAAGAGCTGAAGGAACCCCATAGCATGATCGAGCCACCTCTGTGTTTAATTGTAGGGACGGTGTTCTTTGGAAGATTTTGTTCCCCTTCTTACGGAAAATATAGCGAACATCATTGTGGCTGAAAAGCTTGATTTTAGTCTCATCTCACCAAAGAATACTCTTCCAATAGGTTAAGGGTTTATCATCATGCTTTCTTGCATACCTCAGTCATGGTTCTAAATGAACAGGCTTTAAATATGGAGTTCTACGAGGACGGCATGCTTTGAATCCAGATGAACATAACATGTTTGTAACTGTAGAGGTGCTTACTTCAACACTACTTTCCCTTACCAGTTTCTGTATGTCATTACGTGTTAAACCAGGGTTCCTACTAACTTCTCTGAGAACCTTCCTCTTGGTTTTTTCTGGAATTTTGGTGGGGCGTCCGGAACGAGGGAGGTTAGTAGTTGATCCTGTAAGCTTAAACTTGGCAATTATGCTTTGAACAGTAGATTTCGGCACATTAAGTTGTGTAGCAATACCAGAAAGAGACACACGAGACTTTTATTTTACAGTCTTTCGTTTTTTTAAATCACTGGACAGTTGTTTCCTGTTCGCCATGATGACCAAGCAGATAATGACGGAGACGGAGCTAAATTGCCGGAAGTACATTTTTTGCTGGCTAAATTCTAATAATTATGAACCCAGTGTCTAGTTTTGGAATGGTATAATGTAGTTTATTCTCCAAACTAAACAAAATTTTTAGGGGAATATCAGTTTTTTCACATGTTCTGAACTGTGTGAACATTTTCTGCTCCTCCTATTTTTGGTTATTTGTTTATAAACATTTTATTTCTTGTTTAATTTACATAAACATCTACATAGATATGTGTTAGTATAATATTTATCATATATTATAATTTCATTATCCTAATCGTGATACTTTTTAAATTATGAGCAAAAAACTACTCAGGACGCAGGGGTATGAACACTTTCTGTTGTAACTGTAAATCATAATATGTAACATAATAAATTGGGGGCTTGTATCCAAGATCTGAATCAGATCTGAAATTATAATTAAAATTTGCATTTAGCAATGTCAACAAAATTTGATTGTGTCTAATTATCAAGGTTTTTTGAATCACCGTCCTTTGAACAACTAGACAAGTATAACAAAAGTGAATTGTTTGAAATTATCAAAGTTATAGAACTAGAAATGAAGAAATCAATGATAAAAATGAACTAAAAAGTGTAATCCAGTTTCTTCTGTCATTTTTCTCATGGAAAGTTGTTGATTTCATGGGTGAACCTTTGGATTGTGGGGTTTCATCTGTGTTCATTACCTGTGCTAACTTTGTTTTAGTTTTTTTCTCTTTTTCACCTCCAGTTTTGTACTGGGGTCTCTTAACAATATCCCTCATTTTTCAGATAAGAGCATTGTTTTTTTCTCTTTTTCCCCCTCCACTTTTGTTTGTACTGGGGTCTCTTAACAATATCCCTCATTTTTCAGATAAGAGCATTGTTTTTGGTTGGGTTTGGAACCATTTGCTGTTCTCACTGCTCTGTGGGATTACCTTTGTTAATTCTGTTGGAATCAAAGAATGCTTATTTCTCCAGAATGCTGTGCCAGCATTATTAAAAATCTTGCTGCATGAACATTTCTCTTCAGAAAATCTTGATGTATTCCTCCAGTTGTCACATGATTAAGATCATACTGTCAACCAGATAATATACAGATGCTGAACATGTTGCACGTAATATTGTGGTTTGCATCTTATTGTGGTTTGTGTAGCAGCTTAGTGCTATGTGAGAAAATACTCAGTGTTACTAACCCTTTGTTGGTATTTTGCTAACTTAACAATTTTGTTGACAATTAAAGGAGTATTACATTGTAAAAACTCCAAGCATAAAAAACAATGAATATAAATTTTAAAAAACAATAAAATTGGTTGATCAGTTGTATCTAAACTAACAGCACATGTACAAAAGATCCCCCTCACATACACACACGTACAGAATCTAATTGGCATGTAAAGTCGTAATGTTCTGTAATATACATATTTTAATGTTATTACAATTTGTCGGTTGGCTGACCCCCAAATCTTGTTTTTCCTGTTCTTTCATGTGTTCATAAGTACATGTAGTTCATTGTTTATAAATAAACATACGTACAAATAATTTTCCTCTCAAAGCTGGCATTCAAGCATTCTACCTTGCCTATACCTTACACAGGTTGCCTGTTTGCGAGATAGATTTGATATCACAAAGATGACAGCTGTACAACAAAAAACTATTCCAGTGTTGCTCTCTGGAAGGAACGCCTTGGTGAAGTCCTCAACAGGATCTGGTAAGAACCAGTATAGAAACAAAGTACTTGTGTTAAATGTTGTACAAATAAATGCACTTTTCTGATGTAAGGTAAAGACCACCTGCTCATTTAGAACATATTTTGAGCTTCTCAGTAACATGTTTTAATGTTTTTGTTAAACCTAACACGTCTTAATTGGCTTTCGTTCTTCGTGTTATCGGTATCATTAAGTTTGTGTTTTCTTACTTCAGTAACTTTTTCTCCCATGATGCACTGTTTTTATTGCCAGTGTCTTGAAGCAGGATAAAGGTTTGTCTGTTTTGAGTTTATAACTAGATATTCAAGATAATAATGATAAAAATTCTAGGTTAGCCAATGTTATTTACTTTGTTGGATAAACGTAGTAGGACTGTGCCAGAGTTGTTAGAGCCAGTCTTTCTTCCCTTAAACTGCTTCTAAAAGCTACAAAACTATTTTAGAAAGGAATAAATATGTACAGATACACGTATATATTTTGGTTACTCATTCAATGGAAATGGGAAATGATAGATCAAACAAACATTGTTCATATTATTTGTGTATTTGTTTTTTATATTATTCGTTTTGGTTATCAGAAAATGTTTTTAAAGTTAAAAACACAATTCTAGAACATCATCCCTATAGAACTATATAGAACTTCTATAGAACTATATCATTATAGAACTATAATTTTTTTTTGTTATTTGTTTTTATTTGTTATCACTTCTGTATTTGTCTCATAGGTAAAACTTTAGCCTATGCTATTCCAGTCATCCAGAAACTGCAAGAAATTACTCCCAAGTTAAAGAGATCCGATGGAATACATGCCGTAGTGATTGCACCTACCAGAGAAGTGAGTGTTTCTTAGAAATGAATTGAATTTTGGTTGGCATTAACTTTGGGTTCTGCCACATGTAAAAAATCCACCAGTGCTTAGCTGAAATACATATTGTATTCAAATGTTGGATGTGAATGTCATAATGCAAAACAAATATGTGTGTGTTATGTTTTTCTTTAAGTGCTAAGAATTTTTACAAACACATCCTTATCAACTCACTTTCATAGAAAGCAAATAAAACCCATAATGTATATTTACAGTGTTGCTAATGATTCGTGAATACAGTTATTCAGCTCACTGTAAAGTTACATAAGCCAGCTATTTATTTACTAACGACCAGTTTACCTGTGTCCTCACAACTACGTTTCCTCTCCCCAGTGTTATGTCTGTAGACTTATACTGCTCAAAATTGGATTTAAATACCCATTGTTGGCATAGCCCTTTGTGTAGCTTTATGCTCAATAACAAGCTGTTCTTCCACTTCATCAGTATTCTCTACAGAAAGACTTGTCATAAGTTGGTAAAACACCAAGCACTTATGGCACAAATAGTTGATTGAACCAGTTTTCATTTTCTCTCCCTGGAGGCCCTTGGTGCGAGTCCAGTCTAATTTCAACACAATGCCCATGTATGAAAAATAACAATTAAACTATTTGTTAAAGGAATAAATAAGATGAAGACATGATTGATCCATCAGTATCTCTGTAAATGCATGTTAGATGTGATTTGTCTCGAAATCAGTGTGATTCTGTGGTTCGCCTTTATAAGGAGAAGGTTATCTTTCCAGTCTTAAATTGCTTAGTTATAAGTACTCTGTCAGGAAATCTCTCAAACCAGTATCTTGAAATGCTGGCCCATGATACCAGGAAGTGTGTACAGGTGGTTGGAGAACCTCCTAGTCAAAATATGTTGTTCTAAAATCTGTTACTATGTTTTCATAATATTCTCTTGGCTTTGACATGTGGAACCCACTGCAGCATCTGATATGTGCAAGATATGTATTGTTTTAATGGGTTGTATGAAGACTTGTGTACGCTAGACATGTCAGTGACAAGAGAATAAGTCAAATAAATGCCCTACATAATGTTCAGTCACCATCGTGCACCTTCGCAGTCTATCCATTGACAATTGATGAGACACATTGTAAGCAAGCAGCTAAAGGAAATTCTTTCCTTGCACATATCTACGGTGTTTCTCCGATAATAAGACCTAGTTAAGAGTGGCAGGAAGAGGAAATAAATAAAAAAAAATTAATTTATTAATTAGTTTAATAGTTAGTTAATTAGTTTGTTTAAGTATTAATCAGTTAGTTTAATAGTTTAATAATAGTTTATTTTAAATGGTTAGTTTAATAGTTTTACTTTGTAACTTCATTTTTTTAATATATCAAAATAAGACATCCCCCGAAAATAAGCCCTAGTGTCATATTTTGGAGTGAAAATTAATATAAGCCCTGTCTTATTTTCGGAGAAACACGGTAGTTACCTCTTCCTAGGCGACCTTGACATGTGGCCTCACTGCAGGGCCAGAACACTCATCTCTATTGTAAACGTGCCTCGTGTTTTAAGGCTTCTAATCTCTGTTTATCTTTAGGAATTGCATTTGGTGGTTCATGAAGGGCTGAGGGAGTGCAAACCTTTGGCTGCACAGCTCACCACATATGTTGTTCCATACAGCATTTCCTCAAGCCTTTTTCTATATCATTCCATGTGCTGAAAGTGTAGGCATGGTACCTTTACATGGGTGTAACTGTCAATGTTGAGGGACACAAATCAATATCAGTATTCCTCAGTGTTTCTAATGAAGCACATCTTGGCCAAGTTTGGATCAAAATTGGAATTAGCTCAACATTGTTACAAGATTCTGAGAACTTTAACTTTTTAATCTCTAACACATTTTGCAGTTTTTCACATGAGAAACAAGTTGGATCAACAAATACGTTATCAACATTGCTCCTCTTTTCTTGAATAGATAGCATGACACAATATTAGAATCAGATCAACATCTTTAGAGATTTGACAATACTCAGTACTTGGATTTCTTTAAGAGTTTTCAGTTTCCTGCAGCTTGCCTCCTGGATCAGGTCCTAACTACATGAATTGACTAAATATATTGAACTCTTATTGTTGTGAATAAATCATCAAAGTCGCTAAATGTCCTCCAGAGAAGATATTGAAAGAAATTCATCTAACACAGTGACATTGTACTAAATTACTAATTAGTTCTGAAGGATTTTGTGTCTATTAGCTTTTAATTCTTGGTCCTTTATGGCCTTTCAGTAGTTCTGTAGGACTTGAATTTATAATCTTTGACTTATCTAATTTTCTGTACCAAGTTATATGAGAGAACAAGTGACTTTCCAGTTGTACTAACACACACACAAGTTGGATTTGTCGTTTTCCTCGAACATGTAGCATGCTTCAAAATTCGGATTTCAAATAATGGACAAATGTAACCCTTTGAATTGTCATCTAGCAAGTACTCACTCTGGAGTAGGAATCACGGTGCCAGTCACACATTCGATGTTTACTTAGAGCATCTTCTTACCTCCTCCTGGTGGAACGGTTATTGAATTTTTTTTGTTTATTTTGACTGGACTCGTTTATTTCAGAACTGACCGTCTTACTTGTATGGCTCTATTACAAATAGTGACAAGGTGAGCAATGTGTTTGGTTAAATAATGTTCAAGTATTATAAAACAAACAGTATATTTTTTGTTCATGTTTTTCAGCCATTTACGTTTATTAACACTGAAATTTTAAAATCAGCACCTTGACGTAGTTTTATATCTGTCGTTGTTATTAATATATTAAGAATATAAAGTAAATGATTGATTTCTTTACAGTTGGTCATCCAGAGCTATGAATATTTTGAGAACCTGTGCAGGGTGAGTTTAATTGTGTTATTCTGCATTTTTGTTGTGACTGTAATAAACCAGAAATACAAAATGTGACCATTATCACTGGAATTTTCTTCACTTAACCCATGCATTTTTTTTTCAACTAAAATTTAATGAATCAAAAAGACAGCCAAAAGAAACCAGTTTTCCATCTGGCATAGTGAAACAGGTATGTAAAATATAGGAAAATCATGCATGGGTATTTGTTTGACATATATTACACAAAATTATGTAGTAATTCCAACTGTCTTTTGGATTGTTTTTTTTTCCACCAGAATTGGTCAGAAGACCTAAATCGTGTACTGTTTTCATTAGTAATTTCAAGTCAGTTACATGTAGTTTTACTGGGAGAAGGTTCTAGACTTTACTTCTCTCCTTTTTACTGCATACCCTCATTTCTGTCTTTGTGGACTTCAGAACTAGATAATCATTTTCAAGTGTGTATATGGTAAGAGTGTTGGGTATGAATGCAACATTGTGCTCTATAGTTTTAAACAATAATATCGTGAAATGCACACTGATAGCATGCATTGTGCATTATATTATTCATAATAATGAAGATACTTAGTGAAATTCCATTCTGTGGTAAATGAACTTTCATGTTCTGTCGTTTTTTTAATGATAAAATTTTGTTAAAAAATAACTTAACTCTTAAAAACAAATGAGGTAGTCGAGAAATCAAGCAGGATTTTGCTGAATTTTGTAGTGAGATAAAAACTGTGAAACCATTTTAGGCGTTCACTTGGCTCGTTCCTGGTTATCTGATGGGAGGAGAAAAGAAGAAATCTGAGAAGGCAAGGTGAGCGTAATATTATTCTACAAGTTCATGTTTCAGAAACTTTTCAGGTGATTTTAATACGCCCTCGATTGTCAGTTTTTATGAGTGGGAGAATAAATTTTCAGATGAAAAATTCGGAAATGTTTTAACAATTCTAAATATAACGAAAGAATTACCACAAGTGCTTATGGAGAAAATTAACTATGTTCCAAAATGCTCGAAACACTGGAATCTTTGTACAGTTGTTCTTCTGAAATAAGAACAGTAAGTTGTGTAAAAAGGCTTCAGTTTCTTTGATTTTACAATTCTAAGTATGCTGCCAAACATTTTCCTAACTTACATACAGTACTAATTGTAAAAAACTAGATAATTTTAATAATTTCTCTTTTTGTCCTCATGCTTACTGTAGAAGGTTTGTATAACAGAGCAAAATAAGAAGACAGAAATGTGTTGAGTTAGACCAAGATTTATTTAATGTTTGTTCATTTGAATCCAGTCACTGAATGTTTGTGTGTTTGAATCCAGTCACTGAAAGTGCTTTTAGTTGTGTGTTTTATTGTTATGATCCGTTTCAGTTGTAAGTGTGTTTTAATGTTATGACCCGTTTCAGTTGTAAGGGTGTTTTAAGGTTATAATTGATCTTATTAGTCCACGAGCTGGTGACAAATGTCTGGTTTCTCTTGAGTTTATTATTTATAAATTAAGGATGGTAGGCCTGAGTATGTTTATGAAATATTCAACCAAATAAATAAAACAATAAGATTTACTTCATGTAGTGAAATGTGCATGTCAAAACAAGTTGAATTTTGAAAACATTCTTTTCACCTCTTCCTGTCTTTCTTAAGAACATTCAAGGTAGAAAAGGCTTAATAAAAATAGATATTTCTTTTTTAACTGTCATACTTTACAGTAATTTGTAGTTCCTTTATGTTTTGTTTTATTCTACATCACTGGATGTACCTTTTTCTTCACGCAGGATTCGTAAAGGGCTGTCTGTGTTGATCAGTACGCCAGGACGACTGCTCGATCACGTGGAAAACACAGCAAACTTGTCTTTTAGCAACGTCAAATGGTTTATTATTGATGAGGCTGATAGGTACTAACAGAATATTTATCTTCTCCCTTAATATCAGAAACACTTAAATAATTATTCTGTTTTTTATCACCTGTGATTTATGAGTATGAATACTTTTAATTAGTGAATTATGTATCATTTTCCTGTTTTTCATGTCCAGATATCCTGGAAAATCAAAATCAAAAAGTTACTTTGTATAACTAGTTAACTTTTAATGGTTTTAATATTAAATATTTAAAATTTCAAGCTTTTATGCTATTGGTAAATATAAAGTTAAAAACGTACAAATCCTACTTGTGCACCTGGTGGTTAGAATAATAACTAAAATAAATAGAAAATAAGAATTTTTAAATTTACATGAGTTTTTTTTTTTTTCTGATTTGGCTGTTGGAATTATGTTTAAATGATATAATTCTTCTCTGACATTCACAGAGAACACTGGTTCCAGGTTTTTAAGTACCTTACATAATTACCAATAAGCAGTGATTCCATAGTTCAAACAACATCTACTAAATGCATTAATTGAAGCTTTTAAAATTTCCACATGACAATAAACAAAATGAATGATCTCCTTTTTAGTACACACAAGTGTGTGCTGTCGATCTATTTATTGAGTTACTATAATTGTTGGTACTTTGAAAAATCTTACATGAAATGGTACTGCAATGCACGATCTAGAATCATATTTTACAGTGATGAAATATCTGGTATTAAATGGTACTGTTATGGAATATGTTACAATGTTTATGCTGTCACAAAAGGACAGGTTAACTAATATTGGCAGTTAGCACTAACTCCCAAGTGGTCACATACCTTTCACAGAAAGTACTAATTAGAGAGAAGGTATCATATATTGAAACATTAAGTTTGTCCAACTTGTTTTCTTCACAATAATACCACAGTAATCTATAACTGTACAATCCTATTTTAATGACTAGCAGATGCTGAAACAAGTTAAACACAATGTGTTTATTCTGTTGCTCTTCCAGACTTTTAGATATGGGTTTTCAGCAAGCCATTCTGAAGATTGCTAACAAGTTGAAAGAACATTCTTATGACAGTCTACAGACTGTGTTGCTGTCTGCAACATTAACTAAAGGTATTTGACTTGAAAACCATTAATACATCATATTGTAGAAAGTAAATTCCAGGAGAAACGTACGATGTTGAGTTGGTATTAATAACTCTGCAGCTACATTACTTTGATGATGTAATGAAAGAAGAATTATTCAGGATCTGTACTAAGTTAAGAAACTTGTTATTTTGTAAATCCCATTGAACTAATGATATATAACTGATTGTTTCTTTTTTTTCCCTAGTTTCACAGTGGAAGTTTATTCTTTCCGTTAACGAAATATTTACTACATGTGTAGAACTGGATGATTTAATGAATTATTTGATTGATTATCTAGGAGTGACAGTTACTTTGATTAGTGTCACATAAACTGATTGGTTAATTAAAATTAGAAAGTAGCTTATTAACTGAAATTAGTGTTTATGATTATTTCAACAACTGATTAATAAAAAATAATTCCAGTTATATTAATTGATTTGAAAATAAGCAGCTAATTCAAATTTCTGACTTTTACTATTTTCCAACTGTCTTAAGAAAGCAAAATATTGCTATAAAGTTTATTGTTAAGCACAAAGCTGCTTAATGAACTTTCTCTGTTCTGCCCAGTTTTAACCTTGTAGCATGTTTTCTCTGTATTTCAAGTTTGCCCAGTTTTGGTGAATGGGAAGAATGGTAGCTTTGTTACTTAAAAATCTTGGGCTCAATTCCCATTGACAACAGACCAGCTTGCTGTTTGTTTTAGCAGTACTGCTGTTAGGTTTTATTGAACCGAGATGCTTGGTAGTAGGTGTCAGTGATTTGTTGGTGATAAATTTTAACAATAAATGGACAGCACACAATCCACTTGTTTTAATATATTCAGAATAAGTGAAGCATGTATATAAAAAAAGTCTAAAGTTTATCATAATTATATCCAAAGCTTTTAAATAATTTTCTTTTACACCAACAGTCCATACAGGTTGGGCCAGTTACATTAAAACCCATTAACAAAACAAATTATTCCTCTTATTTTCTGTTATTGCAATACAATCTGTGATTATTACACTTTAAAAGTTGCCATTACACCCTCTTTATGGCTAACCTCGCAAACACAGTCTAGATCTAGATTGCTCACTAACTTTGTCTTGCTTTCACTAACCTACTTGTTCTCTCTGTCTTTATGTATTAATAACACATGACAGAAGATTTTTTAAATATCTAGCCCTCTAGCAACAACACATGCAATCTAAAACTCAGAGTTATGTAGCAAAACTGGTCACAAGTGCCACTTTTAAAATATATAACTTTTAACACTCTTATTTTGAAATCTAAATGATTTAATATTAAATCATTAAATAAACTGCCACTGTGACTAATTTTGAGTTGCTGACTACAGGGAAAGAACTGATGAGGAGCATCTGCAACTAGCAGCACTTGTCACAGGTGGTTTTTTGCTTGCACAACTATGGTTTGAGAAATATAATAATTAATTAATTAATCTAATAGTTTGTTTTCGAATTTTGCACAAAGCTACACGAGGGCTATCTGCACTAGCTGTCCCTAATTAAGCAGTGTAAGACCAAAGGGAAGGCAGTTAGTTCATCACCACCCACCGCCAACTCTTGGGCTACTCTTTTACCAATGAATAGTGGGATTGACTGTCACATTATAACGCCCCCACGGCTGAAAGGATGAGCATGTTTGGAGCGATGGGGATTTGAACCCGTGACCCTAAGATTATGAGTCAAAAGCCTTAACCCACCTAGCCATGCCGAGCCCTAATCTGATGGAGTAATTGTATTCGTTGTCAAATATTATTAGTTAACTCAGTTCTGGAACCCGTGACCCTAAGATTATGAGTCAAAAGCCTTAACCCACCTGGCTATGCCGAGCCCTAATCTGATGGAGTAATTGTATTCGTTGTCAAATATTATCAGTTAACTCAGTTCTGGGATTGTGGAGCCTGTATAAATATTCTTCAGGCTATTATATATGTTTCCCCCAGGAAAAGTATGTATTATATACTACACCACATACCATATATTCTGTATACAAGTATCCCTCAGGATAAATGTATATTTTATACAATACTGTAGACAATATATTCTACATATATCTGGTATATATAAATACTTTCCATAACAAATGTGTGTGTTATGTTTAGTAAATGTTCATACAAGAGTAAGCCCAGCATCAATGTAAAGGATTTTTGAATAAATATGTTTGTTATTTTGTCAAGTATTTATATTATAGTAATCATTGATTGTTCGTACATTAACCTGAAGTGTAAGCCTTACTGGTATCATACAGTCTTAGGGGCATTGTACTAAGAAGAGTTTAAATCAGAATTTGATATGCAAGTATTTTTTCTGGGCTTCAGACCTACAAGATGCAAGTTAATAAAATTCCTGCCTTATTAAAAGACAGATGTGTTTTTGTAATTAAGAAATGAAAGGATCTGTTATCAGTAAAATTATCACTAATATTTCTCTTTGTGATTCCTTCAGTGGTAATTTAAAATCCAAATTTCAGTTCTCCATGGGCCCAGCATGGCCAAGTGTGTTAAGGCATGTGTCTCGTAATCTGAGGGTCGTGGGTTCGCATCCCCGTCGCCCCAAACATGCTCGCCAAACGGTCAATCCCACTATTCGTTGGTAAAAGAGTTGGCGGTGGGTGGTGATGATTAGCTGCCTTCCCTCTAGTCTTACACTGCAAAATTAGGGATGGCTAGCACAGATAGCCCTCAAGTAGCTTTGTGCAAAATTCCAAAAACAAACAAACAAACAGTTCTCCACAGTGTACAGAACACAGATAACCCATTGTGTAGCTGTGCACTAAAACAAACACAATTTGTGGTTGTAATAACTTCATGAATTTCTCTGTCTTACAATGAATCGATTCCTTACCTTCTTCTTGATGACGAGAAACCCACTTAAAACTGTATCGTAGAATGGCTGGTATGGGTATTAACACTTTTACTGATAAGCAAAGAACAATGTTTCAACCTTCCTAAGTCATGTTCAAGTTTACAAAAAGAGGAAACATTGAAAAGTGTTAATATCCTTACCAGCCGTTCTGAGATACAGTTCTCTGTCCTGCGTTAAAACTTTTTTTATTTCGTGGGTTTTACACAACTGACATTCATACGTGTAAAATAAACAGTAATTCAGAATAACACTGAAAGTTGGGTCACTTTTTTTTTTGCTATTCCTAAGATTGATACAATTTTTATCCAGTCATTATTTTATCGCCTCCTAAAATCTAAGTCCAATTCTGGAGGTGTAACAACAAAAAGTTTAACTGAAGATGTTAAATGCATTTTCTTCTAGAAGTGGAAAACTTAGCTGGCACAACCCTCGCCGACCCCGCGGTTATTGATCTAGCTGCAAATTCTGAAGAAGTTGCCATGACATGTGAAGATTTTGTTGTCCCGTCACTGTTGGAGCAGCATTTCATCATAACCCCAGTGAAGCTTCGACTGATCACGTTGTCTTCCTTCATCGTTGACAAGTTAGCCGTTGGTGGCTTGAAAGCTATAGTCTTTATGGCAACCCAGGATGTAGTTGACTTTCACAATGACTTGTTTTCTGTAAAGTTGCAAAGGCTTTTAACAGACAGTGGCTATTCAGTTTTGTTCTTCAAGCTCCATGGTAACATGCACCAACAGGTATTTTTTTCAATGTTCAGGTTAACTTGCACTTCAGTGCGATTGCTGACGTAAACTGTTCTATTCACGAAGTGATAAAAACAAATATTATTTTTATTTACATTGTTTTGTAAAACTGTTGTTGAACACTTAAGTTATCCTTATTTCTAGTTACATTAATGTAACAACCTGACCATTGGTTACTTTGACTTTGTAGAACAATTCAGATGAGATTATAATGTTGAAAATATTGTTTTTTTTAACCGTACTTCCAGGAACGGGTTAAAGTTTTCAAAGAGTTCAGAGATTGTCGGGCTGGGATTCTTCTATGTACTGTAAGTATTTGTAAGGGCAAGTTATATAACAAAGTTGTTATGATTACGTTCACTTGATAGTTTTGAATAACATTGCAAATATGTACATATTAGGGCTAGAAGTGTAATGACCCTTGTTTGTAATAGGTTTAAGGCTTTGAAATATAGAACTATTACCAAAAAAAGTGTTTTGTGTTTTCAGTATGTTTTTGCTGTACGTTGTTTATATGGCATGTTTTACAATGAGTTTTGGACTGGTAATATTTAATAAAATAATCTCTGAACAAGTTTGAGAAACCACAATCCATGTCTGTTGGGACTCAAACATGTAATTTTCAAAATTAACTCTTTCATATAAATATTAATTTTATTATCTTTAGTTAATCATGTCAACTGGAAAATGTTTAAAAATTCATCAACTTTACAAACTTGTAAGTTGGTTACAACTACAACAGCCCTGTGCTACTAATCTGATTGTCTACAGACTAGTGTTTTACACTTTCTAATAATATGTATGTATGTAAGATGCTTTCATAGGATTCATTGGAAGCTACTAAATCATTGAATATTAAATCTGATGTGAAGTTATTCTCATAATAATTATTAAAGCTTCAACAGATGTCCACATCACATTAGTTTTATGTGGGCTGACTGTTTTCTAGGCACTACACTTTGCATATGTTTTGATACTCTGTGATTTCTCTACATGTGTTTTTGTACTGTGTGTGAGCCTAGATTATGTGACTTTCAGGATGTTGCAGCCAGAGGCTTGGATCTGCCTTGCGTTGACTGGATCCTTCAGTATAGCGCACCTTCAAGAGCAGAAGACTACGTTCACCGTGTTGGTCGCACCGCTCGGATAGGCACCAAAGGAAATGCTTTACTTTTGTTGTCACCGAGTGAGACAGGCTTCTTGAAACTACTGTTGCACCACAAGACCAGGTACAGTCACATTTATTTTCACTTTATTTACAGGGTATGTTTAGTAAAATATTAAATTTCTTTGACATCATTAGTGTTCAAATTGTGAAGAAATAATGTAGGAAAGAGTAAGTGTTGTCAGGCACTTTTCCATAGATACTTGCTGTTTTTGGGGTTTTTTTTTGGTGAAATTAATATAAATGTGTGGTTATAACAACAGTCTGATGTATTGAGTCTAGAATGTAGTTTTGTGTGTTTTAAAAGTATAAGGTTAAAACTTCAATAAACCACAAACCAAACTCAGCATTTTTGTGACTTGCAAGTGAGGATTTTCATGTTGAAGTAAGATATTTTTCACACAAGTGTTGGGGTAAGTGTGTCCCAGTGATTAAAGTGCTAGAATGTTGATTTATGGATATCTCGTTTGTGTCTTGTTACCACAAGATCAACCTTGTAATATTTGACATGAAAATGTGAATATATTTGTCATTTTGTCTCTATTATTGATAACAATAAATGACAAAGAAATATAAACTGTTTTTCCTGTTTAAAATGGCTACTGCTAGAAAAATATTTATTGCGTGCAATACATTTAACTCAACAGATAAACTTCACTTGAGAAAATAACAGATTTGTTTGAGAGGGACTTGGTATGTAGCAGTATGGTCTCCGAAGGTGAGATAACTTCATATTATGTCACCAACGTGGAAAATTGAGCTCTATACATTGTGCCCATGGGTTTATTATGAAGATGACAATCAAATAAAACTGTCTGGTCAGACAATACCAGTTGAAGAGTTGGCCATTTCTCTCTGGTATGTCTTTTAAGATTAAATATAGCTTGCATAAGTATAGTTAACCCTTGGGTTGCTGTTTATGAATATGCATTATCAGAGTAACAGTTAAGTCCAACTATTTTGTCACATTGTAGTTGCCCAAAAGTTGGCAGCGTGTGCTGTTAACTAACTAACAGATAGTCCTCGGGTGGCTTTGTGTAAATATTTAAAACAACAAACATGGTAACCTCTGAAGATTTTCTGGCTCTACACTTAAGACCTTGTTTGAAACGTTAGACCAGTGGTGTATTTTGGTCATTAGAAGATTGTACTTGTGGATGAAGGTCGATTGCACTTGGCTTTCATGAAAAGTTTTTGATGTTTCTCCACTTACTCAGTAAATGAAATAATTTCATTAGGCTTAGTAGTAACTTATATAAATATGTTTAAAATTATTATTTCCTTTTTGTTTCTTTTAGCTTAAAGGAAGTCCATTTAAAACATCTTCTTCCATCCTTGAAGCTGTTGGTTCTTGATATCGAAGGAGATGGCAGAGTGAGTGCTCTTTGTTATGTCATTAAACTTAACATTTCGATATATCTTTGAAAGTTCACAGGTTATCCTGAAGATACAAAATAAAATAGAAACATTAAAAACAGGAATCTCTTTCTTATATTGAACATAAACTACAGAATGTCTGCCACAAGTAGTTTGTGGCAAGCATCTTTTGTTATTTCTTAAATCTGCCATGGTAACATGTTACTGTTTACATTTGTAAGCGAACAAGGTTTTATTTTGACAGGTTTTCAGTTGTTTATAGCAACTGTTGTGTTACCCAAACAGTTCTCTAAAAGTTTTGTAGAAGTTACTCTCTGTTATATCTGAATTTCTTTTATAGATACATTTGCATCTGTAAACATTTCTCAGATGAATAACAGAGTTTATATCAAGATAGCAATATGGTGATTGGTAATTCTTACTTGAGAACCTTCTGGTGTATTGTTGGCATTTGTAAGAAGCTGTGTTCCTTTATAAGCTGTGTAAAAACAAAAAACCTTTCTGTATTATTAGTATATGTACAAATGAACTGTATTCTCAGTGTTCAAGTAACATTTGCTGTTTTATTTCTGTGTATTAAAACTTAAATTATGTTTAATTGTTATGATGTCTGAAGACATGTTAGAGCGTCCATCATATTATTAGCATGTATAAGAACCGGTGTTGGTTTATAGACATCTGTTGGAACCCATGTTATATTATTAACATGCTAAAACCTGTGCTGTATTATAGCATGTTAAGGGGTCAGATATCCTATATTTAAGGACTTTTGTAAGCAAGAAATCCAATGTGCAGCTAATTCTTTAATAGAATGTGTTAAGTTACTAAACGTGTTTTCAGAAACATAAATAATTATAATTATAGTATAGCTGTATTGCCAAGTAATGCATATATTAATTTGGTTTCTTCGTGTGGTATTTTTTTATGTTATGTTAGATCATTTGCATTTTTCAAGAGTGGTGATTGCACAATATTCTACACATCACAGCTCGTGTGGTGAATTTTATAACACTTTGTAAAGTGTTGTACATAGGTTTGTGGATATGATAGAAGTAGCAGTTGAACAGTATTTACAGACCACAATCGTATTTTGCCAATAATTTTGTTTTCGTGATACAATTTAAGAGAGTCATGCATTGATGAAATACCGACAATCAAAGCCTTCTTATTTTAATTATCTAAAACTAGTGAGTTACGTTTTGTATGGCCTGGTGGGTAAGGTTCTTGAATCTCAATCTATAGACTGTGGGCTCAGAACCTGTTGCTTGATGTTCTTGACCTATCGTTGTAATGTAACAGTCAATCCTACTACTCAGTGGTAAAGACTAACCAAACAGTTAATGATAAATGATGTTAACTAGCTGCCTTCCCACTATTCTATGACTTAAAGAATCTCACATTTAAATCCCCATCACACCAAATGTGCTGCCCTTTGAACTATGGGGGCATTATTATGTGACAGTCAATCACACTGTTTGTTGATAAAAGAGTAGCCCAAGAGTTGACGTTGGATGGTGATGACTAGCTGCCTTCCTTCTAGTCTTACACTGCTAAATTAGGGATGGTTAACACAGATAGCCCTCTTGTAGCTTTGCACAAAATTCAAAACAAACAAACAAACCATTACTTAAGTATTAGTGTGTATCATCTAACTAGATTATTGTAGAGACTTCTATTGGTGCCACAATCTAATTGAATGACAAAACACTTTACTTAGAGAAACAGCACATAATCTTCAGAAGCTTAATTAAAGCAGTCTTACAATTCAGATGTAGTCTTAGAAAGTTGTAAGTTACGTAACTGGTAGTTTGCCAGTGAAAGATAATATGCTACTAAAGGCAAGTGACTGTTTGTTGCCTGTTAAATGGTACTACAGAAGTTAACAAAATTAGATGAGATCCACAAACGGTTGAATTGGAAAAAAGGAAACTGTTAGATGAACAGATATTGATGCAGTGATTGAACGTGGAAGAAACACATGATGATTCATCTTTTCCAAACAAAATAATTATATAGTCCTATACACACTTAAACAAGAATTTAACTGGTAATATTTTTCGTGTCATTAGAGCTGAAGCAAATATATTTAAATTTGTTGTTTTGGGAAAAAATGAATGTTTTATGATTCTTACATATTAACAGCTGTTAGATGGGAATTCTGTGTGGTGGAAGAGAATACGAAGTTTAGGAGATTTGGGTGTTCCCTAGGTTTATTAAACATTCCTACAACAATTACATTCTTTCTTTTGATTTCCAAGTTCTTAGGGACTTGAACTTGCTTGAATATTTTCATCACCAGAAAGCACTTGGCACTCTTTGTGTTTGAACCTATGCTATATATTGCTAGTCTATGTATGGGTGAACCCGATGTTGTATTGCTAAATATTGTAAGAATCTATTCTGTATGGTTAAACTATCACTCAAACATATTATATCTTTTGTATACATTGCCAAAAAGGAATTACTAATACCAGTGCTGTTCAGACTTTCTGGAATATGGTGGACATAATTATCATATGTACAAGCCTTATGCTATATTGTTAGCATAGAACATCTACCATGTTGTCAGTATGTGTGATACCTATGTCATATTGTGAACATAAAACATCTACCATGTTGTTAGTATGTGTGATCCCTATGCTGCATTCTGCTGTCTTGTATGTACATGTCTATGCTGTGAACAGGGAAACTTTACTGCACTTTTAAGAACCCGTGAGTGAAAGCAAGTGATAAAGTTTGGTCAACCAGATGAATGTTGTGTTATTGTGTTTAAAGTCTCTACTATGTTGTCAGTTATTGTAAGAACCTATATTTTATTTTCTAAAGGTTCAAAAACCCTACACAGCTGAAGAACATGCCACTGCCCTGCAGCTGAAGTTTGAAAACCACGTATATCACAACCAGAAGCTGCTAGACTGTGCTAGAAAAGGTTTGATAGAAATGAAATAATTCTTTTATAAGTCAAAGATATATTTGTCACATTTCTAATAGTTTATATGAAAGTAATGTTTATAATTTACTTATTTCTTGGTATTTTTGTGAACTTCTTGAAAACATTTTTTTTCAGCTTTTGTCTCGTACGTCCGATCGTATGCATCGTATCCTAAGAACTTGAAAGAAGTGTTGCCCTTTAAATCTCTTCATTTGGGTCATGTCGCAAAAAGTTTTTGTCTTCGGGAAGCTCCGTCGGTGCTTGGAATTAAAGGGGTAGAAGTGAGAAGCAGAGAGAAACACTTCACAAAGAAAAGACCGTAAGTTGAACTGAATGTTTGACTAGTAGAGGCAACAAGTTCAACAGTTGTTTCATTAATAGAAGCCACACATTCAACAGTTAATAACTGAATACCCCTGAAATACTCCCTAAATTCTAAAAACAGACATTTTCTTTGGACTGTGAAAAATTAGTATTGTAGTCCAATATTAGCTCTGATGTTTCACGTTTAGAAATATATTTAAACCTGAAGACTCAAGTCTCGAGTTCTAGATGTAAAACAAATACTTAAAGATTTTTTAGCTTGATGGATCTGCTCCTTCCATTTCTTCATACATACAAGCATCACTAATAAATTTCAAAAGTTTTATTAACATTTTCCTAACTTAAAAGGTTCTAGTTGTTTCATTTTTTACTGAAAATATTTCTTATTTTTGTGAAAACTAATTAAATGTGGAAAGTACATTAATATAAAGATACAGCTTGTGTGTTCAAAGTATATTTAAAGCGTTACTTTAATATAAAGAAAAGAAAAAAAATATTTTGAAATTTGTAATTTTCTTTGAAGCAACTAGTAATACAATATACAGGGTGGCCCGTAAGTCCCTACCCATCCATATGTTATTATAAACAACGTTATAATACTAATGGTGAGTTGAAGGCAGCTGTTACTGTGACATTTGGAACAATAACACCTACTATGTTGAAGAAAATGTCTCGCAGAACATGGCGTCACGTAATATTATGCAGCGAGAATGAGGGACAGCACACATGGATACATAAGACATATGGATGGGTAGGGACGTACGGCCTACCCTGTAAAATTATTTTAAAGTTAAATTAGTTTGTTGGAAACAAATGAGATTCAATTAATTTTGGAAACCAGGTTATTTCTTGAAAGTGGGCAATGGCTTAATTTATTATTATAGTTCTGCTCTAAATAATTTTAGAAGGTTATTTTAAATGTTTCTTTTCATTGGATGTTTGTGAACCTTGTGCCTAAATGCAGAACACATATGAAGTGTGTTGTATCATATAGACAAAACATTCACCTATCAAACTACTTTTTGTGTGGTAACCAACATTTGAAACTTGTTCTTAGAAATAACAGTTTTGAATTTTTTTTATAGAGTTTATAATTATTATAATCTAATTATGATAAAATACCTTTGTGTGTTTACATAAACATTGTCAGATCAAATATTGCCCAGATAACTGAGGTCAGTTATCTGAATATTTATGTGAATGTTTTGAGCCTAAATGTTTTCTTAATATTGCACTGGGAGGTAGTTAAACTAATTATTAGTTTTTTTATTTGTTTTGAAAACAGGTATAACTATGCTGCTGCCATCTATGTTTTAATATGTCAACAAATGTTTGTACATTGCTCACTCTTAGCTTATAATTATGTGAAAATAATAGACTAAAATGAAATGGATGCCACGAAATGAAATTTGCAAATCAGCTGTTATTACATGTTTCATTCAGTTAATAAAAAACAGACATTACATAAAACTAACAAAAACTATGGTTAGTTTATTACAACTTATAGCTTTTACAGTAAGAGACTTGTTTTAGAACAGGTAGACATTTCAGTCACTGGTTCAATCATTCTCAAGTATCCAAGTTTTAATAGTAAAGTATGTTTAAAGTGTATAATAGATAGTGGTTACGTGTGCACACGTGCACATCAACACGTGTGAATTGCCAGAAAAAATAAAGTGAAAAATATTAAACATACCATGTATTAGGATAAGATTAGGAATGTCATGGGGGGGATATTAAATATTAATAATTATTTTATTTATAAACTACCCTGATTTTACTTCTATTAATATTAGCGGCCCAGCATGGCCAAGCGTGTTAAGGCGTGCGACTCGTAATCTGAGGTCGCGGGTTCGCATCCCCGTCGTGCCAAACATGCTCGCCCTTTCAGCCGTGGGGGCGTTATAATGTGACGGTCAATCCCACTATTCGTTGGTAAAAGAGTAGCCCAAGAGTTGGTGGTGGGTGGTGATGACTAGCTGCCTTCCCTCTAGTCTTACATTGCTAAATTAGGGATGGCTAGCACAGATAGCTCTCGAGTAGCTTTGTGTGAAATTCCAAAACAAACAAACAAAATATTAATAGTAGGTTCACACCCTAGTACTGTGAATAAAACAATCTTTCTTACTGTAAAAGGTGTAACTTGTAATACAATATTACTTAAGAATTGTGGTTATTCAGTTGTTTTTTTAAAGAAATTACAAATTACAGGGAAAAATGTTTTTATTACATTTGGTAATATGTTAATGCCAGTCAGCTCATGTTGTAAATGGTAGTTTCTACCTGTTATTTTATTCTACAGAGACAAGGAATTGAAGAGGAGGTCTTCGTTACAACAGTTTTCAGAATTTGACAGTGGACTTGGTCAATCCGCTGCAAAACGCAGTAAGACCACCAAGAAAAGTAAAGTACTAAAGAAGCCAAGAAAATCACAATTTAGATAACACTGACCTGTACTTTTGTTTCTCTTGTAGCCATTTTGTTCTGAAATGTGTAAATAGATCATTTTTAACTTGACGTCATTGTTTTGTGAATTAACTTTTGAAGAGATGTAAAATGATAGAAAGGAAGTTGTACAAAAGGTCAACAAAGAGATGAAAGAGCATTATAAAGAAGATTATTGTGATAAAAACCAACAGTTCAAGTGTTATAAGGTTGTTTGTCACAATAAGGAAAAAGATGACATCGTGATGTGATATGGTGTGACAACATGACAATGGTGGGGTGAATTGTGTTATGATCTGGTTCATCATCATCATGAATTACTCACTTGATGTAAAAATGTTTTCTCAAGGCATCTGATATCAAAACTTTAAAATAAAGTACAGAACAACGTTTTGACCTTCTGAGGTCATCATCAAGTTAGCAAAGAGAGTTTGCATCCAACAGTTTGGATGAGATAGCATTACAAACTAGATAAATGAGTATTCTTGAAAACTGGAGCTTAGCCCATCTCTTACAAATCTTAAATTTGGATTCTCTTGATCTGTTATTTTCAGAATATTGTACATGTTTTTGGATGTTACATGTGAAATAGGACAGTATTATACATAAAGATGTCAGTATATATGACAATGTTCATTTTAAGTTTGCTTATTGTAATGAACTCGTTAAACAAAATACCACTTACATCTCCAAACAAATGGACATTAACGAACTTTGAAAACGTCCAGCAAAAACATAAATTCTGCTTCCAGATCCAAAACAGTAGTAATAGTTGTAGCCTTGATGGAAAAGGAAACCTGGAGGTATAGATGATGGTTCTGTTTTAATATAAATACTTGAGTTTTAAAATGAAGACAAATAAAGCAACACAGTTAATCTTGGAAGTATTTTTATATATTTTCTGATAAGTATTTTTACAGTAAGTGATACCTTCAAGTACAAAGAAATATGCACACCTTCTAAAAGTGCAAGTCTCAAGATGGAGTCACGTATCAGAATATTGAGCTGAATATTTCATAGTTAATCTTTTTTTGAAGAACAAACTGTAAATGTCCCTACTGATAAATTTAGATTGAAGCGAAACACAAGGAAAGGCACACTGCTGCTTACTGGTCCAGTTTAACTAGCGCCATCTGGGGAACGTTTATGTACATCAAATTTCAAAAGATTTGAGACAAGTAAAAATGCTAGACAGGAATAAATAAATTTGATATGTATTCTCTGTCGATACATTAGTATTCTGTAATAATTTTACAGCATCAACAAAGTTACAGAATGTGGCTGATTCCGTTTTAGTTGTGTGCTGGTATCAAAACGAGATATAAAGTGTTATTATAACCCAGTTACTACTCAGCCACAGTGGGGGCTGCGATAAATGATTTTAACCAAAGAGGGTTACTTCTGGGCTATCTGGAACTGAATTTTCAAGAACACAGAACGAGGTTAAAATAATACTTCCTGTCAATGACATTTGATAACCATTTTCAATAACAATTCATAAATTAATATATTGTTTTGTAGCAACAAGAAAAACTTATTTGAACATACAGGGTGTTCGGGAAGTCACTGTGCACTTATATATTTATTAACAGACATGTTTCAATATAGAATACAGGAGGTAAATATGAATGACAATTATAAACAATGTTGAAAGTGACCCCTGTTGGCATCAATACAGGCCTGGTTCCTTCTTACTTTGTTTCTAAACACCGCTATCAGTTGCTGGCTTGAAATAGACTGAATAAAATACGATTACAAAACTGCACAGTGACTTTCCGAACACCATGCATTACTTCAACGTGACTTACAAACATCTTTGTTATGTATTAGGCCTTTTAGAAATATATCGGAAGTTTAACTACTCAGCTGCAATAACAACAGTACTCTCGGTAAATAAAATATACGGAAGTCAAAAAGGAACACTTTAGTTTCCTTTTCGAAACAGTGTTAACTCTGGAGAGAAGAGCTGGGGAGTGCTTTCTACTTGCACGAGCTTTGCGTTAAACGACCAAGTAGAGTGCACTGAATCTTGAAATATTAATCAGAATGAAGACATCTGTTCAACACTACCCGTCGCCAGGGGGTACTTTATTCAGCCTCGAACTGAACAATGAGATTGACAGTCAACGTAGTACAACCTGTATATTAATGAATGTGCAGAACGTATTTAAATAATTACGTCTCGAACTTGGGACCATGCGATCCACAGACTGGCTACAAAGAGGTGAAGATAATTAGAAAAATCTGTTTCTAAGTAAATTGCTACCGTATTTGAAGACTATGTAACTGGTCGCCTATTCACTCTCTCGGAATCTTTTTTAATATAGCGAAAAATCTCTTAATCAAAACAATGCTATTGTATCTTTGTGAAAACAACGGATTTTTTAAAGAGTAACTTGAGTAACATTAAAATGCTAAGAATTGGAACTTCTAATAAATAAAACTGATATATAATATTTATAGTGCAATATGGAATATTTGGAAAAAAAACTAGTTTCAACTTCCCTACCTAAGAAAAAGTTCAAATTCCCACCTGAGTTTCGCTTCATCGTGAAATAGAGTTGCAGCAACATTTCTGAAGTCTAGTCTCTAGTAAAGCTTGCAAATAAATTAGCGCAGTTCCTTAGAAACGAATACATTTCTTGAACTGCTGTAGTCGATTTCAACAGCGACATCTAAACACGAGAATATACATATACACCAACTGTCGCTGATAGTTATAAAACACAACGTGAAAAATAAGGTGTAAAAATTGTCACGTGCTAACTACTGGTGCATCGGTGTGTACGAACTCAGAACACGTATCTTCGATAAGTGAAAAATATTTAACGATATATCGTTCGTAAGAAATGTGTCGTTGAATGATGTTTAGATATAACATTAATTAATTTACTGTTGGGAAGGGTACGACTCCTATTTAAGAATGGTTTACGTAATTACGTGTAGTTTCAAAACTGTTTACTTTTTGAATTTCGCGCAAAGCGGTCGCTAATTTCGAACTTACAGACAAGAAGTGTTGTCAAATCAAGCAAGAAAAACAAACGACACTGCTATTAAAATTTTCCTGGCTCGGCATGGCCAGGTGGGTTAAGGCGTTCAACTCGTAATCCGAGGATTGCGCCTTCGAATCCCCATCGTACCAAATATACTCGCCCTTTCAGACGTGGGGGCGTTATAATGTTACGGTCAATCCCACTATTTGTTGGTAAAAGAGTAGCCCAAGAGTTGGCGGTGGGTGGTGATGGATAGCTGCCTTCCCTCTAGTCTTACACTGCTAAATTAGGGACGACTAGCGCAGATAGCCCTCGAGTAGCTTTGTGCGAAATTCCAAAAAACCAAACCAAACCAAACTATATGGCCATTCCTCAAAACGGCAACTTGTGCAGATTAAGTGGGCGAGTCTTAAAGTTCGCGATTGTAGACGTGTTTCTTAATTGAACAGGAAATAGGGAAGAAATATTCTAAAGTGTGATAATGTGGGCTATTCATTGGACGAGTTAATCACTAAAGCCACTCCTACAACCATGCTACCTAAGAAGCCTAATTACGCCTGTTATAAGCGGACTTGAAACATTTCTACACAACAACAGCTTCCGTGAACGTTTGAATTTTCTTTCTTTACCGAATAATGAATTTGACTGTCACTTTTATAACCCATCCACTGCCCCAAAATGCGGACTCCGATTTGTTTTGGAGATAAAACGCAAACGTCGGATCCCCAGTCCGGCACGACGCATGCAAAACTTTAAAATTCCCATTTGTTCTCTGGAAGGATTTTGCATATTTTTCAAAACTAAAGAATGAAGTAAAAGACAACTGTTCTGTTCATAACACTAAAATTGCTTAGTGCTAGAAAAAAATGTTTTTCTCTATCTAGCACGAAAGAGGGCGCGAATTGCACTAATTTTCATTTTGTTTATGTTGCAAATTTTATGAGACATCAGTCATTCTTACAAGTTCTTTGTTTGGGTTTTGAATTAAAATCTGTCAAATTTTGTTAGAAAATCTTATCCTTGTTTATTCTCCAACAGTTTAGTAATTTCGAGTAGTTAATTATATCAATATAAACGCATTAAATTAACTAGTTTCTTTACAGCCAGTGAACAAAAAAATATTTATGAAATCTTTTTACTGTTGTTTTGAATTAAGCACAAAGCTACTCAATGGGCTATCTGTGCTGTGCCCCCCCATGGGTATCGAAACTTGGTTTTTAGCGTTGTAAGTCGGCAGACATACCGCTGAGCCACTAGGGGGCGTATTTTCAATGTCTTAAATATTTGAAACAACCGATTTGGAATGCAACGATATTTTTTCAACTCTTCAAAGATAATCGATCAACATTTTATTTTCAGTTGTTGTTGTTTTGAATTAAGCACAAAGCTACGCCATGGGCTCACTGTGTTCTGCCCAATCCGGTTTTTAGCTCTGTAATTCCGCATACATACCTCTGTGTCGCTAGGGGGCGTTTGTCTGCATTCTTGATGATTGAAACGTCAGTAATTTTACGAAGTTTTTTGTTATTTTTTAAAGACACTAAATTGGTACTAGTATTATAGTTTCATTGGACTAATTTGAACCTGGTAATCTGTATAGCCGAATAATTTCACTAAACTAATCCTAATATCATAATTCCAAGTATCTGGTTAATATTTGACTTATAGTTGAAAATTAACGTTATAATTAGCCAATTACGATTTAATGTAACGATAGTTCTTAGTTACAAAAAAATAATTTTGTGACTTGAGTCACTCACGTGTTAGTGGGAAGATTTCATTAGGATAAGTTTTTACGACATCAGGTAATGACAACAGAACTGCGTTAGTGTTTTTAGCGCAAGGCTACGTACGTAATTCGCTATCTGCGCTGTATCCATTTCAGGGATTGAACCTCTAATTTTATCATAATAAGCTCCAAGATTTACTGTTGAACCATTGGATGAGACTACCGGAATATAAATTCTTGTAGATTCAAGTATGAATGAGCTGCCTACCATCTATCAACTTATATGGTTCGCCATTTTAAAGTATAGTTTCACTGTTTTGAGGACCCGGCATGGCCAAGCGTGTTAAAGCGTTCGACTCCCGGTCGCACCAAAACATGCTCACCCTTTCAGCCGTGGGGGCGTTATAATGTGACGGTCAATCCCACTATTCGTTGGTAAAAGAGTAGCCCAAGAGTTGGCGGTGAGTGGTGATGACTAGCTGCCTTCCCTCTAGTCTTACACTGCTAAATTAGGGACGGCTAGCGCAGACAGCCCTAGAGTAGCTTCGTGTGAAATTCAAAACATTCACTATTTTGAACAGTTCTTACCGTTTGGTAAGCAACTATTTATTTTTCGATTTTGTTTCGTAAAGTATTTGCCATCGGTTGAAAAACAGGGTAGCCACTTTCTAGAGTCAACTACAATACTAATACATTAATAATTACGTGACGGTTCAACTGATACACTAACTGAATTAGGTTTTGTTTTTTTAGTTTTTAATAATCTGGTAAAATTTGACAGGAAACGCAATTTCTACCACACACGTTTTATGTACAATTTCTGTTCCGGCTTTGATTTCACGTAAACGGAAGGCACAAACACCAAATGGGAATTTTTTAAGTACAATTTACTTTCTATATACAGTATAGTCACCACTCGTGAAGTTTGGCACGCGGGTACAATAATTTCGAGTGGTGTACGAAAAAAACTAATTTCATTAGTTTTAAAAAAGGCTTTTGAAATCTATCTTTTTTCCAGAAACTTTACTACCAGTGTAGTCGTGTTTTACTGATAGCTTTTTTATGTCATCTGACAAAAAACCTGAGATCAAAGTTTAAGTCCAATAATCAGCGCCTCATTTTAATGAATTGTCCGCAAGTACAGCATTTTACAGTTTCAGCTCTGCAATTTGGTTTGTTGTCCCTTTCAATTTGGATTTTGGAATAAAATTAGGATAGTTAGGTCGTTTGAAAAAAGATTTAACGTCTGCTGGTTCGAGCCTTTGACAAGAAATCCAATATTTAACAGAGCAGTCAGCTGGCGAGCAAGAGACGTGTGAAATGGATTGACACAGAAAAATCGAGTGCCCGAATAATAAAGGCCGTGTTAAAAGTGTCTGAGATAAGACCCGTAAAGAAGTTGGAATTACTAAAAGTGTTTATACATCCGACACCTAGCGATTCGCTTCGGTAACTAGAGAACTTGTCTAACACGTGGGAGGTTTTTGCGTTCGAATCGCTACCCCAGGAGTTATATAAAACGGAGTAGTAGCCATATACACGTGCACTGAATTAAATATGGAGGTTATATACATGTATATCTTTAAGTGCTTTATCGAGTTTTTTGGTAAAATTAAAGAGCATATCATTAATTTATATATATATATATATATATATATGCTTATATAGAAATAGCAATGGTTAACAAAAAGGTAGTATATAAGTCCATAAACTTATGTGTATATACAGCAAACATTTTCATTGGTTTCATCCACTGATCACGTGTTTTTTTTTTTTGTGGAAGTTGGATTGAATCGTATCAGAAATAGGGAGGAGTTTAAAGTATTTCTTCCGCCTCCTTTTCGTTACGTCACCTACATCAGGATTCAACATTCGTCTTTGTTCACGCGGCTTACAATGTGTACAAAAATGGCGTCTTATCAAACTTTTCAATCACAGACATGTAGAATTTCAACTTTTTACTGGTTTTGAAAAACTTAGTAAAAGCGTGATTTTGACACCAGCTTCTCTGTTATAAGCGACTTACGAATGTAGTTAATGTTACCCTTCTATCTAAGTCATCATTCTAAACCACAGTTCCATTTGTAGTTTCAACTGGAGGTGGCGTAATTTCAACTCCAATAATTCCACGTACTGGAATTCTTAATTTACCGTCTTCTATTCGTTCATTTAGATCCGGGTCATCATTGTGGTGCCCACCAGATGTCGCGCCTGGTAAAACTCGTTCTTGGGATGCATGATGACTGGCGACATCACATGGCTGTTTCGATTTCTTCACCCTAACGGAGCCACGAGTGAGAAATATTTTCTTTGTAGGAATGGGACTAGGTCTTATTAAATATCTAAAAAAAAACAACAAAAAAACATTGTAAAATAACCCAAAATTACAATCGATACTAAAATATAAAGAGATAGTACAAACTTTCAAATGTGTTTTTATTAACATTTTCTCACAAAAATATAAAAGTACTTAGCAAATAATAAGCTTGTTTCATTTTTAATTTCGCGCAAAGACACACAAGGACTACTTACGTTAGTCGTACCTAACTTAGCAGGGAAGGCAGCTAGTCGTTGTCACCCACCGCCAACTTTTGAGCTACTCTTTTAAAAACGAATAGTGGGATGGACCGAAAGTTATAACGTCCCCACGATTGAACCGGCAAGCATGTTTGGTGGGACGATAATTCGAACCCGCAACCCTCAGACTGCGATTCAAGCACCCTAACCACTTATGGCCGTAACAAAATATAAATCAGAACACAGATACAGAGACGATAAAAATAAACATATGCAATTTCCAAACCATTTTATTATAACTTTAGTAAGACATGTTGTGAAGGAAAATTAATAATTTGGGTGCCAGTTTATGAATGCATATAGTACGTAATGTAACAATACTGTTTTAGGTAACTGTCGACTTATTCTTAACGCCTAAAACACTGTATTTAATTTTCGACTGACAACTGAGGTATGAACTTACACAATATCTCCTTCCAGGAGTTTCAAATCGCAGCTTGGGTTCATCATAACGAACGACAGGCTATCTCTCGTCTCCGAGACGTCATCTAGAGAAACAAACGTCTGTCAGAAAGTGCCAACAAGTATTTGTCTTGTTTGTTGTTGTTTTTTTAATTTCGCGCAAAGCTACACGAGAGTTATCTGCGCTAAGCATCCTTACTTTAGCAGTGTAAGACTAGAGGGAAGGCAGCTAGTCATCACCACCCACCGCCAACTCTTGGACTACTCTTTTACCAACGAATAGTGGGATTGGCCGTCACATTATAACGCCTCCACGGCTTTAAGGGCGAGCACGTTTGGTGCGACGCCAACAAATAAACCGTTACTCAAGATAATCGTAAATTACTATCTTCAAACACAGAACGGTGGTCAGATATTCAGCTGTTAGTTTAATAACAGTTGAAAAGAAACGCGAATTTTAAATAGCTTCTTCGAAAAGGCTTCACAACTAAAACTTGTGTTACTAACGGGGATTGACGCTGAAGTCATTCAACAAAATCGAAACACCTCAACACCCCTGATATAATAAAAATGGTAAGTTGTATTTAATAAATGACTCAATATCAATCTAGCACGTATGAGTCTGACTTGTGTTTGTTTTAAGTGAATTTAGTTTGGAATTTGACTTAAAACGCTTAGGATGCATAGTTCACTTAGATAAAAGCAGGCACGTGCTAGATGTTCACGTGAAGACATCGAAATGCGTATCCCTTTAGTTATTTTGTTTATTAAATTAATGAAGTACAAAATTACAAAGTGAATTTACATGTGCTCTGCGCACTGCGGGTAACGAAACCAGACTTTTAGTGTTTCAAGGTCACCAATTTATCGTTGAGATGTCGCGACAGAGGGAGTGAGTTCATTTCGCTTCATTCGCTGGACGTGCACTTGAAGACAGGAAAACTCAAATCCCTTTGGCTCGCACGCGCCATATATATCCACATGAGACTGAAATCCCTTTAATTAATTAACAAACGCCAAAGGTGCGTCCTCCTTTGGCTTGCATCTGTCGAGTGCACATGGGGAGACAGTGGGGGGGGGGTAAATCCTCTTATGTTTCACGCGGTGCGTCCTCCTTTGGCTTGCATCTGTCGAGTGCACATGGAAAGACAGTGTGGGGGTAAATCCTCTTATGTTTCACGCGGTGCGTCCTCCTCTGGCTTGCATCTGTCGAGTGCACATGGGAAGACAGTGGAGGCATTGAATCCTCTTATCTTGTACGCGCTGCGTGTACACAGGAAGAACCCCTTTGGCTTGCACTTGCCGGGTGCACGTGAGGATACAGTGGGGAATGTATTCCTTTAGCTTGTACTTTAGAACTGATCTATAAATGAAACCGAACACTGGAATACGACAATGTGTTTACAGTAAATATTCAAGGGATTCATCCTGTTTAGAAATAATTTCACTTAATATTTAAGATTCTCGTCAGGATTTTAAAAATCTCATAAAAACAGCGTTAGCAATAGGCGCTCCCGAAGGGGCAATTATCCTACTTATGTCTCACACAAAAAATTCACGTATTACGCTGTAAACTTAATATCTTAGTTAAATTAAATATTTTCATTAAACCTGTAAATTTGTGTTTATATTTAACACATAACACATAATATTTTAAAATCAGTCCAAAGGTGGGGTGAAACCGTTGAGCCATTTTAAATGAAACATACGCCATCCTTCTTAAAAATTACTTAAAATAAACTAGTTTCCCTTTTAGATCTCAAATAAATTTCTGTAACTAACTGAGTTATGAATTCTATAAATATTCATCGAGTCAATTAAGGTTAGTTATGTAATTTAACTGCTATAAGTCTGTGACATTAAAAACACAACAAAAATTAACGAAGTTAGAGAGTTACAAACCATAATCTTCCAGTGGCAGTCCAAGGTTGTTCATCCGGGCTCTTACCATGCTGCTGATCTCCTGTCTCTCCACGTGGGCAGTTAGAAGAGACCTGTCACTGTCAAGTAGCTCGAGAGACAGCTGGTAATATGACAATAATGTTTGTTAATTAGAACTGCTGTATCTGTCATAAATACATACTTATATATATATTTAACAAGACGCCATCTGGTGATAGCAAGGAATAAAATATTTCTTAGTTAGTCAATCATTCTACATTAAATTGGCCGTAATTGAATGACAAACTGAGAAATATTTTATTCCTTGCCATCACCAGATGGCGTCTTGTTTAAATACATTCGTGCAGACGTAAAACAATGACTTAACACTTTTGTAGGGTATCTTCCCAACATTAGGTGGTTAAATCACTCGACTCGTACGTAATTCGAGGGTCACGGATTCGAATCCCCGACACACCAAACACACTCGCCCTTTCAGCCGTGGGGGCATTATAATGTGACGGTCAATCCAACTATTCGTTGGTAAAAGGGTAGCCCAAGAGTTGGCGGTGGGTGATGATAAATAGCTGTCTTCCCTCTAGTCTTACACTGCTAAATTAGGGACGGCTAGCGCAGATAACCCTCGTGTAGCTTTGCGCGAAATCCAAAACAAACAAACAAACAATCCCAACGTTAGGTTAGACCACCTTTTAAATGCAAGAAACGTTTGGTTTATTTTCAACTTCGCGCAAAAGTTCAACGAGGGCTACCTGCGCTGGCTGTCCCTCATTTAATAGCAAAAGATTAGAAGGAAGGCAGATAGTCATCACTGTCAGTTCTTGGGTTACTTTTTTTACCGATGAACAGTGGGATTGACCCTAATATTATAACGCCCAATACGGCTGAAAGGACGACTGTCTTTAGTGGGACGAGGATTCGAACTCGCGACCATCACACTGCGCCAACTCCAAGAAAAGTGAACACGAAAGGTACTAACGTTAGAGTTTGTAAGTGTATCGTAAACAAAGCCACATCGGCCTATCTGCTGAGCGCAGGGATTTTTTTTTTTTTTTGTTCTTAATTTCGCACAAAGCTACTCGAAGGCTATCTGTGCTGGCCGTCCCTAATTTAACAGTGTAAGACTAGAGGGAAGGCAGCTAGTCATCACCACCCACCGCCAACTCTTGGGCTACTCTTTTACCAACGAATAGTGGGATTGACCGTCACATTCTAACCCCCCCCCCACGGCTAAAAGGGCGAATATGTTTGGCGCGACGGGGATGCGACCCTCAGATTACGAGTCGCACGCCTTAACACGCTTGGCCATGCCGGACCCAATAAAAGCTGTACGCCAGTGTACAAAAATCCATATCTTGCTACTTTGTTACTCACAGAGGATATGTCTGTCAATGAACTCTGAGTTCGAAAAATTCCTATTGGTATTTCACAAGTTGTGGAACAGAGTTTTTGGTAAAGACGTCCATATGTTCTGATCCAGAGGTCTTCTTCCGTTATTTTAATCTATTCTCAATAAAAAAAAACAAAAAACACACAATCTAAATTAACTGTCATTTTTCAACTGTTCTTATAAAATAGTAGTTAATTTAATGGCAGACTTACTACTATATAGATAACGTACGTTTTAGGTTCACGATTTTCTTACAGAGTTAATTTTGTTGGTTTTAAAATGTAAAATCTAAAAGCAACGTGTATGCTTGCTTTGAAATTTCACTTGATTATAAAAGTACTGTTCGTAAGTAAACACTGACCAAATCGGGTAATTATCAAGTTTCTTTTTTCATTCCTCAGTTGTGTAGTGGTGAGTGTCATTCCCACCTGTCACGCGGGAAACGGGGGTTCGATTCCCGATTCCCAGCCGGGAAGTATGTGTATTATGGCCCGGCATGGCCAAGTGGGTTAAGGTGTTCGACTCGTAATCTGAGGGTCGCGGGTTCGAATCCCCGTCACACCAAACATGTTCGCCCTTTCAGCCGTGGGGGCGTTATAATGTGACAGTCAATCCCACTTTTCGTTTGTTGAAAAGCAGCCCAAGAGTCGGCGGAGGGTGGTGATGACCAGGTTCCTTCCCTCTCGTCTTACACTGCTAAATTAGGGACGACGAGCACAGATAGACCTCGTGTTGCTTTGCGCGAAATTAAAAACAAACTAAGCCAAACTTTTTTCACATTCATAAAAAAACTCCTACTGTAACTTGTATTCGTTTTTTTATTTTCTACAATTTTCGCACAAAACTACACAAGAGTTATTTACAGAAAGCCGTCACTAAATTTGAGCCGACAGACTAGAAAGGTGTGGTTTGATTTTTGAATTTCGCGCAAAGCTACACAAGGGGTATCTGCACTAGCCGTCCCTAATTTAGCAGTGTAATACGAGAGGGAAGACAGCTAGTCATAACCACCCACCGCCAAACTCTTGGGCTACTCTTTTACCAAAGAATAGTGGGATTGACCGTCACATTATAACGCTCCCACGGCTAAAAGGACGAGCATGTTTTGGTGTGACGGGGATTCGAACCCGCGACCCTCAGATTACGAGTCGAGTGCCTTAACCACCTGGCCATGCCGAGCCTAGCACTCGTGTCTTAAGAATTATAATCATATTTATATCTTACTGAGCTCGCTAAAGAAAACAGAAAAGGGTAACACGTTTTGTTGTTTGATTTGTTATGAAAGCAAAGCAATTCAGGTACAACGACCGTAATATAAGTAACGTTTTACTGGTGAAAGACGTTATGAAAGATTCACACTCCATCATCAAATTTCTAAAAAAATGGTGCGTAGATTAAAAGAATTAGTGGAAATACCTCTAAAGCACAAACAGTAATATTATCTGTTAACGAGAGTACAAAATTAAAACAAACAGGTTAACGAATGAACCGGTAATTAATGGTAAGGGCCGTAATATCCCTGTTTAAGGGAGAAACTGGAATCACCAACCGAAGACAGAAATCCTGAGCCTGGTGCCTGATCAATTCCCAGCAGTAGTCTGATGAACGTTATCATGTAATCTTTAACGAATGCCTAAACGAAGTAAAGTTAATAATTAATAGTTGTTAAATCTAAAGTATGAAAAAAAACGAATGTAAATTAAATTGTATTTTACACTCTACCCCCCAAAAGGAATTATTTTTCAAGCCTTCGAATAAAACCCTTTTCTTTACCCCCCCCCCCGTCACGTTCTGAAGTTTTTCCGTTTTTTCGAAACCACGAGGTCGAAACAGTAGTGTTATCTTACATATTAGTTTTATCACGCATAACTTTTAGCCTTCGTTTTATTACAATGGCTTAAAATATTTTGTTTAACTTAATAACATAAATCATACAGGGCCGCAGGCAGCAGTAACGCCACCTACAACTTATGTTTTAAAACTTGTTTCTTTTATTTCAATACATTAGGTTGTGTGTGTACTGCAGTCTTTCTTGGTTAAAATGGACGAAGATTCAATCTCATAGTATTAAACTTTTTTAAAGAATTTCTGGGGGAGGGTCATGCTTCTAGATCCCCTATAAATGCCAATGTGGCAATGACCTAGCCACTCCAAAATTGCTTCCCGCGGCAATGCATAAATGATATAACTGAACGTTATTAAATCTTACGTCACTAACAAAGCATTAAACTAGTGTTGTGTTAAGCCTTAAATTACTAATATCAATATTAATCTAGATATATGTTGGTTCGGTTTAGTGTGTTATTTACTCTTACCTGGTAGAGCAAAGTGTCTAACATGCTGGCACTAAATACTGTACCCGATGCAAACGGTAATCGGTACATATAGGAGATATGCGAACCTCTTTCACTTTCTCTCTGTCAAAACAAAAATACTGACCGTTAGGGGGACACGTCACACAACACAGTCGTTAAAAGTATTAGCAAAAACGCTAAATATCAGTTCACAACTTGATGGATGTTTTAATTTCGTTTCACTTTAATTAAATATAATCAAGGTATTTTTGTATTAGTACCTAAAACGCTGTATATAAACATTTTAAGTATCCTTATATATATATATATATTTATTTAATTAATTCAAATGTTTAAATTTCTATAAGTTACACTCCAGTTTGAAGAGCTCTAACAGTAGGCTTAGCTATTGGTCCTAATTTTAAACAAAAGCGCGCGAAGCCACGTTCCACGAGGTCAGACTTCAGTACGCAATTTAGTTTTTAACAGCAGCGAAACTTTGTTAAAATTCACTACGAAAAACGCAGGCCGAAATATTGAATTATAATTTAAGCATTTAAAGAATGAAGAATTCTTGATTAGAAACGTAATTATTTATGCATTAGACTAGTATAAGTTTTGCTATATATTTCTATATAGTATATATATCATGTTGCGAGGGATGGGTGGGTATCTACATCAAATCAAAGTACCTTGCAATTACGAAACAATTTCTTCTCCCGAGATTTTCGGTGTCACTCTGCAGGCTTAACAATTTTTATTTGAACATGAATAAAAAATGGAAGTATCTTGAAACACTACTACTACTACTATAAAGATACTGAGTGACATAAGAAAACAAGAACAACTTAAATGCTACACTAAGCCTCTTCGCTCCAATGCTATAGATTCATCAGGTTAAATTACTAGTTATTTCTGTACCTTTTCCATTTTTGACAGATGTAAAGCATAGGTGTCATTAGCTCGGAACTGCATGAACCTCATGTTACTGGACTGACTGAGTTCTGTGATTATTCGTACACTGGGAAAAAGTCTGTAATGTGCACAAATTCGTTTGAGAGATGACAACAGTTGTATCTAAACTAAGAGAAACTACAGTATTGTTTTCAACTGATTTATGTTAAGTAATCTACGGAGTAAGATTACACTTAGAAATTTAATTAGTGCAATATTTAGTCTTTCTTTTTATAATTATTGAAACATTACATGAATACATATATCTTACACAACGTATCCTATAAGCTGTAAAGTTTCCAAAATGTTTGTTTAAAAGAATTCACAGTCACTTGTGATGTAAGATTTCTAAAATTGATAAATTTCTTCAGTGAGCTCTCAAACAAAAGGAAACCATACTTGTAAATAATAAAGAACCTTTAACTTCCATCTCTTGTTATATATACACATATATATAAGTTTCACACAATAACCCGTAATTACATCTGTTGTTCTATACATATATATGGACATTTACACATTAATTTCTTTAAAAAATAGGAGGGAAAAATATGTCATTTTTAACCACAAGTTCAATTAGTTTAAATCTGTGTTTGTAATTTCACTTAATAAGAAAAATATACAACAATAATTAGTACAAAGATGAATACTTCTGGCCTTTCCTTTTTATTAGCGAATACCTTTAATGTCTCGGGCGTGATTTAGGACTAAAGTTTAGGGTGGGTGAAAAACCCTAACGTAGATATTATGAATGTGATATATAGTATATTGTACAAATGAAAAAAGGAAGGAAACAGCTGGTCTCACTTCTCCCCTTGCAATTCTGCCGATGTTTAACGGACAAAGCTATAAAATACGACATAGCTCTTGCAACCGTATTAGTTCCTTGTGACTTGTACATATTACACTGTACCTTCAAACAGTGTAAAAGATGTAAGTTACTGTCATTTATCGATTTTAAATGTTTTTCTTTCAAACAATGTAAATAAAACGCGTTACTAAGATACAGTTGTTTATTAGTATTCAGTATTGTTCCGTCAAACAATGTAAATAAAACGCGTTACTAAGATACAGTTGTTTATTAGCATTCAGTATTGTTCCGTCAAACAATGTAAATAAAACGCGTTACTAAGATACAGTTGTTTATTAGCATTCAGTATTGTTCCGTCAAACAATGTAAATAAAACGCGTTACTAAGATACAGTTGTTCATTAGCATTCAGTATTGTTCCGTCAAGCAATGTAAATAAAACGCGTTACTAAGATACAGTTGTTCATTAGCATTCAGTATTGTTCCGTCAAACAATGTAAATAAAACGCGTTACTAAGATACAGTTGTTTATTAGTATTCAGTATTGTTCCGTCAAACAATGTAAATAAAACGCGTTACTAAGATACAGTTGTTTATTGGTATTCAGTATTGTTCCGTCAAGCAATGTAAATAAAACGCGTTACTAAGATACAGTTGTTCATTAGCATTCAGTATTGTTCCGTCAAGCAATGTAAATAAAACGCGTTACTAAGATACAGTTGTTTATTAGCATTCAGTATTGTTCCGTCAAACAATGTAAATAAAACGCGTTACTAAGATACAGTTGTTTATTAGTATTCAGTATTGTTCCATCAAGCAATGTAAATAAAACGCGTTACTAAGATACAGTTGTTTATTAGTATTCAGTATTGTTCCGTCAAGCAATGTAAATAAAACGCGTTACTAAGATACAGTTGTTTATTAGTATTCAGTATTGTTCCGTCAAACAATGTAAATAAAACGCGTTACTAAGATACAGTTGTTTATTAGCATTCAGTATTGTTCCGTCAAGCAATGTAAATAAAACGCGTTACTAAGATACAGTTGTTTATTAGTATTCAGTATTGTTCCGTCAAGCAATGTAAATAAAACGCGTTACTAAGATACAGTTGTTTATTAGCATTCAGTATTGTTCCGTCAAGCAATGTAAATAAAACGCGTTACTAAGATACAGTTGTTTATTAGTATTCAGTATTGTTCCGTCAAGCAATGTAAATAAAACGCGTTACTAAGATACAGTTGTTTATTGGTTTTTTAACGTTGTTACTTCAAACAATGTAAATAAAACGCGTTACTAAGATACAGTTGTTTATTAGTATTCAGTATTGTTCCATCAAGCAATGTAAATAAAACGCGTTACTAAGATACAGTTGTTTATTAGCATTCAGTATTGTTCCGTCAAGCAATGTAAATAAAACGCGTTACTAAGATACAGTTGTTTATTAGTATTCAGTATTGTTCCGTCAAGCAATGTAAATAAAACGCGTTACTAAGATACAGTTGTTTATTAGTATTCAGTATTGTTCCGTCAAACAATGTAAATAAAACGCGTTACTAAGATACAGTTGTTTATTAGCATTCAGTATTGTTCCGTCAAGCAATGTAAATAAAACGCGTTACTAAGATACAGTTGTTTATTAGTATTCAGTATTGTTCCGTCAAGCAATGTAAATAAAACGCGTTACTAAGATACAGTTGTTTATTAGCATTCAGTATTGTTCCGTCAAGCAATGTAAATAAAACGCGTTACTAAGATACAGTTGTTTATTAGTATTCAGTATTGTTCCGTCAAGCAATGTAAATAAAACGCGTTACTAAGATACAGTTGTTTATTGGTTTTAACGTTGTTACTTCAAACAATGTAAATAAAACGCGTTACTAAGATACAGTTGTTTATTAGTATTCAGTATTGTTCCATCAAGCAATGTAAATAAAACGCGTTACTAAGATACAGTTGTTTATTAGCATTCAGTATTGTTCCGTCAAGCAATGTAAATAAAACGCGTTACTAAGATACAGTTGTTTATTAGCATTCAGTATTGTTCCGTCAAGCAATGTAAATAAAACGCGTTACTAAGATACAGTTGTTTATTAGTATTCAGTATTGTTCCGTCAAGCAATGTAAATAAAACGCGTTACTAAGATACAGTTGTTTATTAGTATTCAGTATTGTTCCGTCAAGCAATGTAAATAAAACGCGTTACTAAGATACAGTTGTTTATTGGTTTTTTAACGTTGTTACTTCAAACAATGTAAAACGCGTTACTGAGGTACGGTTGTTTAGTAGTGTTTTATATTGTTTTCCAAATAAAGCAAAACGTATTACTAATATATTTTAATACTGTTTCTCTAAGCAACATGAAACGCGTTAACTGTTAACTAGGGTTTAATAGGGGTAAAGTTATTTTCGGAAACTTGGTAAGAGTGAAAGATATATGTGAAGTCTACTTTTCTTGTTGAATTTAAGTCATGAATTCAAAACTGTCCTAAAAAGACGTTCGTGTCTTTTTCACAAAGTCTCGTACTAACTTGAACATGGTTTGAACTGCCACAATTGTGTTACAATCCGCTAGGTGGTCCTCTTCAACAGAGTTGCTGCTCTCCTTGTTCACAACTACAACACTGTCAGCTAGTGTGATCCCGGCTCTTAAGAGGTCGTCTAGACTGGACAGCAGAAAAGACAACTACTTCTAAGTTATTTTCCTACATACCCCTATGTACTTACAAGAAATAAAGTATAATAAAATAGCCAGGAAACTTCCGGCTTGATAAATGCCAAAGTACTACTACGATTCAAAACACTGTTCTTTTATTTTATCGTTTGTTACTAGACGAATGGTTCAAATAACTGAAACTTTTATAATTGCGCATATATTTCATATACTTTACAGAATTTCTTAAAGCCAAAAAAGGAAAAGAAATGAATGAAAAACTGCAATTTCACAACAATGAAATTTGGTAGTAACTAAAATAACGTTCATTAGCGAGATTAATGAAGTAATAATGTATTGTAATGTATACATTCTGATTGTTTGATAATGTAAATAAATTTATATTCCCTTACTGGTTAACTTTGTAAGTTGTTTGATATTCTTTGGTTAGTTAATGTTGTAAGTTGGTTGACATACCTTGATTAAATAATGTTGCAAGTTAGTTGATATACCTGGATGGTTAATCTTGTAAGTTGGTTGATATACCTGGATAGTTAATCTTGTAAATTGGTTAATTTTCTTGATTAATTAATGTTGCAAATTGGTTGATATTACTTGTATAATTAATGTTGCAAGTTGGTTGATATTCCTTGATTAATTAATGTTACAAATTGGTTGATATTCCTTGATTAATTAATGTTGCAAATTGGTTGATATTCCTTGATTAATTAATGTTGCAAGTTGGTTGATATTCCTTGATTAATTAATGTTGCAAATTGGTTGATATTCCTTGATTAATTAATGTTGCAATTTGGTTGATATTCCTTGATTAATTATTGTTGCAAGTTGGTTGATATTCCTTGATTAATTAATCTTGTAAGTTGGTTGATATTCCTGGATTAATTAATCTTGTAAATTAGTTAATATTCCTTGATTAATTAATGTTGCAAGTTGGTTGATATTACTTGTATAATTAATGTTGCAAGTTGGTTGATATTCCTTGATTAATTAATGTTGCAAATTGGTTGATATTCCTTGATTAATTAATGGGGCAAATTGGTTGATATTACTTGATTAATTATTGTTGCAAGTTGGTTGATATTCCTTTGATGTCTTGAACTGGTTAATGTTATAAATTGGTTTGATATCTTGATTAATTAATGTTACAAATTGGTTGATATCTTTGATTAATTAATGTTGCAATTTGGTTGATATCTTTGATTAATTAATGTTGCAGGTTGGTTGATATACCTGGATAGTTAATCTTGTAAATTGGTTAATTTTCTTGATTAATTAATGTTAGCAGGTTATTTGATATTACTTGTATGCTTAATGTTGCAAGTTGGTTGATATTCCTTGATTAATTAATGTTGCAAGTTAGTTGATATTCCTTGATTAGTTAATGTTATAGGTTGTTTGATATCTTGAACTGGTTAATATTATAGGTTGTTTGATATCTTTTGAACTGGTTAATGTAAAAGGTTGTTTGATATCCTCTGATTGGTTAATGTTATAGGTTGTTTGATATTCCTTGATTGGTTAATGTTATAGGTTGGTTGATATTCTGACTGGTGTACTTGTAAATCATTTTATGTTTCTGACTTGCTTATACTTAATGTATTTTATTTATTTAAAGCTTTTTGTGCTGTAAATAGTTTTATATCATCTGATTGGTTAATGTTATAGGTTGTTTAAGTAGATATCTTGAACTGGTTAATGCTATAGGTTGTTTGATATCTTTTGAACTGGTTAATGTTATAGGTTGTTTGATATCTTGAACTGGTTAATATTATAGGTTTGATATCTTTTGAACTGGTTAATGTTATAGGTTATTTGATATCTTTTGAACTGGTTAATGTTGTAGGTTGTTTGATATCTTGAACTGGTTAATGTTACAGGTTATTTGATATCTTTTGAACTGGTTAATGTTATAGGTTGTTTGATATCTCTGAACTGGTTGTGCTGTAGGTTATTTGATATCTTGAACTGGTTAATGTTATAGGTTGTTTTATATCTTGAACTGGTTAATGTTATAGGTTGTTTTATATCTTGAACTGGTTAATGTTATAGGTTGTTTTATATCTTGAACTGGTTAATGTTATAGGTTGTTTTATATCTTGAACTGGTTAATGTTATAGGTTGATATCTTTTGAACTGGTTAATGTTGTAGGTTGTTTGATATCTTTTGAACTGGTTAATGTTATAGGTTGTTTGATATCTTGAACTGGTTAATGTTATAGGTTGCTTGATATCTTGAACTGGTTAATGTTATAGGTTGTTTGATATCTTTTGAACTGGTTAATGTTATAGGTTGTTTGATATCCTCTGACTGGTTAATGTTATAGGTTGTTTGATATCCTCTGACTGGTTAATGTTATAGGTTGTTTGATATCCTCTGACTGGTGTACTCTGTAAATCATTTTATGTTTCTGACTTGTAGTTTTATACATCTGATGTATTTTATTTATTTATAATCTTTGGTTTATGTGTAAAAGTTCTGTAAGTTGTTTTATATCATCTGTTGTAAGTTGTTTTATATCATCTGATTGGTTTATGTGTAAAAGTTCTGTAAGTAGTTTGAAATGATCTGATTGGTTTATGTGCTGTAAGTTGTTTTATATCATCTGATTGGTTTATGTTGTGCTGTAAGTTGTTTTATATCATCTGATTGGTTTATGTTGTGCTGTAAGTTGTTTTATATCATCTGATTGGTTTATGTGTAAAAGTTTCAATCAAATTTAAAATGTCAGACGAAGAGATTTTTTTAAAAACAAAAATAACTAAAGTCTTTTTATGGAAACATCTGAAACTTCGAATAAAATGTGCAGAATATTACTTTATTTTTTATATCCTAATTAAGCCTACCTTATATTTATATATATATATATATATATACTCTCTGTCATTTGTTTTTAAACTTCTAACTTTAAGATTATTAAGAAAGTGTCAAGTTTAGCTTATCAGTTGCTGAGTACAACACGAATTTTTCTTTAGTATTGACTAAAAAAATGTCGGTAAATTGTGTGTTCATAGGACTAGGAAGTACGAACTGATACGTGTGGACATTTATTAATAAATACAATTAAATATAGTTAAAAGTGTGGATAATAGGTGGCACTCAGGTATATTGAACCTTTATATTTAAAGTACGTTACTGAGAGCCAGTAACACCGCACAACAACGTTTTTGCTTCTTGAATACTGTTGGGTGTTTCTTATAGATATTTGGCTGCTGATCACGAAAATCACATCCAAATTTGCCCATCACGTACCGTTTCATTGAAATCGTCAGTTTTGTCATGTTTATTTTTCTCTCATATTTGTGTCCAAAAATTTTCGTTTCTGTAAGAAACCTATGAACAACGTTTTGTACAGTCTGGGCATGTTCAGGCATGAAATTAGGCCAGGTTGGAAGCTGTTCTGTGGAAGTATGCATCCCGGGCATGCCTGGGCAGGCCGAAGCCAGCTTAACACTGTATCAGCAGGCTACAAAAGTGGCTTGCAAACACAGATGCTGTTAAGGTTCCTGAACACCCCGGTTGGGGGAGAACTCTTCTGATTTCTCTCTCTCTAAACTGAACCCCTGCCACGTTAGTTTAGTTTAGTTTAGATGCTGTTCATTAAATTAATATAGACCTTACAGTGTGTACGTATTGTTTAAGAATATAGCATTGCCTTAGTAGCACTATAACAAGTATGTTAGATGTTATAGACGTTTTACAGGACTATTGGTGTCGGTCAATATGTCTCGTCAATGTCGTAACAGCCGCGATACATTCTGCTATATTTCTGGCGACTATACGCTTGTTCATTAGAGACGCTCAATGACTGCTCTTGTGAAGAAAGCATATCATCTGTACTTCGGCTGTAAAATTGGTGATCAAGACCAGGAATGGACGCCTCACATTTGTTGTGCGACATGTACTGTCTGTTTGAGAGCTTGGCTCAGAGGCACTCGAGAGACAATGCTGTTTGCTGTCCTGATGAAATGGTGAAAACAGAAAGTCCGTTTGACTAATGTGTCTGGTTTCTCTGCCAAAAACAAGAAGTCAATTGAATACCCTAATCTGCCTTCAGCAACGAGACCCGTGCCACATGACGATAGTCTTCCAACTCCGAAACCACCAGAGGAATGGACCTCAGACGAACCACATGAAGAAACTGCAATGTCGGGAACTGGCAGTGATATTGATTCGGGTTTTGAAACGTGCTCCTTAGGTGATCCACATCTCATAACACAGTCAGAATTAAACGATCTGGTCAGAGATTTGGGTCTGTCAAAAGCAAAAGCCGAACTGCTGGGTTCGAGACTGCAGGAATGGTGTTTGCTGTCACCAGGTATAAAAATTTCTGTTTTTCGAAGCCGCCAAGACGATATAACCAAATTCTTTACACAAGTTGACAATCTCTGTTTCTGTGTTGACATCGAAGGATTGTTCTCTGCTTTGGGTTGTGACCATGACCCGCAAGAGTGGCGTCTCTTTATTGATTCATCAATGTTAAGCCTCAAAGCTGTTATGTTACATAAAATAACGTTCACCCTTCAATACCTGTTGGCTATGCAGCAGACATTAAAGAAACCTACGAGAACATGGAAATGTTGCTGAAGCACATCCAGCATAACAAGTACAACTGGAATATCTGTGGAGATCTGAAAGTCGTTGCTGTGTTACTGGGACTGCAGCTCGGCTGTACAGTGTACTGTTGTTTCATCTGTTACTGGGACAGTCGTGCCAAAGAGTCACATTGTTCTAGACAGAGCTGGCCACTCCGTGAAAAGTTAGTTCCAGGACAGAAAAATGTGGCGCATGAACCGCTTGTCGATCAGGCAAAAAATTTTTTTGCCTCCTCTTCACATAAACTTGGGACTTATGAAGAATTTCGTGAAAGCAATGAACAAAGAAGGCGAAGGTTTTCGTTATTTAAGACAGATGTTCCCAAGAATAACTGAGGCCAAGATCAAAGAGGGCATTTTTGTTGGCCCTCAGATCAGATATGTTATGAGTGACAAGCGGTGTGAAGATCTGTTAGTTAGGCCGGAAAAGATTGACTGGAAAGCCTTCAAAGATGTTGTTTACAATTTTCTTGGCAACTACAGAGCCCCACATTACATTGAGCTGGTGGACAAACTTCTCAAAGCATACAAAACAATGAAGTGCAACATGTCACTCAAGATTCATTTCCTCCACTCACACTTAGACTTCTTCCCCGCAAATCTCAGTGCTGTCAGTAATGAACACGGTGAAGGTTTCACCAGAACATTGCTACAATAGAAAAACGGTATCAGGGCAACTGGAATCCATCAATGCTTGTTGACCACTGTTGGACACTGCAACGTGATGCACCGGACATTGAATACAAACGAAAATCAGGAGCAAAACACTTTTAATTATGTTGAAATTAATAGCGTATTAGAAACATAAACGCAATTAAATACGTTATTGCCGGTAAACAGTTAACTGTCTATTTCTCAAAGTTCGTACGTGATGAAGCTAAACCAAAACTATATTTGTGCATACCCACCAGGTACCTGTCACAATCAGCAAAAACTTTGCAGGAAGCAAAACTTTTCAAAAAATTGTTATGCAGTGTAATTTATATACGCTGCTTGGTTACTAATTAATCGGTTCTGATTTCTAATATATAAATATGAAACAGTTATACGCAATGTACAATGTATGAACGATGTGGAAAATAAAGACATTCCTAATATTCAAACTACATTACTTGTTTTAAAAGAAAGAGTTCATATATTTTAATACATATTATCGCAATATTGGGAACCATGCCTTGTTTAGATTGGTTTACATCTTGTCCCAAGCCCATAAAAGTGTTAACAATTTTAATACTGTTTTTTTTTCTCTAATTAGCAACACTGTATCTTAAAGAATGAGATATAATAAATGTTTCATTTAGTTTTGCCTCATTATTGCAACTAAATAATAATAAACTGCAAAATTAATATTTTAGATGTATTGTGTTATACCAACAGCGCGAGTCAATTACTGGTAATCACAGTAGAAATGTACGCAAAAATAAAGAAATTATAACAATATTAATAATAATATATTGTAGTACAGAACTACAATAAAACATCAAGTTGTCTACAAAATTAATTAAGTGTGATAAAAATAAAAAGTTGTCCAACATGTACAATCATTTAGTGTTTCAAGTTTAGCAAAATGCTTGATCATAGAATAAATTATAATAAATAGTATAACAAATATTAAAACATAGTAATATTAAACAATATTTTTCCGAACCGCTATCAAAGTTTAAAATGTTTAGATTACAATATTCTAATTACAAAAAAACAGCATCATATACCAGTATTTAAGATTTATTATAAAACTTTGTCTTCCACTTGACACACTGTTTTAGGTCACATTCGTTAGAATGTTGTACCTTATGGTCGTTCTTCGTTTTGTTACGAATTACTAGATGGCGCACTGAAGCATATATTGTTCACTCGCGTTTAATAAAACGTAACATCTGAGTGGAAAATGTTCCATTAATAAGTTATCTTACAGTCACTAATTTCTAAGTAAATATAACTACTTATTTACTTAGACACAAAGATAAATAAAAACTTTTAAAAACAAAGTTTCTATCCCGGTGGTGTGAGCATAATCTTTAATATAATATTACAGTCGTTAACAGTAAAAAAAAAAAATGTTTCTAATTATTAGGCTTAGTGCGGATAAGTCGATAAGAACAAATTCGTTGTTAATAACCACGTTTATTTAGAACAGTACTTAAGTACTTACTAATCGATGGAGCCTTGCATCCAGTAGACCAAAGGAAACAAGGAAATTGCATCGAGGAAAGCAGGGTGGGGTCTGCAAGACAAAACAATATGTCTATTATCTCAACACAAATTACACGTTTGATACTTACTATGTATAGTACAGAATGTGCTTGCACGTCAGTAACGTCTCCCAGATTAACTGAGGATGATTTAATCTAAAATACATAACAGCAATTAGACACCATTATGTATAAAGGGAAACAAAAAGCAGATTACTTCGTAATTATTTATTTTGTCCAAACTCAAACGAATACACATTTCCCTCTACGAATTACAATACAAACAGAGAACCAAACCTATAAATGGACAGAGAATGTGTCGAAAAATATGCAAAAACATTTACAGATGGACATACTCAAAGTTTATTAAGAAAGATGCAGATGAACCTATAAATGGACAGACAAATTCGTATATAGAAACGTTAAAGAAATCCATAGATAGACTAGACAAACTATATAGAAAAGATAAAGAAACCTGTAGATAGGCAGACGTAAATAGAAAACATAAGTGAACCTACAGGTCGATAAAAATACATAAAATAAATATAGATAAATCTGCAAATGGACAGACGTACCTAAAAATATAAACAAATCTACAGATGAACAGTCGTACCTAAAAATATAAACAAATCTACAGATGAACAGTCGTTAATAGAAAAGTTAGTGACAAACCTATAGATGGACAGATGTATATAGATGATATAGACGAACCTACAGATGGACAGACGTATATAGAAAAGATATAAGCAAACTTACAAATGAACGAACATACATACAAAAGATATAAACATATTTTCAGATGGACAGACATACACAAAATATATAAATAAACCTATAGATGGACAGATGTATGTAAAAGACAAAACAAACCTACAGATGGACAGATGGACATAGAAAATATGCAGACAAACCTATAGATGGACAGATGTACATAGAAAAGATACAGACAAACCTATAGATGGACAGACATGAATAGAAAATGTATAGACAGATCAACTGGTGACACATAATACACAGAAAAGGTATAACCAAGCCTATAGAAGTATAAATAGGTGGAACGTAGAAAGAGGCGTGTAGAAATATTCAGGTATATAACCAGGTACGTACAATTAAAAAAAAACACGAAAAGGTTAGAAACCTGAAACAAATTTTAAGGAGTAATGGTTTCTTTTGTTATTGTCTAGTTCAATAAATTTAAAAAAAGATAACATACACTTTTTTAAGACTCTTAATTGAAAAGTTATAAAGTGTTTTGTATAACTAACTATAACCTTTGAGCAGTATGTTAAAAGGTATAAACAAAACAGACGATCCATAAGCATAACAGACAAACACACACGGAAGCTTAAAAATAGGCAGATTCACAGATCGGCTGACATCTATCGGATAATTAAAACATCAAACGATATATTGTGTAACAATAAATACATACAGATCGATGTACTGGAACTAAATACAACAAAAAGATAGATAAAACGAAAGATATAATACACACACACACAAATATAAAAATATAGAAACACATTCAGATGAAGAAATAAATCATTCGACAGAAAAATATATAGAAAGACAAAAAAGTGTAATATGAACCTAGATACGAAGAGTATATTATAAACAATAACATAGAGAGATTGGAAGGTTTTTCAGGTTAATAAAAACCTATAGAAAGAGACATATAGAAAGGTATTCACATAAATGGAGACAGGCAGACAGAGATAATATATAGGCAGACTTATAAGATACATAGGTAGGCAGACAGATAAACAAAGAGGCACACAAAATTGATTAATCCAATCAAAACCCTTAGTCATTAAAGACCTGCTGAAGGTCATACAATTATTTTGTTGGGGGTCACATGACGGCCGCGTGACCTGAGTCATATCTTTACCTTCTCTCCAAGAGGAGTATGATGGGTCGCAGAGTCTGTGGACTGTGAAAATGTGCTCTTAGAGGGACGATGAAATTGTAGATGCCGTTGCTAGCGTAATCAGCGGCCAAGATAATACACCGGTTAGGCCAACCATATTCTTTTGCATTGCGGAAGGAACAGTGGTCGCAAACCTACATATATATATATATATATATATATACAGAAGATATTTTAAATTTCTGTTGTATAGTTGTAACTAAAAAAACAAAAACAACATGCACACGTGGTGCACTACTAGAGATGGTTGTTTAATTGTGAATATAAGTCAGTTGTGGTTGATCATTACAGTTTAAAAGTGTGCTCGCGACAATAGCTACTGCACTTCAACGCCATTTACATTTATATACTTACATATAAACAACTTATCTGCCAAATAAAGATATGTAACAGTATTGAAAAAAAGACATACAAATCTAAACTGAACAAAGTTACATTAATTTATACAGGAATAAGGCAAGATGATCAAATTCAATACATATATAGGCCTAGTCCGTTGTTACACACTGAACACCATCGAATTCGGTAACATATGACTGTTTAGGCCTAATATCTATTGCTGTAAGTCGGATTCTGTCCCTCTTTAGGTCTATACCTCATAAATTTTAAATTATTCAAATATATAAAGCTGAAAACTTGAGCTTTGAACTGAAATACAAACCTGAGTTCATTTATTAAATCATATATGTAAATTCACTAAAATGTTTTCTATATTCAAGCATCAATGTTTTGTAGAGAAGCCACGCATGGATTTGCAATAATTTTTATATATATTAATTTCATTTATCGGAATTTGTACAATTATATTTTTATTGAAGCACATACGTGGCAATTATCAAACTTGCAAAAGCAGACGATTCATTGCTTGGAATATTTTTTTTTATTGAAAGGGAGTAAAGAGTTTTCATCTTGAACTTCCTAAAATGTACAGTATACAATGTAAAACGGGCGTTATTTCTACAGATAGCATATTAAAGTAAGCCCGTTTAACTTAAAAATTGGATTCGATAACCAACGTGTTTGTCGAGAGAAGAGAGGCGAAAAAGCACAAAATTTATTAACGTTCTTTTTTATATGTTAAGACGATATTTAGGAACTGCATTAGACACTGCATAAACAGACCTCATCGAACGTTAACGCTCTGCGGGAAAGCAAAACAGATGACGAAGAAAAAAAAATCGATTCCATATCGCTACAGTCACGTGCCAGCTACTATGATAAAAAAATAGGGGCTTTATTTCGAAAGTAATTGATGAAACGTAAACAAGCTTGAAAAAGACAGGCTGAACTTGGCAAATCCAAATTCTAGACTGGCATTCGCACAAACTGTAATTGTAAATGTTTTGGGTTAGTTGGTTAAAATTCCGAAAATATGGCGCCGGTTTCTCTTGGTTTTATTTCGTTGTTGCCAACTGTTCCATGTTTTTCATACTTTTAGGAATTACCGGAACAGAGATAGGGTCGCATACTGCTTAAAAATAAATGTACCTGCATTTCTTTCTACTCCTTCTATGCCGTTGAAAGATGGCGTATAATAGTGTAAAATAGAATACAGAATTCATAGGGTCGTCCACAATAATGAGTTGAGAATATAACTTGAACAAGTTAGGATTGTTTCCGGTGAAGAACGTGTGTGAAGAGAAATAAATTCTTAATCTGAAAGGCTCGGCATGGCCAGGTGGTTAAGGTACTGGACTTATAATCAAAGCTTTGCGGGTTCGAATTCCTGTCAAACCAAGCATGCTCGCCCTTTCAGCCGTGGGGGTGTTATATAGTGACAATCAATCCTACTATTCGTTGGTTAAAGAGTAACCCAAGAGTCGGCAGCAGCTGGTGATGACTAGTTGCCTTCCCTCTAGCCTTACACTGCTAAATGAGGGGCCTGACATGGCCATGCGTGTTAAGGCGTGCGACTCGTAATCTGAGGGTCGCGGGTTCACATCCCCGTCGCGCCAAACATGCTCGCCCTCCCAGCCGTGGGAGGCGTTATAATGTGACGATCAATCCCACTATTCGTTGGTAAAAGCGTAGCCCAAGAGTTGGCGGTGAGTGATGATGACTAGCTGCCTTCCCTCTAGTCTTACAATGCTAAATTAGGGACGGCTAGCGCAGATAGCCCTCGAGTAGCTTTGTGCGAAATTCAAAAACAAGCGAACAAGCTAAATGAGGGACGGCTAGCGCAAATAGCCCTTGTGTATCTTTTCGCGAAATTCAGAAAACCAAACCTTAGTTTGAAGTAAAATAGTATTTACGAGTTAATGACCTCCTGACAAGAATGTTGGGTAAAAAATATAGATTACACTAAAAGGTGAAGCAGAATAGGTTGGTGTGTGACGGAATGTTGACAAGAATTGTCTTATTCTAAAACGTAAACGTAAAAAGTCGATGTTAAAACTGAGTAATAGATTTTATATCACAGAAAGTTGTTATGAGGGTTGTTACAACGTTTCACAAAAATAAATTTTAAACGTTGTGGAAAACCACCAGAAATTAACGGATTTGTAGAGTTTGTTTGACGCAACTTGGCCTGTTTAGCCTGTTTGTTTTAACACAGAGCTATGCGATCTGTCTAAAGCGAGGAATCAAAATTTAAATTCTAGCGTTTTAAGCCTATAAACTTACAGATAACCCACCGGAAGCTGTTTGATCTCATTTTGGAAGTGAGTGCAGTAGGTGTGTGTCTGAGAAGATATGGGAATAACTGAGGATTCGTTAAATTCACGAATTGGTGTAAAAGTAGTTGAACTCTGTCCCAAGTATCATAGCAGAAAAGTTGTTACATGTAAAATTTCAAAACGATACAACAGTCATTATAAAATTTTTATATATTATAATATCTCTTCATCCATTCATCGTCCCATTAAAAGCACAGAACCATCCAAGAATGTACAAACATCTTCCTAATTCTGGGATGTTCCGTGGTTCTTTCCATTATTTTTGAAATGCTGAGTTTAGAGCCCTGCCACCCTTTATTAGATAAACTTATGAACTCGTGTAGCTTTGCGCGAAATTGAAAACAAGACCCGGCATGGCCAGGTGGGTTAATGTGTTAGACTCGTAATCTGAAAGTCGCGATTTCGAATCCCCGTCGCACTAAACATGCTCGCCCTTTCATGTAATACTAGAGGGAAGGCAGCTAGTCATCACCACCCACCGCCAACTCTTGGGCTACTCTTTTACCAACGAAGAGTTGGAATGACCGTCTCGTTATAACGACCCCACGACTGAAAGGGCGAACATGTTTGGCGCGACCAGGATTCAAACCCGCGAGCCTCGGATTACGAATCGAGTTCCTTAACCATCTGGCCATGCCGGGCAAGTAGTTTGGGTTTTATGTAGATGGGTTTAGATTTCTGTGATATAACCACTTGCACATTAAAAAACAAACAATTTATTTTGTCTTACTTCTTCCCCAAGTGATTATTGGTAAATTTACGGACTTACAAGTCTAAAATCTTGGGTCAGATCCAAAAGAAGCTTTGTACTAAAATAATTTAAATATTTTATCTTACCTGAGCAAGCTGGAGACAGCAAGTTGGTTTCTTCTTTTTTAAAAGATAACATAAAGTTGGAGCGACTCCAATGTACGGGCTAATTGGAGGAAATCCTTTGACAATCCTATAGTCAAATAAAAAAGCTTATTTCTGCAAGTTAATTCAATATGAGGTTTTTAATCACGACTGAAACGCTGAGTCAATAATATGTACTTTTGTTGTCTTTTCATGAGGAGGGAAGTTGTGGCATTAGTACCGTTTATTATATCGGAGACTTACTTGATACTTTTATAATGTTTTACAAACAATACGAAAACTACTAAATTACCTGTTAACCAAGAGAAGTTACGTAGCTAATGGACACTTATTTATTTTACAGTTTCCATTTATTTCCTAACTTTACGTGATATCATAATCACACACAAAATGTTCGTGAATAATTCAAGATAGATTCGAAGTACTGAAATAGACGACTTTTCAGGTTATGAATAAAAACTCAGTAATAACTGAGCCAAGACAGGAACAGTCCATTAGATTAAGAACTCTACAATGTATTCACTGTCTCCAATGTCGAAGAAACATAAACGTTCAAATAAGTTTTGAATATTTGTATTTTACTGGCAGGTCAAAGTTCAGCATCAGATCCAAAAGGGCCATAAACGTTCGAATAAGTTTTGAATATTTCTATTTTACTGGCAGGTCAAAGTTCAGCATCAGATCCAAAAGGACCATAGAGTCACATTGTTGTACTTGTCTTTCAAGGTTTCTTCAAAGCTAGAACGAATTAACCCTCTTTAACACATCAATATAGAAGTACATCTAGATAGTGGAACATTTGAAAACAGTGTATCACGTATCTAGAAAGAGGTCCAGATGTGTGTACAGCTTACAAACATTAGTCCTTATTCGCACACACTAGCGCACGCTTCTCTGTCGTACAGGGCATTAAAAATTAATTGGAGAAAGTTGGCTTTATTCATGCGTATTGTGTGAATACTCGTTTTAAGTATTTCTAAGTATCAGATTATTTTAATACACTTGTTGACAACTAACCTAAGTTGTTGTAACTGTTGTTACTTACTCGCAGTTTTCTGCAGGTGTAATCCACGGAATGTCCAAATATTTTTCTTCCTCTTCGTTCAATGTTCCATCAAGGCCTTCATCATCTGGTGTAAAGTCGTCATTACCCATCATGGCTGGCACTGGAGCTATACTAGGACGTTTTCCTTGCGAAGAACAGTAGCTGTCTATTCCCGCCACACCATCCAGCGTGGGAACATCCAGGTGATGTTTTTTATTTAAGTCAAACGCCATTTTGGACTTGATAGGTGAAAGTTCGAAATAACTGTCTGGGGAAACTACAGTACAATTACAGATACGTTCAAAAGTGTATAAAATAAAAACAACTAAAGTAATGCAGGAAAAGAACATTAAAAAGCTTAACAAACAATTATAAGAAAACTCATCTAAAGAGTGAGTTGAAATAAAACAAACACTTCGGTCTCATGAAGAGACCTGATGATAATTCTGTTTAATACGTGATAGACTCTGCTTTTCTGAAACTTCTGTTTGTCTTGTAACAACACAACATGCCTCAGGTAAGATGTGTTAAAAATGTTTCTTAACAATATTGTTGCTTGATTTACTCAAATATTACAATCATTTCTCAACATTCTCACTCCATGATTTACTCAAATATTACAATCATGTCTTAACATTCTCACTCCATGATTTACTCAAATATTACAATTGTTTCTTAACATTCTCACTCCATCATTTACTCAAATATTACAATCATTTCTGAACATTCTCACTCCATGATTTACTCAAATATTACAATCGTTTCTCAACATTCTCACTCCATGATTTACTCAAATATTACAATCGTTTCTCAACATTCTCACTCCGTGATTTACTCAAATATTACAATCATTTCTGAACATTCTCACTCCATGATTTACTCAAATATTACAATCGTTTCTCAACATTCTCACCCCATGATTCACTCAAATATTACAATCATTTCTTAACATTCTCACTCCATGATTTACTCAAATATTACAATTGTTTCTTAACATTCTCACTCCATGATTTACTCAAATATTACAATCGTTTCTCAACATTCTCACTCCATGATTTACTCAAATATTACAATCATTTCTTAACATTCTCACTCCATGATTTACTCAAATATTAGAATCATTTCTTAACATTCTCACTCCATGATTTACTCAAATATTAGAATCATTTCTTAACATTCTCACTCCATGATTTACTGAAATATTACAATCATTTCTTAACATTCTCACTCCGTGATTTACTCAAATATTACAATAATTTCTTAACATTCTCACTCCATGATTTACTCAAATAATACAATCATTTCTTAACATTCTCACTCCGTGATTTACTCAAATATTACAATTGTTTCTTAACATTCTCATTCCATGATATATTCAAATATTACAATCATTTCTAAACATTCTCACTCCATGATATACTCAAATATTACAATCGTTTCTCAACATTCTCACTCCATGATTTACTCAAATATTACAATCATTTCTTAACATTCTCACTCCGTGATTTACTCAAATATTACAATCGTTTCTAAACATTCTCACTCCATGATTTACTCAAATATTACAATCGTTTCTCAACATTCTCACTCCGTGATTTACTCAAATATTACAATCGTTTCTCAACATTCTCACTCCGTGATTTACTCAAATATTACAATTGTTTCTTAACATTCTCACTCCATGATTTACTCAAATATTACAATCATTTCTTAACATTCTCACTCCATGATTTACTCAAATATTAGAATCATTTCTTAACATTCTCACTCCGTGATTTACTCAAATATTAGAATCATTTCTTAACATTCTCACTCCATGATTTACTGAAATATTACAATCATTTCTTAACATTCTCACTCCGTGATTTACTCAAATATTACAATCATTTCTTAACATTCTCACTCCATGATTTACTCAAATATTACAATCATTTCTTAACATTCTCACTCCATGATTTACTCAAATATTACAATCGTTTCTAAACATTCTCACTCCATGATTTACTCAAATATTACAATCGTTTCTCAACATTCTCACTCCATGATTTACTCAAATATTAGAATCATTTCTTAACATTCTCACTCCATGATTTACTCAAATATTACAATCATTTCTTAACATTCTCACTCCATGATTTACTGAAATATTACAATCATTTCTTAACATTCTCACTCCATGATTTACTCAAATATTACAATCATTTCTTAACATTCTCACTCCATGATTTACTGAAATATTACAATCATTTCTTAACATTCTCACTCCATGATTTACTCAAATATTACAATCATTTCTTAACATTCTCACTCCATGATTTACTCAAATATTAGAATCATTTCTTAACATTCTCACTCCATGATTTACTGAAATATTACAATCATTTCTTAACATTCTCACTCCGTGATTTACTCAAATATTACAATTGTTTCTTAACATTCTCACTCCATGATTTACTCAAATATTAGAATCATTTCTTAACATTCTCACTCCATGATTTACTCAAATATTAGAATCATTTCTTAACATTCTCACTCCGTGATTTACTCAAATATTAGAATCATTTCTTAACATTCTCACTCCATGATTTACTGAAATATTACAATCATTTCTTAACATTCTCACTCCGTGATTTACTCAAATATTACAATCATTTCTTAACATTCTCACTCCATGATTTACTCAAATAATACAATCATTTCTTAACATTCTCACACCGTGATTTACTCAAATATTACAATCATTTCTTAACATTCTCACTCCATGATTTACTCAAATATTACAATTGTTTCTTAACATTCTCATTCCATGATATACTCAAATATTACAATCATTTCTAAACATTCTCACTCCATGATTTACTCAAATATTACAATCGTTTCTCAACATTCTCACTCCATGATTTACTCAAATATTACAATCATTTCTTAACATTCTCACTCCATGATTTACTCAAATATTACAATCATTTCTTAACATTCTCACTCCATGATTTACTCAAATATTAGAATCATTTCTTAACATTCTCACTCCATGATTTACTCAAATATTACAATCATTTCTTAACATTCTCACTCCATGATTTACTCAAATATTACAATCATTTCTTAACATTCTCACTCCATGATTTACTCAAATATTACAATCATTTCTTAACATTCTCACTCCATGATTTACTCAAATATTACAATCATTTCTTAACATTCTCACTCCATGATTTACTCAAATATTACAATCATTTCTTAACATTCTCACTCCGTGATTTACTCAAATATTACAATCATTTCTTAACATTCTCACTCCATGATTTACTCAAATATTACAATCGTTTCTGAACATTCTCACTCCATGATTTACTCAAATATTACAATCGTTTCTGAACATTCTCACTCCATGATTTTCTCAAATATTATAATCGTTTCTCAACATTCTCACTCCATGATTTACTCAAATATTACAATTGTTTCTCAACATTCTCACTCCATGATTTACTCTAAAATTACAATCGTTTCTTAACATTCTTACCCCATGATTTACTCTAAAATTACAATCGTTTCTTAACATTCTTACTCCACGAGTTACTCTGAAAGTACAAACGAATTTTTAGTAATTTTTTCCTTGATGTATTACAAAGGTTTCCTGTTAGTTTTTGCCTGAGTGATATTTTTATTTATCAATACACATCTCAAGTTTCAATTGTTTCACCAAAGTTTTGAACGTCTAACATCATCTTTGTAAACACATTCGTCATATTAGCTTAATAACAAAGCATAATAAATAAGTAACTACGTTTGACCCACAGTTATCACAAAGAAAATTCTTGTTTAACAGTTTCATTCATATGATTTCTAAGCATCACTATAATTTCACCTTTTGTCACGTGGTGTGTTTCGAAGTTCACGATGTAATATTTCACAAACGGTGTGACGAAGGAAGGTGAAACTGAAGTTAAAATACAAAACATGTGGTGTATGAAAAATATTCATTTATCACGTTTTATTACTGGGAGAACGAGAAGATGTTTAACACGACGATATCAGAAAACTGAAAATCTCTGATGAAATGTTTAAGCCTTAAAGCAAACATATAAAACAGCATTGTCTGCGCGTCCAGTACACAGCGCGCTCAGCGGTAAGCGTGAGAACTAAAAACACATGGCCAAGTGGTTAAAGCACTCGACTCGTAATCTGAGGGTCGCGGGTTCGAATCCCTATTACACCAAACGTTCTCGCCTTTTCAGCTGTGTGGGTGTTATAATGCTAGAATCAATCCCATTCTTCCTTGGACAAGAGTAGTCCAAGAGTTGGCGGTGGGTGCTGATGACTATCTGTTTTCCCTCTAGTCTTAGAGTGCTAAATTAGGAACGGCTAGCGCAGATAGCCCTCGAGTAACTATGTGAGAAATTCCAAACAATCGAATGCTGTAAGGGACATATTATACAACGCTTACTGTGTATTTTTTATTCAGAAAATAAACCAGAACTTAATCAGAAATAAATAAGATGTGGAAGATACTTACGATACTCTGAAGTCCAGAAACCGTTTAAAACTTTCAAATTAAATCATGAAAAGCAGAACAAAAACAAAACTAGTTAGATGAATCATCGTAGTAGCAATATCTATTAATACTTTATTGGCAAAAAGTAATACAATCAAGTACAAACAAGCCTTTTTAACTACGATTAACACGTTTTAATTTAATAATAATAAATATTATAAGCAGGTTATATCAACCTATTTTTATCTTACGTACAAGTTGGTTTGTTTTGAATATCGCGCAAAGCTACACGAGGGCCATCTGCGCTAGCCGTCCCTAATTATTCACTGTAGGTCTAGAGGGAAGGCAGCTAGTTATCACCACCAACTCTTGGGCTACTCTTTTACCAACGAATAATGGGATTGACCGCCACAATATAACGCCCCCACGGCTGAAAGAGCGAGCATGTTCGGTGTGTCGGGAATTCGAATCTACGACCGTAGGATTACGAGTGGAGTGCCTTAACCACCTGGCCATGCCGGGCCTCACGTATAACTTGTATATTGCATATATTTTCAAAACGAGACATCAAACTCGAGCGCTTTCGAGTAGTGGACTATCCTTCTTCAGGACAATAAAGGGTTATATTTAACGAGTGTGACGAAATATATGGGGTCGGATGTCGACGTCACGTGAACCGGATGTTCAGCACGAGTTGGTATTGAAAACTAGCCAATCATAACCAAGAGTTGTTTGTGTCAGGTTAAGTTTTATATCAAAGGGATGTGTACATTACATAACAGTGATAAGAACTGTTAATTAATTTATATAAAGATAAAACCAAACTAAACAATAGAAATAAAATTTAAAAAATAAAGACAAAAGGCGGTGAGAAATAGAGAAAATAGTGTAACTCAATGTGCAGAAAATGAAAACAAAATATATATATAGATTTTAGAATAAACTCAGAAGCCTCGTTTGATAAACTTTCACATATTTGAGCATCTGTTACTTGTATTTTAACAAAACGCAGTTTTTAAGTTTCTTACTTCACCGATGTCGACAGGAACAAATTTCGCCTGAGGTAATTGTGTCAACGTATCAAAATTTCGAAATTTTATTCGCTCTCGTGATGTACTTGAAAGCAAAAACTGTGTAACATTTCACCAAAAATAACGCATAACTCGTACTCACGTTCATTACTTACCTGATTTTAGCCTTTTTTAAGCCTATTTTCAAGTTTACTTACCTGATTTTAGCCTTCCTTTAAGCCTATTTTCAAGTTTAAAATCTTTAACGTTATCTTCATTTCCTGAGAATTTAGGCTTAGCTTCATCTCCAGAAGAACTTGGTAAAAAAGCACTGTTCTCTTCTTTAGTAATGCTCATATAAAAACAGATATCAGATGCTTTGAGAATATAAGATGGACCTGGGTTCAACATTATCGGCCACGTCCCCGACAGGTCAGTTTGGACTCCAACCAACGACACTCCAAACCTACATTGCCAATCACAAATCAAAACGTTCACTTTTAAGAAATAAAATCAACGTAAAAACGGTTTTGAAATTTCAAACAAACACGATTCTCTAAAGTCAGAACGAGTTTACGTTCCTGATGCACAGTTTGAATCTTCACATCGTTATAACTTAAAGGGAAATATTAGGCTACTCTACTTACCAGCTCATTTCAGTAGTTAGATTTTTTTGACACTAGGTGCTAAAACTTTAAAAATATTTTATTTAAATATTCATAATAGATTCGAAAGAGCAATGTGCAGAAAGTTTTGAATCGGACAAAGTTTCGTGTTCTTACGAAAAACAAAATACGAATATTTTGTTATCAATAATCGTAAAACATAAGAATTCTCATATATATATAAAATGTATTTCTAAGACTAAAAATGTTATTTGAAATTATTTGCTTCTGAAGTTGTTTTTTTTTCAAATTAACAAAAATTAAAATAATTCACTTTTTCTGGCATACACAAATTTATTTACTGCTCGTTTTAGTTGAATTTGTTGTCCTAGTCATTTCAGCCTCCTCACTTATTAGTGAATATTTTTTTTTAATAAACAAATAAACTCACTTTCTGTGTGCATGAAAAGAGGCATAACTGAAGCCTTTTCCTTCGTATTCTCCAAAGAAGCGACTATCACCGAGTCGAATGTGGTAAATCTCGTTCCCAGAGCACTTTCCATACTGTCGATGCCATTCCTCCGCTGAAGTTTGGCCTTCTCTGATGAAGAAGAAGCGATAAGTTTGGATATTTCGAAAAGCCATAAGACAGGCCAACGTTTAAGTGGTTTCTGTTTCTTGTTGCTTCTCGAGATCTTACAAAAGAAGCCATAACGCGTGATCGTTCGACTCATTTATGAAGAACGATTCTAGGGATTGTTTCTTTTTTGAATTTCGCGCAAAGCTACACGAGGGCTATCTGCGCTAGCCGTACCTAATTTAGCAGTGTAAGACTAGAGGGAAGACAACTAGTCATCACCACCCACCGCCAACTATTGGATTACTCTTTTACCAACGAATAGTGGGATTGACCGCACATTATAACGCCCCCACGGCTGAAAGGGCGAGCATGTTTGGTGCGACGGGGATTCGAACACGCGACCCTCGGATTATAAGTCGAGTGCCTTAACCACCTGGACATGCAGGAGCCTTATGAAAAGTTTTTTTTTTTGTTTTTAATTTCGCACAAAGCTACTCGAGGGCTATCTGTGCTAGCCGTCCCTAATTTAGCAGTGTAAGACTAAAGGGAAGGCAGCTAGTCATCACCACCCACCGCCAACTCTTGGGCTACTCTTTTACCAACGAATAGTGGGATTGACCGTCACATTATAACGCCCCCACGGCTGAAAGGGCGAGCATGTTTGGCGCGACGGCGATGCGAACCCGCGACCCTCAGATTACGAGTCGAGTACCTTAACCACCTGGCCATGCAGGGGCCCTATGAAAAGTAATGCTTGGCTTGAAATATAATGCTAAATACCGAGATAGGAGCACCGCTTTTCATTGTTTTGACGCGTAGAACATGAACTGTTCATCCAATTCAAAGGTGTCGCGTTAGTTTATTATTAAAGATAATTTTCGCTTGGCATAGGATTTATGAGTCTTGTTACAAATCTTTTCGCTTTGGTATGTTATCTGACTGGATCTATTCACCCAATCCCTTTCAGTTTAAAACTGCCAATTATAAGTGCATATATAACAACAATTACTTTATTAAAAAATCTAGCACTTACGTATATAAGTTATATATAAGCTTCGCAATATTACCTTCAATTGTTTAATAGCATCGATAACAAAGCTTCTTGGACAAACAATGCCACGTGATTTCATTTAACGTTATTATTTTCCGGGTGGTTAATCAAAAACCCTGTACTTACTGTCCACGAGATGTGTGCAGCAGAAGGGTGACGAGGGTGGACGTCCCTGGACACAAACAGTTATTGGCTAATAAAGCATACTTGAATTCATCTTCACAAACAACGTGCTCTAGGTAGAAAACCAAACCACTGATCAGACAAGGAGGTACTCAAGACGTGACTTAACATATTCTAATCACTTATCTTTAGTTGCTTCGGTATTTTTGTTTCGATCAGAAATTAATTATAATTATTGTAATATTAAATAACACCATTGTAGAAATTGTGGAAAAAAGTTATGTCACCCTAAATAACACCATTAAGACAGATTTTATGAAATGTGGAGCAGAAGCTATGTCCTCATAAATAACACCATTAAGATTGATGTCATGAAATATTGAGCAGAAACTATGTCTCCTTAAATAACGCCATTAAGATTGATGTCATGAAATGTGGAGCAGAAACTATGTCTCCTTAAATAACACCATTATGACAGATGTTATGAAATATGGATGTCATGAAATAGCTATGTCCCCATAAATAACACCATTTAGATTGATGTCATGAAATGTGGAGCAGAAACTATGTCCCCTTAAATAACACCATTAAGATTGATGTCATGAAATATTGAGCAGAAACTATGTCTCCTTAAATAACGCCATTAAGATTGATGTCATGAAATGTGGAGCAGAAACTATGTCTCCTTAAATAACACCATTATGACAGATGTTATGAAATATGGAGAAGCTATGTCCCCATAAATAACACCATTTAGATTGATGTCATGAAATGTGGAGCAGAAACTATGTCCCCTTAAATAACACCATTATGACAGATGTTATGAAATATGGATTAGCTATGTCTCCTTAAATAACACCATTAAGATTGATGTCATGAAATATGGAGCAGAAACTATGTCCCCTTAAATAATACATATATGGAGCAGAAACTATGATTGATGTTATGAAATATGGATTAGCCTTGTGTCCCCTTAAATAATACTATTTAGATTGATGTCATGAAATGTGGAGCAGAAACTCTGTCTCCTTAAATAACACCATTTAGATTGATGTCATGAAATGTGGAGCAGATACCATGTTTAAATTTCTTTTCTCATTCAACTTGTGAACTATATTTTCTCTAACTTAAATTAAAGCTTTGCAATACAATGTCGATAATTTCTGAAAATAACTTTTATATAATAAACCATCACAGATATCCGTATCATTGATAATTTTAATGAAAAGGCTCCAACTAAACTGTCTCTCTTTAAGCTGTTACTTAAATTGTATTGAAAACTTGTTAAATAAGTATGTTTTATGTTTGATTATATGGTATTGTGCAAGGTACCTTATGAGACACATTAGAAAAACAACCAGATGAGGGACTTCAAGGCTCAAACTGGTCATCCGGGTCGTAATTTAGAACTATTGACCACAGAAAGACAACCAATTTTAGAACGAGACCTTGAAGCTTCAAAATCGCAATCAGTTTGTTTGTTTTTTAAATTTCGCGCAAAGCTACGCAGGGGCTATCTGCGTTAACTGTCCCTAACTGAATGCGACTAGCCATCACCACCAATCGCTATCTCTTTGTGTACTCTTTCACGAACGAATGGTGGGATTGATAGTCACATTATAACACCTCCACGGCTGAAAAGGCGAGTATGTTTGGTGGGACGGAGATTCGAACCCGTGACCCTCAGATTGCCAGTCAAGCGCCCTAGTTATTATCACCTCCGTTATGATGTAGATTATGACGGATCAGAGGTTTTTGATAATCAGTTATTTTCGTGTTATGATTATTATTTAATTAATACAATAACACTTGCAACAATCAAAACTATAATGACACTTGCAACAATCAAAACTATAATGACACTTGCAACAATGAAAGCTCAGTACATGTCCTGTCTGTTAAACGTTTCATAACTCTGTCGTCTTTGACAACGAGACACCACCTGTTGGTAGTTTTTGTTAACAATAATGTTATCTGTTCTCATCAATTATACATAAAACTTAGTCTGCTTAAGTAATTAACTGTTCATGCTTAATTGTATTTCCAGATACTTTACTTACATAGATTGTTTCGTTTGGCACGTTTACGTTGTACAGTTGTTTGTTTGTTTTTAAATTTGCATCTGTGAGGTTGTATTTTGATTTCTAATTCATCCAACTTAAGAAACGTTGAACTAACCTGCAAATGCTACGTGGACTTTATTTTCTGGACGGAAAATCTGAACATACTGTGGTACAGTTGGAGCAAAGTCTCTGACAGCCCAAGACCTGAGGATGGTATGCTGATCCTAGATGGATTCCAAAAGGAAAAAAATACAACCAAAGAAAGAGATATAATTATATCAATAACTAAGTACTGTCTTGTTATGACACTTTCTTTAATCGAAGTCCTCTCCCCTTCTTATTAAGTTGCAACCAATACAGTTCAATACATTACAAAAGGTGTAACATTATATTCTATCTACGCTCTATTCACTCCGATTAATCGGACCTCATAACATAATATTGTAAGTCCAAAAAACTACGGATGACCACTGCTGTGCCACTAGGAAAGAATAAAGAGAAACATTTTAAATACCAATTTCTTAATATGTTTCTTTATCTCAAAAAAGTTGAATATAAGAATAAAGTTGAATAATATTACAGTGATATTAAGGGGATATTTATACGAGTTTGTTTAAAATGTTTGTGATTATTACAGTGAGATTAAGGGGATATTTATACGAGTTTATTTAAAATGTTTGTGATTATTACAGTGATATTAAGGGGATATTTATACGAGTTTATTTAAAATGTTTGTGATTATTACAGTGAGATCAAGGGTATATTTATACGAGTTTATTTAAAATGTTTGCCATTATTACAGTGAGATTAAGAGGATATTTATACGAGTTTATTTAAAATGTTTGTCATTATTACAGTAAGATTATGGGGATATTTATACGAGTTTATTTAAAAGGTTTGTGATTATCACAGTGATATTAAGGGGATATTTATACGAGTTTATTTAAAAGGTTTGTGATTATTACAGTGAGATTAAGGGGATATTTATACGAGTTTATTTAAAATGTTTGTGATTATTACAGTGAGATTAAGAGGATATTTATACGAGTTTATTTAAAATGTTTGTCATTATTACAGTAAGATTATGAGGATATTTATACGAGTTTATTTAAAAGGTTTGTGATTATCACAGTAAGATTATGAGGATATTTATACGAGTTTATTTAAAAGGTTTGTGATTATCACAGTGATATTAAGGGGATATTTATACAAGTTTATTTAAAAGGTTTGTGATTATCACAGTAAGATTATGAGGATATTTATACGAGTTTATTTAAAAGGTTTGTGATTATCACAGTGATATTAAGGGGATATTTATACAAGTTTATTTAAAAGGTTTGTGATTATCACAGTGAGATTAAGAGGATATTTATACGAGTTTATTTAAAAGGTTTGTGATTTTTACAGTGATATTAAGGGGATATTTATACGAGTTTATTTAAAATGTTTGTCATTATTACAGTAAGATTATGAGGATATTTATACGAGTTTATTTAAAAGGTTTGTGATTATCACAGTGATATTAAGGGGATATTTATACAAATTTATTTAAAATGTTTGTCATTATTACAGTGAGATTAAGGGGATATTTATACGAGTTTATTTAAAAGGCTTGTGATTATTACAGTGAGATTAAGAGGATATTTATACGAGTTTATTTAAAATGTTTGTGATTATCACAGTGATATTAAGGGGATATTTATACGAGTTTATTTAAAAGGTTTGTGATTATCACAGTGAGATTAAGAGGATATCTATACGAGTTTATTTAAAAGGTTTGTGATTATCACAGTGAGATTAAGAGGATATTTATACGAGTTTATTTAAAAGGTTTGTGATTATCACAGTGAGATTAAAGGGATATTTATACGAGTTTATTTAAAAGGTTTGTGATTATCACAGTGATATTAAGGGGATATTTATACGAGTTTATTTAATAGGTTTGTGATTATTACAGTGAGATTAAGGGAATATTTATACGAGTTTATTGTGCTGAAATGCACGTGTTTATATCACTTCCACAAAAATGCATAATGTTTCAATATGTTTCAGGAATACAGTTGTAACTCGCGTGATCTTTGGAAACCTTATTATGGGTCTCTCACAATGGAGTTTTAAAGATCTCTAAAGTTTGTTTGTAGTTGTTTGTCTGTCAGTTTCTCATATGAATCTGTGTATAAGGTAAAACGTTTTATTTGTTTTTCTTACTTCCTCTGAGTTTAGGGAACAAGGTTCCTCATCAGGAACTCTTGAGAAAAATTAAAAAATTAGAGAAATTAGTTTGAATAGACTTCGTAACTTGGTTATTGCTTGTATATTTAGAAACTAATATAAGTTGAGTTAGCTAGACTTGATGACTTGGGTGGAATTGGTAAAAATCGACGTACAAATATACATAAAATCCAATTACTTTGTAAAGTGAAACTTCTTTAAGTTTGGTATCGAAATGTTATAAGAATATAACATAGAAACGTTTCGATTGAATCACATTCAGTTCACATGTTCGTTACTTGTCGGAAGTAGTAGTGTCACATGTTCGTTACTTGTCGGAAGTAGTAGTGTCACATGTTCGTTACTTGTCGGAAGTAGTAGTGTCACATGTTCGTTACTTGTCGGAAGTTGTAGTGTCACATGTTCGTTACTTGTCGGAAGAAGTAGTGTCACATGTTCGTTACTTGTCGGAAGAAGTAGTGTCACATGTTCGTTACTTGTTTGAAGTTGTAGTGTCACATGTTCGTTACTTGTCGGAAGAAGTAGTGCTAACTAGACGGAACCATCACATTAGCTGTAACAGTGACGATATTAAATTATTATATCAAACAGGAAGTGAAGTAAAGACGTATCTGAGTATATTAAATTATTCTATTAAACAGGACGTAAAGTAAAGACGTAACTGAGGATATTAAATTATTCTATCAAACAGGAAGTGAAATAAAGACGTACCTGAGGATCTTAAGTTATTCTATCAAACAGAAAGTGAAGTGAAGACGTACCTGAGTTTGTTAATTTATTCTATTAAACAGGACGTAAAGTAAAGACGTAACTGAGGATATTAAATTATTCTATCAAACAGGACGTAAAGTAAAGACGTAACTGAGGATATTAAATTATTCTATCAAACAGAAAGTGAAATAAAGACGTACCTGAGTTTGTTAATTTATTCTATCAAACAGAAAGTGAAGTGAAGACGTACCTGAGTTTGTTAATTTATTCTATCAAACAGAAAGTGAAGTGAAGACGTACCTGAGTTTGTTAATTTATTCTATCAAACAGAAAGTGAAGTGAAGACGTACCTGAGTTTGTTAATTTATTCTATCAAACAGAAAGTGAAGTGAAGACGTACCTGAGTTTGTTAATTTATTCTATCAAACAGAAAGTGAAGTGAAGACGTACCTGAGTTTGTTAATTTATTCTATCAAACAGAAAGTGAAGTGAAGACGTACCTGAGTTTGTTAATTTATTCTATCAAACAGAAAGTGAAGTGAAGACGTACCTGAGTTTGTTAAGTTATTCTATCAAACAGAAAGTGAAGTGAAGACGTACCTGAGTTTGTTAATTTATTCTATCAAACAGAAAGTGAAGTGAAGACGTACCTGAGTTTGTTAATTTATTCTATTAAACAGAAAGTGAAGTGAAGACGTACCTGAGTTTGTTAATTTATTCTATCAAACAGAAAGTGAAGTGAAGACGTACCTGAGTTTGTTAATTTATTCTATCAAACAGAAAGTGAAGTGAAGACGTACCTGAGTTTGTTAATTTATTCTATCAAACAGAAAGTGAAGTGAAGACGTACCTGAGTTTGTTAATTTATTCTATCAAACAGAAAGTGAAGTGAAGACGTACCTGAGTTTGTTAAGTTATTCTATTAAACAGAAAGTGAAGTGAAGACGTACCTGAGGATCTTAAGTTATTCTATCAAACAGAAAGTGAAGTGAAGACGTACCTGAGTTTGTTAATTTATTCTATCAAACAGAAAGTGAAGTGAAGACGTACCTGAGTTTGTTAATTTATTCTATTAAACAGAAAGTGAAGTGAAGACGTACCTGAGGATCTTAAGTTATTCTATCAAACAGAAAGTGAAGTGAAGACGTACCTGAGTTTGTTAATTTATTCTATCAAACAGAAAGTGAAGTGAAGACGTACCTGAGTTTGTTAATTTATTCTATCAAACAGAAAGTGAAGTGAAGACGTACCTGAGTTTGTTAATTTATTCTATCAAACAGGAAGTGAAGTGAAGACGTACCTGAGTTTGTTAAGTTATTCTATCAAACAGAAAGTGAACACGTACCGCCGCACTTCTGTCGGAGTAATTTCTCCCCGTGAGGATGAAGCAAGCTTCTGCAGCGTTCATCCTACATCGAAAGTAAAAACTGTATCAACCATCAGACACAGGAACGGTCTGAAGAAAATCTCATGATTTATAACTTTTTGTAGTTACGTGTGTTAGGCTTAGTTGAAAGGTGAATAGAGCTTCAGCCCAAAGACTGAGGAGATTTCTCAGTACAAGAAACCAGCTCTGAAAGGAGACTTAATGTTATTAGGAAGATAGATGTAAAAAACACAGGCCTTTGGTAGTCAGTCTCTAACGGATTAGACGATTACAGCACTCTAAGTTCTTAGAAAATTATTGGAAGAGGCAACCGTCTTTCTAGTTCAAAAGCTGTGAAGATTACCAAGCCCCTTGTCATTATGAGACATAACTCAATACAAGAGAAACTTGTGTTAGGCGTGGTTTTTTGAGACAGGAATATAAACGATAGGAGTTCAACAAAGAAATAGAAAAGGACCGGAATATGTGAGAGAGAACGAATAAACTTAGATAGGAGAAGGAAGAAAGTAACAAGCTGCCAGTAAGAAACAAACTATAGTTTTAACTCTTATGTTATTGATTATAGTAATAAACAGCAACGTTTCATGATATGGGTCAATTCCTCGAGTAGTAAGTACAACCTTATAAAGGTCAGTGGTCAAGCGAAGTGCAAGTACAGCAAGGCAGTGTGAAATCGACCCACGACAATATTCATGACTGTCATACTTTTAGTAATACAGAGTTGTTCGTTATTTTTGTCCTTATGATGGTGACATTAAAATACAGCTTTCAGTTCGCCGAAACATTCAAGACAATTAATGTTGATGACAATGTTGACAATTTACATCAAGAGACATTTTTCGTAAAAATGTCATTAACAGAACCTTTAGATACTTGGTTAAGACTCTCGGTCGCAAAAAACCGACCCAAATTTTGGAGGAAAACGTCAGAACTGGAAAGATATTGAAGGCGTCAAACTACGTAACCAATAATACAATCTAAAAGAATTCTTCTCTCCTTAAAAATAGACTCGTAAGTGAAATCTGTGAAATTCCTCGTCAGGTACATAAATATAGAAAGAAATGAGACTGGTTCACCCTTGGATTCATGGCTCGAATAAAACAAAACATATTAACTTATTCACTTTATTCTCAGAGTAATGAGAATGACAAGTGACCTTAGAGGTTAAAATTGAATTAGAATACAGCAAGTTGTACGATATTGATTCTAGAGAATATGCAAACGATGAAACATCTAAAACCATTACTGCTATATACGACTGTATCTCTTTTCACACTTAGTGGATTTCAAATCTGAGAAAACGATTTTTAATAGTAGAGCCACGTAGTTTATGTCAACCAATCAGCACCTGCTGGAACATAACATTTCAAAATTTGGCGCGACACCTAGAGGAGTCGGTTTTTCATAATTGGGATCTTAAATTTGATACTTGAGGACGAAAAAAACACAAATCTTGGTTATATATGAAGAGAAACGTAACGTTTGGCTCAAGATTACACAAAAAAACTGCATTACTCACTAATGAATCATATTTTAATGTTTAATGGTAAAATATGAACGTAAAGACAGGGCGAGCAAAAGCTCAAGTTTGGCTCTTATATTGAGAAATATCTTCATGTGCTATCGTGAAAAGAAACAGTGAAACGCCTGTTTGGAAATTCAAAACCACTGTTACCTTACATATCGGTTGGATGATAATTTCGTTGCGTTTCGCAAAAACAAGAAAGTTTTGTAATATGTAAAATAATTACAATAAGAATTAGATTCATGTAGCACATGGTACGTTTGATGTCAACATTTATCACAAACATACAATTTAACAGTTGAACCTCGATAAAATAAAAAAGAAACTTGATTGGCCTGTTACTGTAATCGCGTGCACGTGAGGTTGAAAACATATGTTTGTTTGTTTGTTTTGGAAGTTCGCACAAAGCTACTCGAGGGCTATCTGTGCTAGCCGACCCTAATTTAGCAGTGTAAGACTAAAGGGAAGGCAGCTAGTCATCACCACCCACCGCCAAGTCTTGGGCTACTCTTTTACCAACGAATAGTGGGATTGACCGTCAAATTATAACGCCCTCACGGCTGAAAGGGCGAGCATGTTTGGCGCGACCGGGATGCAAACCCGCGACCCTCAGATTACGAGTCGCACGCCTTAACACGCTTGGCCATGCCGGGCCTTTGAAAACATAAAACGACGTTTACAATCTCTGTTCAAAGAGTTACTTGAAATCCCAACAAAACGGTTTTTGGAAGAACTTGATAAGATGAGTATACACATAAGTACGAATTCTCTGCGCACCAGGACAACTGCAGATCTTTCAGACTTGAGACAGTTATACATCATCGTGTTCTTTGCATTGAAGAAATACGATTGAAAATACGACAACTGAATATTTCACCTTCAGTTAACGAGGTTGCTAGACGGGAAAATATGAAACAAACTGAGCAATTGGAACAATCCTATTATTCAAAATCAAAATCTAAAGACATGACATAAGAGGTTTCGATTGTAAAAAACCTTCATAAAATGCATTTCCTTACAATTGATTATAAATATTAGAGCCAGTCTGTCTTTCCAGAACAATAGATAATTACATTAATAAGGTATGTATCAAGCAAATGTTTGCAAAGTGTTAACTCTTAACTAATTATTACCCACTAGAATCTTTTTTTCTTAAAACATTTTCGTGCAAATACTGTTCTAAAGATGGTCACAGACCAAAGGTTTTTTTTCCTCTTCTTGTTATTAAAACAACAATTTGTGTTCAAAGTAACAGTTTCAATTATGAAATGCGCTTTTTTAAATTGCTTCATTCACGTCAGCTAAGGAAACGAGTAATCACTGTCTCACCTTGACTCGACTAAGTTCGTGTCAAATTAAAAGAAGGTCATTATTTCATCTGTCTCAAGTAAACCTGTGTCAATGTTAAAAAAATAAAGGTCAACATATCATATAGCTCGAATAAACCTGTCCCTGGGACAGTGGTAAGTCTTTGGATATACAAAGCTAAAATCAAGGATTCAATTCCTATCGGTGGATATCTCGATGTGGTTTTGCTATGGGAAAACACGTCCACACACACGAATAAGTCTGTGTTAAATTAAAAGAAAGAACGGTTAATATTTCACCTGACTCGAGTTAGATCTGCGTCTTTCAGAGCAGATCCTTGGATATAGATGACTCTTTGAGCCCACATTGGCACTTGTAAGATCATTTTGGTAGTAGTGTCCGGCTCACAAGGCGACAAGAGTACCACATAATAATCCTGAAAAAAATATTCATGATTAAATCAAACAAAAATGCCATATATCAATATCTTACAAAAAGCACCAGATGAAGCCGAATAAAAATGCACTATATAATATCGAAGTAAAACAGCGTCATAACAATTATTGTTAAAAATATCCATAATATAATTTTGGTTAAAAGTACTCTATAACTATCGGCAAAACATTCCACTTTTGTATGCGTATAAAATACGATAGCGTTTTTTAATGTAACTTCGTAAAATGAAAACAGTTTTTCCAAAAGGTAACACACCAACGTTTTTAAAAATCGATTGATGCGAGTTGTTGCTAGGAAACACTCTTTCTTTATCGTCATAACAACGATTACATTCTTACGGAACAGTGGGAACAACTCCAATTATTAGTGTGATTTTAGTGTTAAAAAACAACATGTTTATTGGTGGCCATTCAAGTTAGGACTGGTTGGCTTTTTCTGTACCATTAAGCTGTGGTTAGTAATTTGTTAGTCGTTTCGGTTTTTATTAAACGAAAAACTAAATAATGGGCTAATTAGAAACTCTGAAATAGAACGTGTTTCTCTACTCTTATAGTACGATCAGTAATTTATTTTATTAGTAGCGTTTGTTTTGTTTTTAATTTCGCGCAAAGCTACTCGAGGGCTATCTGCGCTAGCCGTCCCTAATTTAGCAATGTAAGACTAGAGGGAAGGCAGCTAGTCATCACCACCCACCGCCAACTCTTGGGCTACTCTTTTACTAACGAATAGTGGGATTGACGGGCACATTATAACGCCTCCACGGCTGAAAAGGCGAGAATGCTTGGTGCGACTGGGATTCGAACCCGGGGCCCTCGGATTACGAGTCGAACGCCTTAACATTATTAGTAGCGAACCACAGATTCAGATGTTTTTTGTTCTCTTGTTTAATTATTTATTTTCTCCACTCATTGGACGTGTTATGGAATTTGTTACACAGAAACAATAACAGATACAAAATCTGCTGATGTTGTTGTATCACTTCAGATAAGAATAAAACTGATCTGACCTGTAAGAGCGGGTGGGCATAGAACTCATTCAGGAAATCCATGATGGTGTCTGCCCGAAGAGTTGTACTGCAAACGACCACGTGTCTCTCGCTCTGAGCACGATGCATGCTGTAGGTCCCGCCAAGTTTCTGGCGTTCCATCCAAGTGTAAGCAAGTTGTTCAAACTACGAATTACGAAAAAAAAACTGATGAGATTACATGCACAGAAACGAAACGTAAAGAAGCTGAAACGAACAAAAATAATGAGAAATTTAACTATTGCTTGTCGCAACAGCAATTTTCATTTATATGTATTAGTTAAGGTTATTTACAGTGAAAGAACTTAACGAAATATTTATCTAAATATGACTCTATTTTCTCAATCTCAAACCTAGACGTTGCAAAAATTATCTAAAGAAATATTATGGGACGGGGAAAATAAACATGATCACAAATTGATCCAATTGACAAAAGGATTTCAACCTAAAACTGATAAGACCTACGAGGTCCCAATAATTGAGAAAATTATAACATAGCTCAAAATCCTATTGGTTCAGTAAAACACTCTGATACTTTAATAATTAATATTAGCTTCCAATCAGAGGAAGCGAAGTACTTAGAGCAAAATTAAAAATGAAATTGGCAATCAGTATAGCTAATTAAATACGTTTTCCTCAAGTTTCGATTTGTTGGGATTGTAATGCGCTGTTTTCTCAGTTGTTTAAACGCGCTATTCGTGACATTTTCGAGAGAAATATTGAATATAAAACAAAAATATGAACCTTGAAACAACTAGAACCACTTTACTGAGAGAAAAGCTTCCATATATCACACTGTGTAACAAAAAATCAGTATCTAGGATTACGTAATCACAGGTTTGAGTTTCAAATTCTTTGTTACCAGCATATCTCAGAATTTGGGGTCTAAGTTTCATAGGTCAGTAGAAGCCACATTTATATGTATTTCAAAACTCTCGTGCACCGCTACATCAAAGGCTATCTTCACATATTCGACCTTAATTTTATACAGAGAGGGGAGGCAGTTGGCGAACAAAACCAACCGACAACACTTGGGTGACCGAATAGCTTTTAAACTATAATAACGTACCCACTGTTCCAAAGTATGGAGCACGTTTTTGAGGTAAAAAAAGGGACGCGGTCCATGAACCCTTCGATTTACAATCGTAGTCACCACCGTATTGGCTGTAATAAGATTAAATTTTAATACCACATATACAGGTCTGCCTGGTAGTCCAGCTTACCACAGAGTTCGTTAAAAATGTCAAATACTGTTTGAACAGTGACATTGTGCAGATGATCGGAAGATTTACCGCCTCTGATTCTCATAATTTTTATGTTCATTAACTGTAAGAAATGTTTAAGAGATATAATATAAGAACACAGTTGTGTTATGCAGGGCAACATGTCATGAGTGTAATATAACAGGAAAATATGTCATCTCCAGAAATAAAACTAAACAGGAGAATATGTCATTTATGTAGTAATAACAGTACACATACAAATATGTTATCTCCACACCAGTACTAAATAACAGATAAACATGTCACCTCTGCAGCAAAATCTCATTTTATGCAGTAATAACACTAAAAACAATAATATGTCATCTCATGTACTAATAATACTACTAAACAGAATAATATGTCATCTCATGTACTAATAATACTACTAAACAGAATAATATGTCACCTCATGTATTAATAATACAACTAAACAGAATAATACGTCATCTCATGTACTAATAATACTACTAAACAGAATAATATGTCACCTCATGTACTAATACTACTACTAAACAGAATAATGTCACCTCATGTACTAATAATACTACCAAACAGAATGATATGTCACCTCATGTACTAATAATACTACTCAACAAAATAATATGTCATCTCATGTACTAATAATACTACTCAACAAAATAATATGTCATCTCATGTACTAATAATACTACTAAACAGAATAATATGTCACCTCATGTACTAATAATACTACTAAACAGAATGATATGTCACCTCATGCACTAATAATACTACTAAACAGAATAATATGTCACCTCATGTAGTGATAATACTACTAAACAGAATGATATGTCACCTCATGTACTAATGATACTACTAAACAGAATAATATGTCACCTCATGTACTAATAATACTACGTAGCAGAATAATATGTCACCTCTTGTACTGATAATACTACTAAACAGAATAATGTCACCTCATGTACTAACAGAATAATTCGTCGTCTGATGTACTAATAATACCACTTAACAGAGTATTTTTGTTTATTTGTTAGCCAAAAAGTTAGACAAAGCTATCTGTGTTGTACCTACTACTACGCGAAATTCAAAAACAAACAAACAAACTTACCCTGCAGGGTGGATGAAATAGACATCTCTGTGTTTGTAACAAACAAATTGAATGACATTTTTATTATATTCGGTATACCTGAGTGGGTAGGACGATCAGAGCGACACATATCATCACCACCATGAACAACTGAGAAGGAAAACAGTCAGGTCGGTAGTCACCATATCCTACAGTGGAAAAGGTCACCACAACAAAGTACAGGCTTTCGAACAGATTCACATGAAGGCTTCCTGCTCTTTGGAAGTGTTGGTATCCACAAACGCTGAAATAAGGAGAGTAAAGGAGAAAAAGAGAAAATGGCGCCATTTTGTTTGCTGATGTCCAGATGAGACATAGCCATGTTTAGTGAAAAATAAACAAACTGGATATACATTACATGGCCAAAAGTATGTGGACACCCGACCATCACACCCATATGTGCTTGTTGAACATTTCATTCCAAAACCATGGACATTAGTCCATGGTCTCACCCTTTGTTGCTAAAACAGTCTCCACTCCTCTGGGAATACTTTACACTAGACTTTGGAACATGGCTGCGGGGATTCACTCCTATTCAGCCATAGGAGCATTAGTGAGGTCGGGCGAAAATGCCTAGCTTGAGCTAGGTCGGCGTTCCAGTTCAACCCAAAGGTGTTCCATGGGATTGAGGTCAGGGCTCTGTGCAGGCTCGTCAAGTTCTTCCACACCAACCTTAACAAACTATGTCTTTACGAACCTTGCTTTGTGCACGTGGACATTGTCATGCTGAAACAAAAAAGGGCCTTTCCCAAATTGTTACCACAAAGTTGGAAGCACACAATTCTATAGAATGTCATTGTATGTTGTAGCGTTAATATTTCCTTTCATTTGAACTAAAAAGACTAGCCCAAACCATGAAAAACAGCCCCATACCATTATTCCTCCTCCACAAAATTTACAGTTAGCACTATGCATTCAGGCAGGTGGCGTTCTCCTGGCATCTACCAAATCCAGGTTCGTCCGTCAGACTGCCAGTTAGTGAAACGTGATTCATCACTTCAGAGAACGCGTTTCCATTGCTCCAGCGGTGTGCTTTACATCACTCCAAACGACCTCTGACATTACTCATGGTGCTCTTAGGCTTGTGTGCGGCTGCTCGGCCATGGAAACACATTTCATGAAGCTCCCAACGAACAGTTCTTGTAAATATGAAAAACGGTTGGTATGGATAAAGAAAGCTTTATGTACAGGAGCGAACAACGTTTCGTCCTTCTTCGGTCATCTGCAACCTGACCATGACCAAAGAAGATCGAAACGTTGTTCGCTCCTTTACGTCGTTGTTTCTCTACCCATACCATTTTTTTCACATGTACATTTTTCTCTAGAAGTGGGTTTTCTCACGAACAGTTCTTGTTTTGTTGCTTCCAGATACAGTTCTTGTTTTGTTGCTTCCAGAGGCAGTTTGAAACTTGGTAGTGAGTGTTGTAACTGTGAACAGACGGTTTTTACGCACTATGCGCTTCATCACTCGGTGGTCCCGTCCGTTCTGTGAGCTTGTGTGGCCTACCGCTTCGTGGCTGAGCTGTTTTCCTCCTAGACGTTTCCACTTCATAATAACAGAACTTACAGTTGACCGGGACAGACAGCTTTAGCAGGGCAAAAATTTGAAAATCTGACATGTTAGAAAGGTGGCATCCTATAGCAGTAGCACGTTGAAAGTCACTGAGCTCTTCAGTAGAATCCATTCTACTGCTAATGTTTGTCTATGGAGATTGCATGGCTGTATGCTTGATTTTATGCACCTGTTAGCAATGGGTGTGGCTGAAATAGCCTAACCCACTATTTAGAAGGGGTGTCCACATACTTTTAGCCATGTAGTGTAAAATACACATTGGCCAAAACTACCTGGCAAACAACTCAGAGACGATTTTTAAAAGTATGTTTAATAAGAACTGCTTCATGAATTCTCACCTAGTAAAAATCAAGCACAGAAGTGTCACCGACAGAACCATCAGCCTCTGGGACAGCGCTGACTGCGACCTCTGGAGAGCACGATGTAAATCATTCTGAAACAATTAAGAAAAACAAGATATGAATTTCAAATCTGAAAGAACTAACTGTTGATACTTATATAATTATTTTGACTAGTTTTAATTTATTTATTAAAACTACTTTAAAGAACGTGCTTTAATGTGGCTGAAATGTACAAATATATTATTTTTTTATTTGTCAAAAAAATCTACTGTTGTGAGAAGGAAAGAAAAAAATTGTAACACTATTCTTAGTTTTTATAAATGTATTCTTGATGATACAGAGGGCCTCCCGCTAGAACAGTGATAAGTGTACGGATTTACAATGATATAAGTCAAGGGTTCGCTTCCCTTCCCTTCAGTGGGCTAAGATCGCTTCCAAACATATGTATGTGTATAAAGAATTGCTGCTCTTACGTAAGTAATAACACAGAAGGCAATTTCCTAAAATAAGTTTCCTTACGCTAAAACCATCTTAAATGAAACCGCTTCGTACAAAAAACAAAACAAAACACGTAATGTTTAGTTTGTAATCGAATAAATAATAATATGTAATATTTAGTCTGAAACCGAAAATACTTAGCATTTAATCTCATACTTTTGTTCATACCAGTGAACAAAAATATTTAGTCTGAAGCCAGTAAATCAAATGTATTTTTGAATGAGATCACTTACGTTTTGTTTGTTCCTTTTTGCTTGGCTGTGTGGTTAAGACGCTCGACTCACAATCTGAGGGTCGCGGGTTCGAATCCTCGGAGATCACACCAAACAAGCTCGCCCTTTTAGCCGTGTAAGCGTTATAATGTGACAGTAAATCCCACTAAAAGAGTTGCTTAAGTGTTGGCGGTGGGTGGTGATGACTAGCTGCTTCTTCTCTATGGTCTTACACTGTTAAAGTAGGGACAGTTAGCATAGATAGCCCTCGTGTAGCTTTGCGCGGAATTCAAAACAAACCAAACCAACGTTTCACATACGCTCGCACCAAAACCTAAGTTTAATGTATTAAGATGGTTGAAATCTCTCTCCATGCATTAACTTATATTAGATTTATATTTACCGCACATAATATCAGTATTTTGTGTATTTCAGGTGACTAAAGATTCAAACGATTATTGAAGCTTTGAATGTAAATTACAGGAACACTTAAAGGAGTTCAAATATTAGAAATTACGAAGCAGTATATTACCAAAAAGAAATCTAATGATTTTCGTGAACACTTTGCGTGTCCGAATCTAGTATTGTTTTTCTTTGAATTTCGCTCAAATCCACACGAGGGCTATCTGCGCTAGCCGTCGCTAATTTACCAGTGTAAGACTAGAGAAAAGACAGTTAGTCATCACCATCCACCGCCAACTCTGTGCTACTCCTTTACCAACGAATAGTGGGATTGACCGTCACATTATAACTCCTTCACGGCTGAAAGGGCGAGAATGTTTGGTGCGACCAGGATTCGAACCCACGACCCTCAGCTTAGGAGTCGAACGCCTTAACTCAACTGACCATGCCAGGCCATCAACGTGTGTTATTGGTTAATAAAATATGTTTGTTTTATCATACCAAATGGTATTTCAAAATGGATGTTACCAAATATGTGTATCCCCCGCTAGTACAACGGTAATTCTACGGATTTACAACGCTAAAATCATGGGTTCGATTCCCCTCGGTGGGCTCAGCAGATAGGCCAGTGTGGCTTTGCTATAAGAAAACACATACATACTGTTATTTATTATGGGCCCAGCATGGCCAGGGGGTTTAAGCGTGCGACTCGTAATCTGAGGGTTGCAGCTTCGCATCCCTGTCGCGGCAAACATGCTCGCCCTTTTAGCCGTGAAAGCGTTATAATGTTACGGTCAATCCCACTATTCGTTGGTAAAAGAGTTGGCGGTGGGTGGTGATGACTAGCTGCCTTCCCTCTAGTCTGACACTGCTAAATTCGGGAGAGCTAGCGCAGATAGCCCTCAAGTAGCTTTGCGCGAAATTCAAAAAACAAACAAACAAACCAAATATGTGACAACTGTTAAGCCCTCGGATCACGAGTTGAGTACCTTAACCACCTGGCCATGCCGGACCTGCGCGAATCTGATAACAAGAAGCTAATTCCAACAAAATGGTCAAGAATATTTTTCACAACATGTCGCTAACTGAAATCGAGTAGAAACAAATGAGACAAGTTAAGGCACAGACAGAACATCAAAGACGATAGACAGACATTGTTTTCCTAATTTCTTCAAAGGAAATATATATGTTTCTATAAAGCCAATGACTACAGTGTCACGTGCTTCATGAATAACTGATTAGGACTTGATAACAAAACGTGGTTTGTCTTTTACATGTTCAGAAAATATCACGATTTAAAGTCAACGGCGAAAATACCACAGTGTACGTTGAAAGACACAATGCATGATGGGATATCACCTTCATCGATTACAGCCAATCTTTACACACATTCTAGTTTGTTTGTTTGTTTTGAATTTCGTGCAAAGCTGCACGAGGACTATCTGCGCTAGCCGCCCCTAATTTAGCAGTGTAACACTAGAGAGAAGACAGCAAGTCATCACTACCCACCGCCAACTTTTGGGCTACTCCTTTACCAATGAATGCTGGGATTGACCACCACATTATAACGCTCCCACGGCTGAACTATCGAGCATGTTTGGTGTGACGGGGATTCGACTCCACAACCCTCACATTGTGAGCCGAGCGTCCCAACCACACGGCCATGCCTGGCCTACCTGGACCAATGAAAGATGACGTTACACGGGCTACCTGGACCAATGAAAGATGACGTTACACGGGCTAACTGGACTAATGAAAGATGACGTTACAGGGGCTAACTGGACTGATGACAGATGACGTTACACGGGCTAACTGGACTAATGAAAGATGACGTTACACGGGCTACCTGGACCAATGAAAGATGACGTTACACGGGCTAACTGGACTAATGAAAGATGACGTTACACGGGCTAACTGGACTAATGAAAGATGACGTTACACGGGCTAACTGTACTAATGAAAGATGACGTTACACGGGCTAACTGGACTGATGACAGATGACGTGCCCTTCCCAGATGGTCATGGTATAAACTTTGTTGTCCCAGCCTTGATGTTCAATTCATTACATTTATCCCACGATCCAACACTTGCAAACACGTTATGTTAGACACAGAACATGATGGGATATGACCTTCACATTCAATCTAGACTTTAATTCTTGGTAATTTTAAGGAGAATACTTACAAACATGTTTTCAAGAGCATGCTTAGCTAACCAACAGTTGAGAAAGACTGGTATGAAGAGATTGCGGAGTGGTGGCCAGGAAAGCTGATTTGAAATAACTTGTGTTAAAAATATGTAAAACAATCAATATAACAACAATACACGCACATCAGACACTGTTAATACATTCTAAACCATAATCTTACAAGTTAATTTTGATATAAATATATATATATTAATACTTTAATATTCCGTGAGAAAACAATGACGGAATAATATTTAACAACATGTTTTAAGTGACAAAAAAAAACCGATAAGTGAAAAAGTGAACCTTCATAAAGAGATTTTGCACTCTATTATAAGTTACTGATGGAGCATTGGCTCTGTAAACCATAGATGATGGCTTCCAGTCTAAACCATAATCTTACAAGTTAATTTTGATATAAATATATATATATTAATACTTTAATATTCCGTGAGAAAACAATGACGGAATAATATTTAACAACATGTTTTAAGTGACAAAAAAAAACCGATAAGTGAAAAAGTGAACCTTCATAAAGAGATTTTGCACTCTCTTATAAGTTACTGATGGAGCATTGGCTCTGTAAACCATAGATGATGGCTTCCAGTCTTGGTACAGGGGTCTTTTTCAAATATTAGTTTTTCATTTATAATCAGGAGTTAAATTATACCTTAAAATGGTGGTTACCTCAACTATACACAATCTAATCTCGATGGGTCGTTAGAATAGCCGGAAACGTTAATCATTAATTAATACGTTAGCTCTCCAAGCTTGTGACTTTAACCTTCAAGATATAATGACGTTAAATAATTAATAAATCATGTCAAGCAAATTTGGTTTTAATTTGACCACTAAATATGTGTTCACAGTATCTGTGTCCAGTAATTTATCAGTTATTTTACAATTCCTTGAGGTGTTTAAGATTCGATCAATTTCTAAACTAAACATATCTTAAAACTGGTATCATCAAACCATCATTCAATGTCATTTCTGTTACAAAAAAAAAAAAAAAGCGCCACCTTTTGGTTGTTTTTTTATTACCTTCAAAATTTCTACAAGATTAACTCTCTGAACTTGAAAAAAATCAAAAAACGATAAAGACCAGAAAATATACTATTGGAAACATAAGAAATTTCCTATAATAAACACAATGGGGAAAATCGTCCAGCGAAGCGTAAATAGCAGATGTGAAACATCAGAACTTGGTTACAGAAGGAAGAAGAACTACTTTTTTGCTCGCAATGTTTCCTTTTCTTTTGTCGTTGTTTTGTTTCTACATCACTCTAATTCAATTTTAATTGGATCAGAGAAAATTCTTATAATGCTGATATGAATAATAAATTGATCCCAAATAGCTTCGATATTTTATTGAATATAAACAAGAAAAGAAAACGAGAACACTCACTGTGATGATAAATGGTACGTTATTCACTAGTTCCAAGATGAAATTAAAGCTCATTAGCTGTTGCCAGATGTTACCCTGAAAAATAAAAAAATAAATTCATGAACTGTCAATCAAATTAATTAAAATCTTATTTCCTTACGTAATAATTACGTTTTAAAGATTCAGAGAAACATGCGCATAAATTAAATATAAGATATCCACAATATGAATTTTGTACTTAATTAAGGTTTAAAAAAATACACGAAAAACAAATTTTGTGCAATAATTAAGTTTAGAAATAAGCGCAAAATTTCTTATAAAAATTCCACAAACCTCAAGCACTGATTAAGTTTCTAAAAACCCACAACTCAAATTTTGCGCACTGGTACATTTTTGAAAAGTCCACAAGACAGACATCATTCGAGAGCTTATCGGGTTTGGGGTTCAAAATTACTGTACATTATTAACATTTACGTGTAAGTGTAAGATTACTTGTGTTTAGTTTGTTAATAACACTTCAAAGTTCACTGAATAAATACAAAACTTACCTTATATCCTAAATAAGCTAAAAGTAAGGCCTCTGATAAGCATATCACCGAAAGGGCAACCTAGAAAAACAAACACATCCTTCGTTAAGCCTAAAATTATGCCACAAGATGCACGCTCAACCTCAACTGTTTAGATGATATTTAAATAGTGTAAAATATTTATCTCCAGTTCTGGTTCAGAAATTGTCTTTTGAGGTAAAAAAGTCAAGGTCCAAAGGTTTTAGTTCGATCACAAAAATGTTAATCGTTTGTAGAAGGAATAATGACATTTATGTGTTACGTGTTACCATATAAATACAAACACACAGACAACACCATCAATCGCTTTACAGGTACAACACACACAAGGGGTCGAACTGAGTAACACTGAAAGAAAAACAACAATTAACCAACATGTTTTACCTGAATGCCCCATAATGGCAAGGGACGGTCAACCCATAATATGGCCACCCTGAAAAAAAATAGATAAATAAAATTATATAAAATGACAAAAATGTTTTAGTGTTTATAGATGTACAAACGTTACGCGTGATCGTCTGGTATAAAATGTGTAAATATGTTTATCTGAAATCTACACCAAGCCGTTTGCTATAGTAATTATATTATAAAGTTCCGCGGACTAATTGCAATAATTTTTGTTTGTGAATTTCGCGCAAAGATACACGAGAGCTATTTGCGCTAGCCGTCTCAATATTGCAGTGTAAGACTAGAGGGAAGGCAGCTAGTCATCACCACTCATCGCCAACTCTTGGGCTACTCTTTTACCAACGAATAGTGGGATTGACCGTCACATTATAACGCCCCCACGGTTGAAATGGCAAGCATGTTTGGTGTGAATGGGATTCGAACCCGCAACCCTCAGATTACAAGTCGAGCACCTTAACCACGTGGCCATGCCGGGCCTACCTGGGCTAATGAGAGATGACGTTGCACGGGCTGACCGGGTTGATAACAGATGATGTGCACTTCCCAGATGGCTATGGTATAAAATTTGTTGTCTGAAGTGATCATATATAGTCTTAAATCCAAATAATTCAAATGAAAATTGTGGTTCTTTGAAATCGTGGTCTATAATATGAATATTATACTTTTAAGGAAATGGTTTGTGAGCGCACACTGAGTAAGAAAGAATTTGAATTAATATTATATAAATTTATTTTCAAATTCTAACAAACATATAACTTACGATCAAACTTCTATTACGCTAGATCCTGATAAGTAAGTAGATAGTCTACAAAGTTCCAACACTAAAATACAGCGTTCGATTCCTCGCAGAGGTGAGAGCCTAGATAGCGTTTTATCAGCTTTTCACTAAATCAAACTCGAAAGCTGATCCATCCTATGCAGAATAATTTAGGACTCTAAACTTTTTATAACCTGTTAATTTCACTTTTATTCGCACTTCATACTGGGCTATATGGGCATGGCCACGTGTGTTAAGGCGTTCGACTCGTAATCCGAGGGTCGCGGGTTCGAATCTCCGTCGCACAAAAACACGCTCGCCCTTTCAGCCGTGAGGACGTTATACTGTTACGGTCAATCCCACTATTCGTTGGTAAAAAAAGTAGCCCAAGAGTAGGCGGTGGGTGGTGATGACTAGCTGCCTTCCCTCTAGTCTTACACTGCTAAATTAGGGACGGCTAGCACAGATAGCCCTCGAGTAGCTTTGTGCGAAATTCAAAACAAACAATTACCTCGATAAAAAAATAGGCTTAGAAATGAGTTAATTTATAACACTTATTCATCTATCTAACACGTAATACATACTTCGGGGTGGCATAACTTCTCGATATATTACCGATTTCTGCGGAACGTTAACTGCGGAATTCGAACACTGAAATAGGTAAGTCAGTCCTTAAACAGAACAGCAAAAGAATGTTTTCAACAGTTTTTATTTGTTTGTTTATTTTTAAGCACAAATATTCGAAACTTTATGATCGTTTGAAATTTACCATTTCGGTTACGTTTTCCAGAAAAATTCAGTCTTTTCCAGGCCGTTTCGCTCTTTGCTTTCTTCTTTCTTTTTTTTCTTGAAAGTTAAAAACAATCCCTTTACGGTTTCGTTGGTTTCTTGAGAATGAACATTTATGTTGACCTTCGAACAAGTTCAGAATTAGTCTTCTCTTCCAGCCGCTTGTCTGTCCTTTTTCTGTCTGATTTCTTTAGTGTTCTTATTTCATTATCTTCTCATAAGAAAACTCTTCACTGTGGTTTACTACCTCTATCTATCGTATTGGTAGAATAAGGTAGAATTTCAGTTGGTTTATGAAGACCCCGAATTTAGCTCCGTTACGTCATGAGAGAATTAATCCAAGAGCGTTAAGCCTTTTTTCTTTTTTCCGGCTTAAATAGCTCCGTGAGACTGAGAACAAATCTGTATTCCGCAAGTATGCATTACGTGTTAAAACAACAAGTTTACCACTAATGTTTAAAGACAACATGGATAACCTACCAGTTAACATGGCCGTTCGGTCTCGTATTGAAATCATGAGATACTTCTCCCTCGCTTGTAATGTTCGCTTCAGGACAGCCATAGCTTAAATTCAAAAAAAATAAATACATCAGACAGTAAATTATTTAATTTTTAATAATTCCAGCTTCTGCAGTTAGGAAAACAACACGTCCATGTTTTTGTCCATAATGTTATGTTCGTTTGCTCAAAACTAAGCACAAATCTATACAATGAGCTATTGCTGCTCTGCCCACCACGGATATCGAAAGCCGGTTATTAGCGTTGTGAGTCCGCAGATATACCACTGTACCACTGGGGAGCATGTGTGTTTGCATTTTTTATAACAAGATTGTAACGCAGAGACAATAAGAAACATTTACGTTTGAAGGTTTTAAACTGTATACTAAAGATATATTTTTCTCTTTTATTAACGTCTTTTTAATGTACCGAATAAAGGGTTTTTAGAAATTAGATTACCAAGAGAAAGACTTCAGTTAATTTGTTTGTGTGTATTTATCTTTATACAAGGTGAATTTTACAATGGTTATAAAAGACTTTGGGCTACATTGGGCTCTCTGACGTGTTCACTGCAGAGGACGGAACCCCGGATTTGAGGATTGTAAGTCTGCCTATTCCACCGGGGAAGAGCAGTTATCATCAAAAATAACTTTATTCTTACTAAAAATCGAATTTCGATACCCGTGATGGGCAAAGCACAAATAGTTCATAGTAAACTTATCAGAAACCAAAGAATTGTTCACGTATATACAAAGGAAAAATTCTTACAACGATGTTTATAGAAATATTTAGGTTTGTCTCCATAACAGAGCTCAGTACTGCTACTTTAAATGGAAGTTTTGTCATATGCTTACTGCCGAATAATTTAACTTGTATAAGAAATACCATTGTTAATAAATGATTCGTTGAAGTACTTTTAGCTACTGTGCTGCAGTTACACATGGTATCGATTACAAAATCTAATCAACGCTCCACTTCCAGCTCTCTAAGTCCAATTCCAATGTATGCAGAATAAAAACAAACGTGTTCACTTGTGTTCGAGAAATAATAAGTACATTAATTGGAATATTTTAACCTTTTTTTTTGATGAATATGTTGATTCGTGTAAAGTCTTTAGCTAATGAAAATAACAACAACTTACTATCAAACGACCAAGCTAATGTAAGACATTAATAAGTTAGGACTGAACTACAATGTACTTCTTCTGATCTGTTTTGTTTTCCCAATATGTTTTGAAGTCTGTTGAAGAAAGATGTTAAAAATATTCTTTCCACCAATAGTTTCGTTTAGTGTAGAATAATTAATTTGATTTCAATTTCTGTTGTTGTTGTTTATTATCAGAGCTTGAAGTTATGTAAAAGAAATTACGTCAAGGACTAGAGTAACTTTAAGATTACCACTATCAGATTATGTGCCAAGAAAGAAAGCCATCTTCAGATTACAACTATCAGCTTACTGTGGCAAAGACTAGAGCTATCTTCACATTTCAACTGTTAGCTTTTGTGTCAAGGACTAGAGCCATTTTCAGATTACAACTATCAGTTTACTGTGGCAAAGACTAGAGCTATCTTCACATTTCAACTGTTAGCTTTTGTGTCAAGGACTAGAGCCATTTTCAGATTACAACTATCAGTTTACTGTGGCAAAGACTAGAGCTATCTTCAGATTACAACTATCACTTTATGTACTAAAGACTAGAGCCATCTTCAGATTACAACTATCAGTTTATGTACCAAAGACTAGAGCCATCTTCAGATTACAACTATCAGTTTATGTACTAAAGACTAGAGCCATCTTCATATTACAACTATCAGTTATGTACCAAAGACTAGAGCCATCTTCAGATTACAACTATCAGTTCATGTACTAAAGACTAGAGCAATCTTCATATTACAACTATCACTTTATGTACTAAAGACTAGAGCAATCTTCATATTACAACTATCAGTTCATGTACTAAAGACTAGAGCCATCTTCAGATTACAACTATCAGTTTATGTACTAAAGACTAGAGCAATCTTCATATTACAACTATCAGTTTATGTACTAAAGACTAGAGCAATCTTCATATTACAACTATCAGTTCATGTACCAAAGACTAGAGCCATCTTCAGATTACAACTATCAGTTTATGTACTAAAGACTAGAGCAATCTTCATATTACAACTATCAGTTTATGTACTAAAGACTAGAGCCATCTTCAGATTACAACTATCAGTTCATGTACCAAAGACTAGAGCCATCTTCAGATTACAACTATCACTTTATGTACTAAAGACTAGAGCAATCTTCATATTACAGCTATCAGTTTATGTACCAAAGACTAGAGCAATCTTCATATTACAACTATCAGTTCATGTACTAAAGACTAGAGCCATCTTCAGATTACAACTATCAGTTTATGTACCAAAGACTAGAGCCATCTTCATATTACAACTATCACTTTATGTACTAAAGACTAGAGCAATCTTCATATTACAACTATCAGTTTATGTACCAAAGACTAGAGCCATCTTCATATTACAACTATCACTTTATGTACTAAAGACTAGAGCAATCTTCATATTACAACTATCAGTTTATGTACCAAAGACTAGAGCCATCTTCAGATTACAACTATCACTTTATGTACCAAAGACTAGAGCCATCTTCAGATTACAACTATCACTTTATGTACCAAAGACTAGAGCAATCTTCATATTATAACTATCAGTTCATCTACCAAAGACAAGAGCCATCTTCATATTACAACTATCAGTTTATGTACTAAAGACTAGAGCAATCTTCGTATTACAACTATCAGTTTATGTACTAAAGACTAGAGCAATCTTCATATTACAACTATCAGTTTATGTACTAAAGACTAGAGCAATCTTCAGATTACAACTATCACTTTATGTACTAAAGACTAGAGCAATCTTCATATTATAACTATCAGTTCATGTACCAAACACAAGAGCCATCTTCATATTACAACTATCAGTTTATGTACTAAAGACTAGAGCAATCTTCAGATTACAACTATCAGTTTATGTACTAAAGACTAGAGCAATCTTCATATTACAACTATCAGTTTATGTACTAAAGACTAGAGCAATCTTCATATTACAACTATCAGTTTATGTACTAAAGACTAGAGCAATCTTCATATTACAACTATCAGTTTATGTACTAAAGACTAGAGCAATCTTCATATTACAACTATCAGTTTACTGTGGCAAAGACTAGAGCTATCTTCAGATTACAACTATCACTTTATGTACTAAAGACTAGAGCCATCTTCAGATTACAACTATCAGTTTATGTACCAAAGACTAGAGCCATCTTCAGATTACAACTATCAGTTTATGTACTAAAGACTAGAGCCATCTTCATATTACAACTATCAGTTCATGTACCAAAGACTAGAGCCATCTTCAGATTACAACTATCAGTTCATGTACTAAAGACTAGAGCAATCTTCATATTACAACTATCACTTTATGTACCAAAGACTAGAGCAATCTTCATATTACAACTATCAGTTCATGTACTAAAGACTAGAGCCATCTTCAGATTACAACTATCAGTTTATGTACCAAAGACTAGAGCAATCTTCATATTACAACTATCAGTTTATGTACCAAAGACTAGAGCAATCTTCATATTACAACTATCAGTTCATGTACCAAAGACTAGAGCCATCTTCAGATTACAACTATCAGTTTATGTACTAAAGACTAGAGCAATCTTCATATTACAACTATCAGTTTATGTACTAAAGACTAGAGCCATCTTCAGATTACAACTATCAGTTCATGTACCAAAGACTAGAGCCATCTTCAGATTACAACTATCACTTTATGTACTAAAGACTAGAGCAATCTTCATATTACAGCTATCAGTTTATGTACCAAAGACTAGAGCAATCTTCATATTACAACTATCAGTTCATGTACTAAAGACTAGAGCCATCTTCAGATTACAACTATCAGTTTATGTACCAAAGACTAGAGCCATCTTCATATTACAACTATCACTTTATGTACTAAAGACTAGAGCAATCTTCATATTACAACTATCAGTTTATGTACTAAAGACTAGAGCAATCTTCATATTACAACTATCAGTTCATGTACTAAAGACTAGAGCCATCTTCAGATTACAACTATCAGTTTATGTACCAAAGACTAGAGCCATCTTCATATTACAACTATCACTTTATGTACTAAAGACTAGAGCAATCTTCATATTACAACTATCAGTTTATGTACTAAAGACTAGAGCCATCTTCATATTACAACTATCACTTTATGTACTAAAGACTAGAGCAATCTTCATATTACAACTATCAGTTTATGTACCAAAGACTAGAGCCATCTTCAGATTACAACTATCACTTTATGTACCAAAGACTAGAGCCATCTTCAGATTACAACTATCACTTTATGTACCAAAGACTAGAGCAATCTTCATATTATAACTATCAGTTCATCTACCAAAGACAAGAGCCATCTTCATATTACAACTATCAGTTTATGTACTAAAGACTAGAGTAATCTTCGTATTACAACTATCAGTTTATGTACTAAAGACTAGAGCAATCTTCATATTACAACTATCAGTTCATGTACTAAAGACTAGAGCCATCTTCAGATTACAACTATCAGTTTATGTACCAAAGACTAGAGCCATCTTCATATTACAACTATCACTTTATGTACTAAAGACTAGAGCAATCTTCATATTACAACTATCAGTTTATGTACTAAAGACTAGAGCCATCTTCATATTACAACTATCACTTTATGTACTAAAGACTAGAGCAATCTTCATATTACAACTATCAGTTTATGTACCAAAGACTAGAGCCATCTTCAGATTACAACTATCACTTTATGTACCAAAGACTAGAGCCATCTTCAGATTACAACTATCACTTTATGTACCAAAGACTAGAGCAATCTTCATATTATAACTATCAGTTCATCTACCAAAGACAAGAGCCATCTTCATATTACAACTATCAGTTTATGTACTAAAGACTAGAGTAATCTTCGTATTACAACTATCAGTTTATGTACTAAAGACTAGAGCAATCTTCATATTACAACTATCAGTTTATGTACTAAAGACTAGAGCAATCTTCAGATTACAACTATCACTTTATGTACTAAAGACTAGAGCAATCTTCATATTATAACTATCAGTTCATGTACCAAACACAAGAGCCATCTTCATATTACAACTATCAGTTTATGTACTAAAGACTAGAGCAATCTTCATATTACAACTATCAGTTTATGTACTAAAGACTAGAGCAATCTTCATATTACAACTATCAGTTTATGTACTAAAGACTAGAGCAATCTTCAGATTACAACTATCACTTTATGTACCAAAGACTAGAGCAATCTTCATATTATAACTATCAGTTCATGTACCAAACACAAGAGCCATCTTCATATTACAACTATCAGTTTATGTACTAAAGACTAGAGCAATCTTCGTATTACAACTATCAGTTTATGTACTAAAGACTAGAGCAATCTTCATATTACAACTATCAGTTTATGTACTAAAGACTAGAGCAATCTTCATATTACAACTATCAGTTTATGTACTAAAGACTAGAGCAATCTTCATATTACAACTATCAGTTTATGTACTAAAGACTAGAGCAATCTTCATATTATAACTATCAGTTCATGTACCAAAGACAAGAGCCATCTTCATATTACAACTATCAGTTTATGTACTAAAGACTAGAGCAATCTTCATATTATAACTATCAGTTCATGTACCAAAGACAAGAGCCATCTTCATATTACAACTATCAGTTTATGTACTAAAGACTAGAGCAATCTTCATATTACAACTATCAGTTTATGTACTAAAGACTAGAGCAATCTTCATATTACAACTATCAGTTTATGTACTAAAGACTAGAGCAATCTTCATATTACAACTATCAGTTTATGTACTAAAGACTAGAGCAATCTTCATATTACAACTATCAGTTTATGTACTAAAGACTAGAGCAATCTTCATATTACAACTATCACTTTATGTACTAAAGACTAGAGCAATCTTCAGATTACAACTATCAGTTTATGTACCAAAGACTAGAGCCATCTTCATATTACAACTATCACTTTATGTACTAAAGACTAGAGCCATCTTTATATTACAACTATCAGTTTAGGAGGGATCCTGCTTCAAGTAGGGTTTGAAGCAGAGTATTGTCAGAGGGACATTTCTTATAATGTCAAATCCATGTTAATTGTCCTCCGGCAGGCCAGCGATAGGTATTCTGATGTGCAACGGTAGAATTAGGCGTTCGATTCATCTCGAATGTGGCTTTGCTATAAGAAAACATACACCGTGATACTTCCTGGAACAGAACATTCTGCAATCAGTTCGCCCACAGTATATTCTTATCACTTACTTTGAAGCGTTGTTGAAGGCTTAGCAAGAGAATCTGGTAACTTGTGTCTGTTGTGAAGCACAAAGTTACACAATAGGTTATCTGTACTGTATCCATCGCAAGTATCAAAACCCCATTTTTACTAGTATCAGCGCTCAGGTTATCGTTAAACAACTGGGGTTGGAAGACGAAAGAATCCAGTGAGTTGGTATTGAATTTGTAGGACAACAAATAAAAGGTTGCGGAATTTTAGCCAAAAGCTGTACAGAAGTGTCCCAAATTGAGATTGATCTGGTTTTTATATCGAGCAAGACTGATTGTTATTCTTATCACGGCACTTACAAGCGATAGTGCATGATGGATGCGCAAACCGTGAACAGTTCGCCCTAGTAAGTTAGCTAGCAGGTCATGTCCAACTGGTAAAGAAACGAAAAAGGTTTATAAGCTGGGCAAAAAAACATATTTGATAAGCAGAACGTTTCGGCTTTTATACTTTGCCTTTTTCCAGAAGCTGAACGTCGTTCCCTTTTAGTTTGTTTGTTTTTGAATTTCGCACAAAGCTACTCGAGGGCTATCTGTGCTAGCCGTCCCTAATTTAATAGTGTAAGACTAGAGGGAAGGCAGCTAGTCATCACCACCCACCGCCAACTCTTGGGCTACTCTTTTACCAATAAATAGTGGGATTGATCGTGATATTAGAACGTCCCCACGGCTGAAAGGACGAGCATGTTTGGCGTGACGGGGATGCGAACCCGCGACCCTCCGATTACGAGTCGCACGCCTTAACACGCTTGGCCGTGCCGGGCCTCACCGATAGCTCACAGATGTGGTTCACATGAAACAAGCAAATAAACCTTTTAAAGATGGAAGATGTTGATTTGAACTGTCCGTTGTTTATACGTTATGAGCTGTCCGTTGTTTATACGTTATGAGCTGTCCGTTGTTTATACGTTATGAACTGTCCGTTGTTTATACGTTATGAGCTGTCCGTTGTTTATACGTTATGAACTGTCCGTTGTTTGTACGTTATGAGCTGTCTGTTGTTTATACGTTATGAACTGTCCGTTGTTTATACATTATGAACTGTCCGTTGTTTATACGTTATGAACTGTCCGTTGTTTATACGTTATGAACTGTCCGTTGTTTATACGTTATTAGCTGTCCGTTGTTTATACGTTATGAACTGTCCGTTGTTTATACGTTATGAGCTGTCCGTTGTTTATACGTTATGAACTGTCCGTTGTTTATACGTTATGAACTATCCGTTGTTTATACGTTAGAACTGTCCGTTGTTTATACGTTATTAGCTGTCCGTTGTTTATACGTTATGAACTGTCCGTTGTTTATACGTTATGAGCTGTCCGTTTTTAAATATTTATAAAATTTCGCTTACGATAAAATATGAAATCAATCAAGAAATAAATTCTGTGAACTTTTAACGAACGACTCAGTAAACATGTTTGAAGAAACTGAAATATTCTGAAATTTTAAAGGCTTAAACCTAAATCGTTTTTAGCACGAAAAGTTTATTTTCAAAAACAAACAAACAAGACTTCGTTCGATATGGAGTAGTCATTCATATTTGGTTAATGTAGTGTGAGTCCCCCAGTGGCACCGTGTCATGTCTGCGGACTTATACCTCTAGAAACTAGGGTTTCGATACCCGTGGTGGACAAACAAATGTAGCATGTCGCGGTATGAAAAGCGAAAATAAAATTCAGTTTTAGAAACTGTCGCGAAACGGTAGCTGAGTGATGAATAGAGTCAAGATAGTCCACTGTGTAACTTTGCACTACGAAAATAATATCTCGTTTTAAATAACGAATGGAAAATAATTTTCATACAAACAAGGAAACGCTTCCCATTAGAAATGTGAAAGAAAAGAAAAAATAACAATAGAACTCGACTTAATATTACATTCATTAAAATAAGCAGTGACTCACTTAACTTTTCCCCATAAGATATGGATATGTCTGGACCGTACATCGCATATCAGTATTCTAGCTTTCATAATTTCGATCTTTTTGATCAATGCCAGAGAAGAGTTTCAAAGCCGTGCATGTATTTATAGAGCACGTGCTGTCATTAGTTTGTTCTTTTACGTGCAATTCTAGAGCGATGTCTGTTTCATCGAAACTAAACTTACCACGTGGCTTTTAGAGGTCCGCTGTCCAAAACGACACGGATGACATACAGGACACAGAGAACAATCTTAATGACTAGATTGAAGATCCGAATCCGTAAGCCTAAGAAGAAAAAAAAGTTACCAGTTAGAAAAATTATTAATTACATATTTTAATACGAAAATCTTAAATATTTAAAACATTTAAATCCTAGAATCAAGGATTTTTATAATCTAACTGGTTATTTGTTTCGAATTTTCGCGTAAAGCTGTGAGAGGGCCATCTGCGCTAGCCGTCCCTAATTTAGCAATGTAAAACTAGAAGGAATGCAGCTAGTCATCATCACCCATCGCCAACTCTTGGGCTATTCTTTTACCAATGAACAATGGGATTGACCGTCACATTATAACGCCCCCATGGCTGAAAGGGCGGCATGATTGGTGTTACGTGCATTTGAACTCCGATTACGAGTCGAGCGCCCAAAACCGCCTGTCGTGCCGGGGCCTTTCATACCAGAAAAATTACAAAAACAAAACCTTAAATGAAGAAAACATTCGTCCCCAAGTAGCACAGCAGTAAGTCTTCTGACTTAAAAAGCTTGAAACCGGGTTTCGATACCCGTTGTGGGCGGAACACAAATAGCCCATTATGTATCTATGAGATTAATTACAAACAAACGAACGAACTGTGGTAGAGCGGGTATCGTTTGTCTAATTACAGCAATACGCTCGTGTCTGTAGTTTCAGAGGACTAATTACAACAAAAGCACAGTTGGACGACGTTTCAAAGATCTTCCATCTGTGCTGTATTGTAGTTTATTCCTCTGATAGTTTCTCCAACAGTGTCGCGTTGGCTTAACATTCCCCCTTTAAACCTTTGTTTTCCCGTTACTAATACTTCGCCTAAGCCTAATTCATATGTATCTTTACTGATGTCACCAACACTCTACCTAAGCCTAAGTCATATGTATCTTTACTGATGTCACCAACACTCTACCTAAGCCTAATTCATATGTATTTTTACTGATGTCACCAACACTCAACCTAAGCCTAAATCATATGTATCTTTACTGATGTCACCAATACTCTACCTAAGCCTAAATCATATGTATCTTTCTTTACTGATGTCGACCTCACTCTACCTAAGCCTAATTCATATGTATCTTTCTTTACTGATGTCGCCAACACTCTACCTAAGCCTAATTCATATGTATCTTTACTGATGCTCCTATATGCGGATGTCCACGTATATCGTCACTGTACCATAAAATTTGTTATCAAGCTGTTAGAAGTTTTTGAAGTATTTATTGTAAAGAAATGTGCTTCTTGACCGGTAGATGGCGTGAAAACACGTTAAAAATGGCAGTAAATATTGTAGAAGGGGTTCACAACACTATTAATATAGATTACGGGTAGGGTGTGTGGTGGAATATCTTATTTGAATAAAGTGTCCTCTGTGAAATGTATCTCCCTAATTTCCAATTGTACATACTTCCATATATTTACCTTATGATCAAGAAGTGATTTAGTGTGTGTTTCTCTTATTGCAAAGTCGCATCAGGCTATCTTCTAAGTCCACCGAGGGGAATCGAACCCCTGATTTTAGCGTTGTAAGTCCATAGACTTACCGCTGTACCAGCGGGGGACGTGATTTAGTGAACTATCACGGTCGTTAGATTTTTGTTTAACGCGTTTATATTGTTCATAGTTTTACCTTGATTTGAAGATATTTAATCTCGAACTAAGTAAAGAAAAAAAAATCCCGCGGCAGGTGTTTGGTTTTACAGAAAGATAAACTTCCCCCAACTGGGGTGTTCAGGGATATTTATATCCCCATTTACTCCTCTCGCGATAGAATTTTGATGTCAACATTGGGAATTTGGATTAAATTTTCGGTCTAGCTTGTTTTTGTTTTACTCAATTGATACTGAAAATTGAAGTAGTGAGTAGTTTCAGAGAAGAGCGAATGGATCAAGATGGCGGAGAGAAAGGAATCATGACCGACGTCGTAACCTTGTCCTTGCGATGTTCAATGACGGAATGAGGGACTGACTTGACTGAAGTACGGAAAGAAGCAGGTCAACAAACTAACACTGAAACATCTCGTGGTCAGGGCCACGGAGTGGCTGGGATCTGTAAATCCAAGTGCCTCAGAGTTTGCGCCGAATATTCTACCTGTCCTGTGCCCAGAGCTGAAATGTAGAAAAAAACATCAATAATAATTAGTAAACTGACATAATGTGTTCATTGTTAATTTATGATGTCTTGGAGGCCAAGTATGTGTTGTATTGGGATATTGTTTTGTGTGAGGCGCTTGTCATGGTGTGTAATTTAGCAGGAGTTACGTGGTTCTGCTTTCTCTTGGCCCGGCATGGCCAGGTGGGTTAAGGCGTTCGACTCGTAATCTGAGGGTCCCGGGTTCGAATCCCGGTCGCACCAACCATTCTCGCCCTTTCAGCTATGGGAAAGTTGTAAAGTTACGATAAATCCCATGATTCGTTGGTAAAAGAGTAGCCCACAGAGTTGGCGGTGGGTGGTGATGACTAGCTGCCTTCCCTCTAGTCGTACACTGCTACATTAGGAACGGCTAGCACAGATAGCCCTCGTGTAGCTTTGCGCGAAATTCCAAAAAACAAGCAAACAATCTGCTTTCTCATAATGCTTGTAAGCTAGTGTTGTAAGGCGATCCTTGAGTAGAGGTATATTCCAAACTTCATGCACGTAGTTAAGTGGAGTGTAGTTAGGTAGCTTAAGGGTCATTCTTAAGGGTCATTCTGTTGGAGTTGAAGTGTTCTGGCCATGCTTTCTTGCATGTAGTATGTGATTTGAGCGCCGTATTCAATCACAGAACGAATATAAACTTCGTAAATTCTAAGGATAGTGTCAGATGCGCATCCTTTATCATTTCCTGTAATAAGTTTAAATGATAGATTCTCTAACTAACAGATCTGTAGACAATTCTGAAATGTTGCGTCCAGAAGAGTCTTGTATCGAAAAATATATTCCTACAAATTTAGCTTGGTAAAGTATGATGTAATATCTATACTGGTTACTCTCGGACTGGGTAATGTACGACTTAAGATCTGTTCCAATTAATCTCGAACCAGATAAAACATGACGCAAGCCTTATTCCGATTTCTTATTACTTTCATAGACTTAGTTATTTCTTTGAGACTCTACCGAAATGTCGCTTGAACTGGAGGTGATACTTGACACAGACTTCCGTAACTTACCACTATTAGTTAAAAGGAGGGCAATCGGTGATAAGTAACCGCCGCTTACACAGCTGGTCTTAATCGTGTAGCAGGACTGGCTGCCACATTCATATGTTCACAGCTGGAAGTGACATAGCGTGGACTCAAACCTTGGATCTAATAAACTGATATCCAAGCTCTGCCCAGATAAAAAGAGGAAATCGCACCTTTTATTTCTTTTTCTTCAAAAATAATTCGTGAGAGACAAACTAATGTACAATTAAGAGTAATTTAAAATTTCCTGGTAAAATAACTGTTAAAAATACGTTGGTCAAAAGTAACAATCTCTAAGACTATTTTACTCCAGCTATGATACGCCTAGTGGTTTGGTACTACTATAAAATTCCTTCACTCGTAATATGATGCAAGCTTTCAAGAATTTAATGTTTGTTTTGGTTTTGCATTTCGCGCAAAGCTATATGAGGACTATCTGCGCTAGCGTCCCAAATTTAGCATTGTATGACTACAGGGAAGGCAGCTAGGCATCACCACCCGCTGCCAACTAGTGGGCTACTCTTTTCCCAACGAATAATGGGATTGACCATCACATTATAACGGTAACACGGTTGAAAGGACGATCATGTTTGGTGTGATGGGGATTCGAACCCGCGACCCTCGGATTACGAGTCGAGTGCCTTAACCACCTGGCCATGCGGGGCCTACGAACATTGTTATATTTTAGCCTGTATAGGTTTATAACAATAGTCACGTTAGAAAAATGTTGTGACGATTAGTTGGTTGGCGTTTAATGGCGCAAAGCAACTAGGACTATCTGCGCCAAACAACCGGTAAAAAATTTCCTCTTTCCGATCCTTGCAGAAGCAAGACAGCCAATGTCCAATATAGGATTTTATTTGGTAAAGCTTGTTTTCACGTTGCTCACTCCAAGACAGCCAACTAGCATGGAGTCAAGCCTTGAATACATGACCATAGTCCATGTATGGAACAGGCACAGTAGTGACAGTGCCAGAGCAGACTGATTTAGCTGCAGTATCAGCGAGCTCCTTCCCGCGAATACCGACGTGACCTGATATCCAAAAGAACTGGATAGACGTAGATGTTAAAGGGAAACAAGCCAATCGGTTTTGAATATCGGCGAGAACAGGGTGAGAGCTAATGTGAAGCAATTCCAGGGCCAGTAAAACGCTAAGCTTGTCGGTATAAGTAGAACAAATCGTGTACTACTTAGCTTCTACGTGATCCAGGACAAGAGATATGGCGTACAATTTGACAGTGAACACAGAAAGTGTAGATGGAATTCTCTACACAACCATGGCAGAGTCCATAGAGTCACCTGATTTCAAACCATCCATATAAATGGGAATGGAAGGATGATTCGAAAGATGTTCGGAAAACAGAAGACGGAATTTCCAATCAGGAATATTTGCCTTCCTCAAATGACTCGCAGAAAGGCACATTTGACGGGATGAACTGACCAGTGGATACAGCAGTGTCATCCAAGGACAGACCTAATTCATTCAATTGATACTAAGGTCCCTAGGTACAATAGCATACCATCTATTCTGAAAAAGCATGGCCCACTGAGGAAGGAAAACACAACCCCAGGGGAGCAGAGGTGTAGAGGAGGTTCATAAGACTCTGTGCACAAACTTTGGACTAGGAAGTGCGGAAAACCTCCATGCTGAGCTGAAGCTCCTGATAGTGAACGGAGTTCAACATCTTCAAAGCACAGGTCCTGGCAGAGACCCACAGTCCAGTTTTAATCGAACAATAGATTTTTAGCATTGCACATCGATACACTCTCCAAAAGGAAGAAGAGAGGACATGGAGGATGTTCAGTGCTCTTGTACACTTGACCCGTAGCTGCTTGATGTGTGGTATAAAGGTCAGCTTACGATCAAAGTTAAGACCCAAGAACGTTACCTCAGGGAACACGGGAGGCACAACTCACTGACACGGAGTTCAGAATCGGGGTGAATACCGCGTTGGTGGCAAAAGTGCATGCTGTGGTCCACTTCAGTAAACGATTGAGGGCTGTCTGTAGCTGCCGCTCAATAAACCTCACGTTTGACGACTGACACGAGATGCGGAAGTCGTCGACATAGCTAGCGCCCGTTTGCAATGGCAGAAGGGAGTTGTCCAGTGATGGCATTAATCTTTGTACTGAAAAGTGTGAAACTCAAGACACAGTCCTAAGTTATATTATAGTTACAAAGGTTTAGTATAACAGTAACATTAGAAAAGTTTCGTTGTGACGAAAACAAACATTGTTGTGTGATAAGCTGTAAGGATTTATTATAAGGGTAACGTTAGTACAATGTGGTTGTGACGAAAACAAACATTGTATATATTATAGCTATAGAGGGTTATTATAACGGTAACATTAGAACAATGTGGGTGTGATATATTACAACTACAAAGTGTTATTATAACGGTAACATTAGAACAATGTGGTTGTGATATATTACAGCTACAAAGGGTTATTATAACGGTAACATTAAAACAGTGTGGTTGTGATATATTACAGCTACAAAGTGTTATTATAAAGGTAACATTAGAACAATGTGGTTGTGATATATTACAGCTACAAAGGGTTATTATAACGGTAACATTAAAACAATGTGGTTGTGATATATTACAGCTACAAAGTGTTATTATAACGGTAACATTAGAACAATGTGGTTACAAACAGATTGTTTTATATTCTTACTTGATCGCTGATTCTTTATGAAGAAAAGTTGGAGTCTTTCTTTCAAGGTGTTTTCATTCACGTAAAACTCTACCCGCACCCTGAAATTAAATTTATAATTGTTAGTTGCTGGAAGAGTCTAAAATAGTCTTAATATTTATGGACTGTTAACACTGAATAATATATTCAATATTCCATTAACTAATTTCATGTTAATGCTTCTAACTGCCAAAATACAATAAAAACGTGTTATTCTTTAGACACCAATCAATACTTTCATTTTCCACGAAATAATACATCCAATATTCTGTTAACACTATTGATGTTAATACTTCCGACCGACCAATATTCTGTTAACACGATTGATGTTAATACTTCCGACCGACCAACATTCTGTTAACACGATTGATGTTAATACTTCCGACCGACCAATATTCTGTTAACACGATTGATGTTAATACTTCCGACCGACCAATATTCTGTTAACACGATTGATGTTAATACTTCCGACCGACCAATATTCTGCTAACACGATTGATGTTAATACTTCCGACCGACCAACATTCTGTTAACACGATTGATGTTAATACTTCCGACCGACCAATATTCTGTTAACACGATTGATGTTAATACTTCCGACCGACCAATATTCTGTTAACACGATTGATGTTAATACTTCCGACCGACCAATATTCTGCTAACACGATTGATGTTAATACTTCCGACCGACCAACATTCTGCTAACACGATTTATGTTAATACATCCGTTCGACCAATATTCTGTTAATACGATTGATGTTAATACTTCCGACCGACCAATATTCTGTTAATACGGTTGATGTTAATACTTCCGACCGACCAATATTCTGCTAACACGATTGATGTTAATACATCCGACCGACCAACATTCTGTTAACACGATTGATGTTAATACTTCCGACCGACCAATATTCTGCTAACACGATTGATGTTAATACATCCGTTCGACCAATATTCTGTTAATACGATTGATGTTAATACTTCCGACCGACCAATATTCTGTTAATACGATTGATGTTAATACTTCCGACCGATAGAAGAAGAGAAGAGTATTTTAAGTCATCAAACGAAAATATATGTTTTAATAATAGATTATAAATCCAACATTTCATTAATAGATCTGGTGTTAAAACGTTTAGGCACCAGAAAAGGAAGACAAAAACATTCTAATTCTTTTAACCCCAAAATATGTGTTTATTAACATAGAATAACAAATCCAGTATGTTACTATTATGTTTGATGTTAAACCTTTTGTCAACTATCTGGGAGAAACAAAAAAAAAAAAGTGTATTTGTGTGACTATGGTAGTTAATAACTGTAGGAATACAAGGATTAGAAAACGTAAATAATAATTTTTTTTCAGGGTAGGAGCTATCTTCAGCTAAGATAGCCTCAGTTTTCTAACAGGACGGTTGATCTTTGGAGTAGTTTTTCTTCAGATGTGATGTGGGTGTAATATATTTATGGGAGTCTAAGGAAGGCTTGGTAAACTCTTGAGTAATGCGGGCTAACTTTGAGTATTTTATTTTCATTTTGAAGTTTAGCTCAATGAATGGAACGGTCCAAATGGACCAACATGTTCCTTGATGTTCGTAAATTATACGAATATGTATATAAAGATGTATGTGAAAATTATTATGTGATAAATTAAAATTCTTTGTTTTATAACGAAGTGTGGCCTTTGTCTGCAAGTCAAAAACAAACAAAAAATATTAGCACCACTTTATCACATATTACAACACTTATTAGTTAGCAGTAGACCATGCTCTAGTTTTCCTAAAATTGTTGAGTGTACGAGATACCAGACAGGGTTCGTCTAAACGTCACTAGGTGTTGAACTTGCTCCATTAGCAACAACTTTCAGGTAGTTGCGAAAGTCTGGTCTTTCTTACTTTGAGAAACACTCAATGTTTTAAATAATTACATCATTACCAAGTCAGCCATGGAAAGATATTAAACCTTTTTATCAGGTGTACCTATTGCTTTGGTGCTTGATACCATTATCAAGTCAACCATAAGAAGATTTTAAATAATAATTAAGTTTCCCCATTACTTGGCATGCCACATAATTATTTTATTACCGTAGGTGTTTTTTTCTCTTTCATTGCAAAATAATAGTTTAATAGTTGTTTAAACAGATAATGTCTCCTTCCGACTGAAATAATCAGTCGTTTGGAACAACTGAGACAGAGAGATAAAGAAACCAGCATACTGTGAAGGCACAAGAGCCATTGTTCACCATCCATTAAACTTCAATCTCTTATCTTATATGAACTCGATATTGAAAGAAAAAAAAAGGCACAAGCAACAAAAACAAAAAACAAAAGCCTAAAATATTTTGATATGAATTTGAAATTTTGCTTTTGTTTTATTTTATTCCAAATATAGTTTTGATTCCCTAACCCTACTAGTGTTCATATAATTTTGATTCCCTAACCCTACTAGTGTTCATATATTTTTGATTCCCTAACCCTACTGGTGTTCATATAATATTGATTCCCTAACCCTACTAGTATTCGTATATTTTTGATTCCCTAACCCCACTAGTGTTCATATATTTTTGATTCCCTAACCCTACTAGTATTCATATATTTTTGATTCCCTAACCCTACTAGTGTTCATATAATTTTGATTCCCTAACCCTACTAGTATTCTTATATTTTTGATTCCCTAACCCTACTAGTGTTCATATATTTTTGATTCCCTAACTCTACTAGTATTCATATATTTTTGATTCCCTAACCCTACTAGTGTTCATATAATTTTGATTCCCTAACCCTACTAGTGTTCATATATTTTTGATTCCCTAACCCTACCAGTGATCATATAATTTTGATTCCCTAACCCTACTAGTGTTCATACATTTTTGATTCCCTAACCCTACTAGTATTCCTACATTTTTGATTCGCTAACCCTACTAGTGTTCATATAATTTTGATTCCCTAACCCTACTAGTGTTCATATATTTTTGATTCCCTAACCCTACTAGTGATCATGTAATTTTGATTCCCTAACCCTACTAGTGATCATATAATTTTGATTCCCTAACCCTACTAGTGTCATATATTTTTGATTTCCTAACCATACTAATGTTCATATATTTTGATTCCCTAACCCTACTAATGTTCATATATTTTTGATTCCCTAACCCTACCAGTGATCATATAATTTTGATTCCCTAACCCTACTAGTGTTCATACATTTTTGATTCCCTAACCCTACTAGTATTCCTATATTTTTGATTCGCTAACCCTACTAGTGTTCATATGTTTTTTATTCCCTAACCCTACTAATGTTCATATAATTTTGATTCCCTAACCCTACTAGTGTTCTTGAAGTTCACATTCAAACTTATTGATTATTGAAACACAATACATAAAAAAACAATCAATTTAAATTATTATTTAAGGCTAATATTTACCATGATTTTTTTTAGGAATTATGCTCGTTCTTGGTTTAAAATTATACAGTTTCCTATCATATTAATTGTTGTACTTTCACGTTAGGCTTAAGTTGGTCATTACCTGCTGTTACGTAACCTGTTTCGCATTCTGATAGTACTTGTAATGTGGGTATTTCAGAACGACAGAAACCTTTTAAGCAAATAATAAAAAAAAATGGAAGAGAGGAACAACAAAAGTTTCGAATCTCAAAACATGTAACGAGACTTTTATTTTCTTTTCAGCATAGTAAAACAAAATTGCAGAGCTGAGGTTAATCAAAGTTTGTACCAAGTATGTACCAGGTTCAATTATGATTTTAGCATTATTTGAATTTTGTTTTAAATATTCCTCAAACTACATACCAAATAATACACATTGACGGATATTATCGGTGGCGATATGCCACTGCATTAGCATTTAATTTTGTCGAAATAAAACTCGAATAAGACTTTATAAATTTGAAGAACCACGTTTCGGTGGGCCTACCAATTATACGTGTAAATATGCGAGACCTATAAATCGGATATAAAGAATAATACGTAATAACGTTTAAAATTCTACAGTTTCATGTCACATTAAATGTTGTACTTTCATCTTAGGCTTACGTAACCTGTTTCGTATTCTGTTTTATTCACTAATGTAGCTATCTTAGGCTTACGTAACCTGTTTCGTATTCTATTAGTACTTTGATGTCGGTAACTTAGGCTTACCTAACTTGTTTCCTATTCTGTTAGTACTTTGATGTACCTATCTTAAACTTCTAACTTGTTTCCTATTATGTTAGTACTTTGATGTAGTTATGTTAGGCTTACGTAACCTGTTTCGCATTCTATTAGTACTTTGATGTAGGTATTTTAGGCTTTGGTGTAGTTATCTTGGGCTTACGTAACCTGTTTCGTATTCTGTTATTACACTGATGTAGCTATCTTAGGCTTACGTAACCTGTTTCGTATTCTATTAGTACTTTGATGTAGGTATTTTAGGTTTACCTAACTTGTTTCCTATTCTGTTAGTACTTTGATGTACTATCTTAGGCTTACGTAACCTGTTTCGTATTATGTTATTACACTGATGTAGGTATCTTAGGCTTACGTAACCTGTTTCGTATTCTCTTAGTACTTTGATGTAGGTATTTTAGGCTTACCTAACCTGTTTCGTATTTTGTCAGCAGTTTGATGTAACTATCTTATAACAAGTAAAATAAAAAAAGTTTTGATTCTCAAGCAACTGATAATTAGGAAGGGTTAAAGTAGTTGTTATGAATGAATATTTAAGAACTATAGTCATCAAAGTAAATTTTAAAAAGCAAGATAAATAAAAGGTGGAGATTTAAAAGATTCAAAAAAACATTCAAATAAAGATCGAAAAAAAGGAAGTGAACAAGAATGGAGATACTGTAGACAGTAGTTACTCAAAATATAAATCCCCACTTTGGATATCTGCTGTTAACTAGAATTACATTTGGTGAAATAAAAATATAGATTTCTAGGTTGACTAAATAATGTCTACAGTATCTCCAACCTTGTTCTCTTACTTTTTTTACGATCCCCATTTGCAGGTTTTAAAAATCCCAATATTTTTATTTATCTGTTTTGTTGGCCTTTTTTATGTTCAACTATGGGTAATGGATTGTGTATTACAGTAGCTAACTTTATACATTATAATGATAATAAACAGAGCTAATAACTAGCTGATACGATCATGATGATTTACAGTAGCTATTGACTATTTGATCACATTAGTTCGAGATGTAAAATGTAAAGCTGGAACTGGAGATTATCATGAAGGTTTGTTTGAGAATATATTAAGCATTTATAGTTCTTATGTTACTAAATGATATAATACATAGAAATGGCAAATATATGCATTGACTAAATCATAAACCCCTCTAAGCACAGAAACAAATTACCAGTAGAAAATTACCATTTTCAAATAAAACAAATACGTCTGAAACATCGCTTTGAATAAACCTTTGTATCTTTTACAGTAATCATTCTACGAATGTATGTACTAAAATGTAATATTATATATATTGATATATTCTACTTCTTCACTTCGTACATAATATACACGGCTAAAAGGGCTAACATCTTTGGTGTAACAGGGATTCAAACACGCGAACCTCAGATTACGACTGGAGTTCCTTAACCACTTGGCCATGCAAGGCCCAATAGTAAACGTTTAAAGTGTTGTTTCAACTGAATCGCTACTGTTTAAGGTGATTTTTGCCCAAAACTTCTATTAGGTTTTAGTGCAGGTCGTACAATCCCTATTACAAATTATTATCGTGGTTTAATTCACTTAAAAAAACAAACAAACGTGCCATTGGTGGGTAAACGGCATGTTTACAAAGTTATGACGTTAAAATCAAGGGTTCGAAACAACTCAAGTAGATAAATCTTGGCTAAGCACTTGTGTAGCTTTGCACTAGATATCCCAACACTAATTAAAGTGATTTCTGTGGGGAAGTACGTTACACTAGGAGATACAAAGATTTCAAGCCCCGGCATGGCCAGGTGGTTAAGACACTCGACTCGTAATCCGAGGGTCACGGATTACAAATTCCCGTCAACACAAACATGGTCATCCTTTCAGTTGTGGGGACATTATAATGTTACGATCAATCCTACTATTCGCTAATAAAAGAATAGCCCAAGAGTTGACGGTGGGTGGTGATGCCTACACTCTAGTCTTACACTATTAAATTAAGCGGCTAGCGCAGATAGCCCTCGTTTAGCTTTAGGCGAAATTTAATAAGGATCAAACAAAGCATAATAAAAAAATTAATAAATGCCGCATGTTTTGACTAAAGAAAACACACCAGTGTTCTAACGAAATATAAAATACGTATTATTGATTTTCATTATGTTTGCAGGTCGTTGTGTCATATATATATACAAACTTAAAAATGTATTTTATTTTATTAAGACTAGCAACATCAAAAAACATTTTTTTGCACAATAATAAGCATCATTATTTAATATAATTTACAGTTTCGATAAACGTGTTGGCATCACCTAGAATAACAACTTTCAGCTTCTTCGTTCGCGTTAATAATTTTATTTTTGCTATACAGGTTAGTTTAACAAATATAAAACGAGAGGGCGCACCCAGTCACATGACTGAAACATTTATTCATTTTTGACGTCCGCAATAAAACGTTTCACTAGGTTAACCTGGCTTCATCAGGTACCTTTTACAAAACATTGGTACTGTAAAATGACACACTTTTCTTTAAATAATAAACTGTTTCTATATAAATTTGTTATGTTGTTTTTTTTGTCGAAAAAAAATCGTCTTTGAAAGTAAACATTTGTACTCTTTTTTTTCTTCATCTTAGGAGAGTTCCCTGTGCTGGTATAGCAGTAAGTCTACGGATTTACAACGTTAAAATAAGAGGTTCGATTATTTTGGTTGGACACAGCAGATAACCCGATGTGGCTTCGCTATGAGAAAACACACGCACACAACACACCTACTGGGAGTTCCATGGGCCCGGCATGGCTAAGCATGTTAAGGCGTGCGACGTAATCCGAGGGTCGCGGGTTCGAATCCCGGTCGCACCAACATGCTCGTTCTCCCAGCCGTGGGGGCGTTATAATGTGACGGTAAATCCCACTATTCGTTGGTAAAAGAGTAGCCCAAGAGTTGGCGATGGGTGGTGATGACTATCTACCTTCCCTCTCGTCTTACACTACTAATTTAGGGACGGCTAGCACAGATAGCCCTCGAGTAGCTTTGCGAAATTCAAAAAGCAAACAAAATAAACTGGGAGTTCCACAACTTCTTGAGATGTTTTTTTATATATCTATATTGCTTCACAAGCCTTACTCTTGCATTTTGGATTTCATTTCATCAAATTTTACTTTGTTATGAGGTAGACTTTTCAAAATAAACTAAAAATGTACTCAGCAACTGCTCCACAAATATCCATTATTTAAATAACTTAAATCTTAATTTCATAAGTGTTTTGAAAACGAGAAAATTAAAATTTGATAGAGTGTTTAAAATAAATACAGTGTACGACGAAACAAGGGCATGGACTTTTATTTGTTTGTTTCTTTCGGATATTTATCGCGTAAATCCATCCGAGCAATATCTGTTATAGTCCAACCTAATTTTCAGCTAATATACTGAAAGGAAGGTAGATAGTCAACAACATTTAACATCAACTCTTATGCTACTTTTAATCGAATAGTTAGCCGTCATTCTTGTAACGCACCCGCGGCTTCAAAGTGCGAAGCCCGAATTTCTACTAATGGAACGTGAACCCTGAATCCTCGGTTTAACGGTCCGATTACACCAAGCACTAGGAAATGACTGGCTCAGATTTGATTTTAAGTAATAAAAAACGCACATACCAACACCTTTTTTTGATACCGTCTTTCCAGGCTCATCAGATGGCGCTTCCAAGCGAAGTATCACGTCGAAACTTTATTACGGAGTGATATAAAATACATTAAAAAAAGCACGCTTAAAATATCAGTAATGGGCCTGTTAAAAACACGGTGCTTCAAATTGCTAGTAGCAGATTGGAATGTTATACTATGTGACCAGAAATATTTGTTACAGGAAAACGCTGAAACTTCAAAAACTATGAACTGAAAATTGCAGTGAAAGAATTATGAAATTGTTTGATATTCTATTACAGAAATTTTAGGGATAATTCATTTATAACGATGAATTGAAATACAGATGTGATACTTTTATGTTCTCTATAGAGTACACTTGACACTATTCAGGCTACACTCAAAACTCATCTCTTGGGGCATTCTGGATTCCTCCCAGTGTATCAGCGATAAGTTTATGGAGTTAAGCGCAACCATGCGGGGTTCCATTCCCCACTATGGGCAGAGTGCGGATGCCCATTGTATAAGTGTGGGACAAATATATATTTTAAAAATCACCGTTTGAAGATAAGGTTCACTGAAAACAAATTATGAATACAGAAGACATATAAGTTAATGTATTTACTTGTTGCAGTAACATATCACAGAAAGAGTGGCACAGCGTTTTGTTGACAGATTCTTTTTGTTTTAAAGGTATTTAAAATTTACAGTTCCAGTCTCAATGGCATTTTATGCTCGTGTAGTCTAAACGGTCGGATCAGAATCCGTTAGGTTTGAGGTATAGTTATTCCTAATTTTGAACTACTGACCAAAGACAATAGCCAGTCAGCAGTACCCGCTGCCACCAAGGCTTTGTTCATCTTGAAGTCGAATAACTGTAATTACTGTTACTCTAATAACGCACCCACACCCGAGCATGCAGAGCATATTTAGTGGTACCACGGCGTGGATCGTCCTTTCGAATCTCAACACGGCACGCTAGTCATAGGCCACGCCCAAGTCACGCGCCACTAAACGTTTAATAGTCGAGCATTACGTCCGATATTAATACCTGGTATCTGTTTGTTCTTTCTGATATTCCACAGAATCAAATCAAAAAGAGCTGTTATACAAGTACCACAACTGCAGTTGGAAAATGGTTCTACAAAAGGACTTTTTATTGTGTTATTTACTGTCTAGATTTCAACGTGAAATCAAGTGTTATTACTGGTTGAAAGGCATCTCTATGGCAACACAATACATTAATTAATTGGTTCATTAATAACCTAAATGTCACCACATAAGAAAGCTTGTTTGAACACTGTTGTAAAAGTCAAACTGGCCTCGGATTTGTCATATACAAAGTTGGCATTATCTCACAGAAATACAGCACGAACATCAGTCATTTGTGTACGTATTTTTGTTTTAAAGAGATTTAATAGCCTCGAAACACAACATTTCCGTAAACACCACGGATTATTTCACACTTACATGAAGCTGAACCTGTGAACGAGTTGTCTATACAAAACAAAGGTAACTAATAACAACCAGAAGCAATAACAAGTGAAAACGTGAGGGTAAAGAGACAGATTGTGTGTGATTATTCTGGTCACACTGAAAGGTACAGAGACATAACACACATTTGGTATGTATACACGTAGAGTGTAACATATACTTAATTAACAGCGAAAAAAACAACTGTTAAAATATTTGAATATATTAGACTAGTGACGCCCTTAACGACTGGCTGGTTAAACACTACCCTCATAGTTCAAGTGTCGTAACTATAGCAACGGGGTTGGAAGCTTTCGATAGGTTTTAGGGGCGCATAAATTCAGTTGTTTACTGAATAGTTTGTTTTCTGCCTACCGTTATGTTGCCTTACTGCATTGTTTCAACAACAATAAAAACACCGACAGAATACTCGAGAGAACTGCGAATTTGCTTTTGTGGTTCTCGTATAAGAAGTAGAATTGAAATATTCGTTACAGTTAGTTAAAATAAATTTCAGTTGCGAGACAAAACAACGTCATATTGGGGAAACAAACTTTGAAAACAAAAATTACAAACGTTAACCACGTATATGTATTTGTTGTTGTTATTCCTAACATACGTAAAAAAATTGTATTTAAATTTAGAACTTCACGCTGGCATAAAATTGTAGTCTAGAAACCCCTAAAGTAAGCCACATGAAACAAACGTTTTGCACGACTCAAAATGGGTCAAGCCCCTCGCTAGTACAGCGTTAAGTCTAGGAACTTACAACGCTAAAATCTGGGGTTCGATTCCCCTCGGTGGGCTCAGCAGATAGCTCGGTATGGCTTTGCTATAAGAAAAAACACACGCATAAAATGGGTCAAATGTCCAACACTATAAATCAATGTGAATCAGATTTGATAAATGTTCTACACGACTCAAAATGGGTCAAACATCTAACACTATAAACCAGTTTATCAGATTTAATAAATGTCTTATACGACTTAAAATTGATCAAATTTTGAAATAATTTGTAAGACATCAAGCCCCATAGGTCGTAGTAAAGGTACAGTAGAACACATCAAGCCTACAGGTCGTAATAAGGGTACAGTAGAACACATCAAGCCTACAGGTCGTAATAAGGGTACAGTAGAACACATCAAGCCTACAGGTCGTAATAAGGGTACAGTAGAACACATCAAGCCTACAGGTCGTAATAAGGGTACAGTAGAACACATCAAGCCTACAGGTCGTAGTAAAGGTACAGTAGAACACATCAAGTCTACAGGTCGTAGTAAAGGTACAGTAGAACACATCAAGCCCCATAGGTCGTAGTAAAGGTACAGTAGAACACATCAAGCCCCATAGGTCGTAGTAAAGGTACAGTAGAACACATCAAGCCTACAGGTCGTAGTAAAGGTAGAGTAGAACACATCAAGCCTACAGGTCGTAGTAAGGGTATAGTAGAACACATCAAGCCTACAGGTCGTAGTAAAGGTATAGTAGAACACATCAAGCCTACAGGTCGTAATAAGGGTACAGTAGAACACATCAAGCCTACAGGTCGTAGTAAAGGTAGAGTAGAACACATCAAGCCTACAGGTCGTAATAAGGGTATAGTAGAACACATCAAGCCTACAGGTCGTAGTAAAGGTATAGTAGAACACATCAAGCCTACAGGTCGTAATAAGGGTACAGTAGAACACATCAAGCCTACAGGTCATAATAAGGGTACAGTAGAACACATCAAGCCCACAGGTCGTAATAAGGGTACAGTAGAACACATCAAGCCTACAGGTCGTAATAAGGGTACAGTAGAACACATCAAGCCTACAGGTCGTAATAAGGGTACAGTAGAACACATCAAGCCTACAGATCGTAGTAAAGGTACAGTAGAACACATCAAGCCTACAGGTCGTAGTAAAGGTACAGTAGAACACATTTATAGTAAGGGCATAATAGAAACATATAAGTTGTCTTTTCATTTACCTAAATCATAGTAGATTAAACGTATAGAATCAGTAATTATAGTTAAACAAATCACTGAAATATTCGGCTGGTTAACAACACATTAAAAACTAGAAAACTGCCATGCTTATTAGGGAAAAGAGTAGTTATATTAAATTCACGCGGCTTCTGTTTTTACATTTTAATTAAAGAGTGAGTCAAACAAATCTTAGTTATATAAAACATGTTTCATACCATTTAATTAAATAGAGAAAATGTTGCGAAATTCGAAGCGTTCGAGATAAAGAGATGGCCCCCTAATGGATAAAATAAATATGGCGAATCAGTAACGGCAATACCTTACAGTTTCCATTAGGTATAGTCTCGATCCAGTCCTCTACGTATTCCTGTTGTAATAAGTTATTAATTTTATGGTTCATTTAGAACAGTGGTTCCCAACCTTTTTTATGCCCCGCACCCCTCACAGTAATTATTTATTTAATAATAAAGGTGAAGGTGGCCAAAACAAATGTTATCTCGCACCCCTGGTTGGGAACCACTGATTTAGAATGCTTAATTCGTGTAAGAGTTAAAACGTTCAAGTCATCCTTCTGGGCTAAAACAGATACATATTTTGGCGATTTCTATATATTTTATTAGCACGTTGTCCTTTCCAACTGTATCTCTACGTGTTTGCTTATGGGAACACGTGTTTTAAATATCGGTCTATTTGTTTGTTCATTTGTCAATACGTCTTTCTACCTTGTCTATTTCTGTTTGTCCGTCCTCCATTTTTTTGTATTTTAATGTTTCTCTGTTTATTTTTCTATCTGGCTTTCTAACCACTTTATGTCTCTAACCGTTTGTTTGTTTGTCCGACTAATGTTTGTTTTTCTCTATACAAATATCGTTTGTACATCTATATGAGAGACACCTCCCTATTTTTTATAGTTATCTTTGTATCCGTGGTTTGCTTGTCCGTCTGTCTCTCTCTGTTTATTTGTCTGACAGTTCATTTACTTATGTAGCAACCTGCCCATTCGTAAAACGTCATAACTGACCTATAAGTTTGTGCGTACGTGTCTGTTTGGTTGACGTATTATCTTCTTATCTGATTGGCTGGATGTGAATTTCCCTCTCTGTAAGAAAGTACCGTTGGTCACATGACATTCTTGACATCAAACCACATGAAACTCCGTAACTAATTTTGTACGTTTTGTAAAAAGATAGTTTTCATGAATTATCACGAACCACGATAGTGGATCAAACTATGGATCGCGCAGGAACTCGCTCAAAATCTATTCTTGAATCAACGTTCAAAAACTTCCTTTGCAATAGTTCAGATCCCCCAACATTGGTAATAAGCAGAATAAAGTGATTTCACGACTGTGAGCAAAAAGCAAAATTTACCTATTTGTTCATATTATTAACATTAATGTTCTACAAGCGTACGGCAAAATCGGATTGGGTATTTTGTACAAATTACTAGACAGGTACACTGCATGAAAAGCTGCGATTGTCCATGACCTATTTAAAGTTTATTGATCATTGAAAGTTGATTTACAAATCTATAATGACGTAACAGATGCGATGTGCTTCCCCCTAGTGACACAGCGGCATGTTTACAGTCTCATGTCGCTAAAAACGGATTTCGACACTCGTGTTGGGCAGAGCACAGATAGCCCATTGCGTAGCTTTGTGCTTAATTCAAAACAAACCAAACCAGATGCAAAGTTATCCTGAGAGGCTGCTTTTGTACTTGACGCGTGTTAAACGCGTGTTTACACGAAATCTGGTTCAGTGAATATAGTTACTTTAATATATTCGAAGCTAGCTTAATTCAAAGCAATGTTTCAGACGTATTTATTTTATTTGAAAAAACATCTTTGCTACTGCTAAGCTTTTATACGCGTGTAGTGGAGGTTGTGTCTTACTTTAGGCACACAGCTGCTCATCGTTGTGCATTAAAAAAGCCAACATAAGATGACCAAAACTTTAGAATTTAAAAATCTACAAATATGGATCGCAAAAGAGTATACAAACAACACCAGAGATCTACTGCTAACAGTTTGCTCAAGCTATTAATCCTCATTAGGACCCCACTATTGGAAGCGACATCTAATGTAGTGAAGAATCACACACGAATTTTGAAAAAAACGAAAACAAAGAGAGTATTTTTAACACTTAATTCTATATCTTATTCTCTATATATGGACACGAAAACTTAAGAAACAAGATAATTAAAAACTGTTAATTTATAAAAGGGAATAGGGGTCATCAAAAAAGTACTGAAAAAGTTAAATTAAATTACAAAAATTATATTCTGAAGCCTACAGTTAGGGACCGTAAACAAACAAGGCAGGAAATATGGACTTGTAGCTTGAGAATACAATGTAAGGGATATTTCAATCCATTTTTTTTTTTTACATTTTCTTTTTATTGGAGTCCGTAGTTGTAGGCTTGACAACGTAATCTTTGCAATATGATTTATTTAGGTTTTGGACTTTTTTGACGTTCTCTGTTCTCCTTTTTAAATTATCAATTTCTAGTAACATTGTGTACAGTGGGTTTCCCAAACTTCCTGTATAAATGACTATACTGAAGTCGCTTCAAGCTGGTACACGTTTTTGAACAGTATATTACTATAAAACTAACATTAAAATTGACGTTTTCTAAACCCATAAATTACGGAAAATAATTGCTTTCGTATAATTAGTTTTACGAACTAATTCTATATTTCTTCATTACCTCAAACATTTTCAATTTAACCTGATAATACAATGTTAATATATTTGATTTAAGTAACAAATAATTTATTAATTACGAAAGAAAAACAGCAAAAAAAAAACGCATATTATAAACGTGCTTAATCACACAATGCGTTCGTCTTCGCTATCGTCTGATTCAAAATATTCATTTTTTTCCATTTATCAACCTTTTCACTCAGGATAAAATGGTATGAACCTTGGACTGTGAAGAGAAAAGGTGTCCAAACTATCGTTTAAAGAGGCGTTTCCTAATTTTGATTCCATGCTTCGTTTAGGAGAAACCGGAGGACTATAGAGCGTTGCGTTTCCATGATGAGAATGAGTGTATGACCTATCCGTTTCGGCAACAGGGTCAGGACGTGTCATTGGTCGGTTCTTGGCTTCCTGCTCGTGATGTCGCCTTCCAAAAAACCACAAGTTGGACATGCTATTCTAACGAGATGAATGCACATCATGGGTGTTTTAAAAAGTAAAAAAAAAAACAACAAAAAAAACAGTCCATACTCACTTACGTTGTACTTAAAATTTCATGGAAAAGCACAGCTTACGTCATACGACATTGCACTGTTGACATCAAAAAGCAAAATAATTGTCTAACGTTGTAGTACAAAGTTACTTTGTTCAAAATATATACTGACATGAAAGTATAAATTATAACTTCATGATAACAGTCTTAAAAGGTTATAATATTGAAAGATAAACCTGTTCAAGTAACAAGACATCTCCGTTATTGGACACACACATTGTAATGGACAGCTCGCATTGTGTTAAAATGACTTTTTTGGTCTATGTGAGAAACACAAACATAAATATATATATATATATATCTCACTTCTTCTTACAGACTAACACATTAAACCTTCACTACGTAGAATATCAAGAAACCCTATTATTCTTGTAGAGAAATATTATTTTTCTCAATAACACTGTCGTTGTTAGGTGTACTTCAAACTACCGCTGGAAACGAGAGTGCTTAACTGGAAACAGATCACAATCTTTTACCAAAGTTTTTACTTGTTTCGTGTATGTGTACATAAAATGCAGAGACAAGTAACGATATACATGTATATAGTGCACGAAGGACATAGCGAAGACACTTTGTTAACCTGAAGACCACATAAGAAGGTCAAAACATTGTTCTGTACTTTATTTTAATTAAAGTGTTAACAGCAGATGTCATGAGAATACATTTTTACTACAATAAAGACATTAGTATTACTAATTCTGTTCTATGAGGGTGATACCACTCTTTCATTAATTCTAGAATAGCATACCATAACCAGTCAACAACTGTAGTTTGTACTTGTGTCACTTCTCATCACTATGGATGAACCAGATGTTAGAAATGTTAACATACCATAACCAGTCAACAACTGTAGTTTCTACCTGTGTCACTTCTCATCACTATGGATGAACCAGATGTTAGGAATGTTAACATACCATAACCAGTCAACAACTGTAGTTTCTACCTGTGTCACTTCTCATCACTATGGATGAACCAGATGTTAGGAATGTTAACATACCATAACCAGTCAACAACTGTAGTTTCTACCTGTGTCACTTCTCATCACTGTGGATGAACCAGATGTTAGGAATGTTAACATACCATAACCAGTCAACAACTGTAGTTTCTACCTGTGTCACTTCTCATCACTGTGGATGAACCAGATGTTAGGAATGTTAACATACCATAACAAGTCAACAACTGTAGTTTCTACCTGTGTCACTTCTCATCACTATGGATGAACCAGATGTTAGGAATGTTAACATACCATAACCAGTCAACAACTGTGGTTTGTACTTGTGTAACTTCTCATCACTGTGGATGAACCAGATGTTAGGAATGTTAACATACCATAACAAGTCAACAACTGTAGTTTGTACTTGTGTAACTTCTCATCACTATGGATGAACCAGATGTTAGGAATGTTAACATACCATAACAAGTCAACAACTGTAGTTTGTACTTGTGTAACTTCTCATCACTATGGATGAACCAGATGTTAGGAATGTTAACATACCATAACAAGTCAACAACTGTAGTTTGTACTTGTGTAACTTCTCATCACTATGGATGAACCAGATGTTAGGAATGTTAACATACCATAACAAGTCAACAACTGTAGTTTGTACTTGTGTAACTTCTCATCACTGTGGATGAACCAGATGTTAGGAATGTTAACATACCATAACAAGTCAACAACTGTAGTTTGTACTTGTGTAACTTCTCATCACTGTGGATGAACCAGATGTTAGGAATGTTAACATACCATAACAAGTCAACAACTGTAGTTTGTACTTGTGTAACTTCTCATCACTATGGATGAACCAGATGTTAGGAATGTTAACATACCATAACAAGTCAACAACTGTAGTTTGTACTTGTGTAACTTCTCATCACTGTGGATGAACCAGATGTTAGGAATGTTAACATACCATAACCAGTCAACAACTGTAGTTTGTACTTGTGTAACTTCTCATCACTGTGGATGAACCAGATGTTAGGAATGTTAACATACCATAACAAGTCAACAACTGTAGTTTGTACTTGTGTAACTTCTCATCACTGTGGATGAACCAGATGTTAGGAATGTTAACATACCATAACAAGTCAACAACTGTAGTTTGTACTTGTGTAACTTCTCATCACTGTGGATGAACCAGATGTTAGGAATGTTAACATACCATAACCAGTCAACAACTGTAGTTTGTACTTGTGTAACTTCTCATCACTATGGATGAACCAGATGTTAGGAATGTTAACATACCATAACAAGTCAACAACTGTAGTTTGTACTTGTGTAACTTCTCATCACTGTGGATGAACCAGATGTTAGGAATGTTAACATACCATAACCAGTCAACAACTGTAGTTTGTACTTGTGTAACTTCTCATCACTGTGGATGAACCAGATGTTAGGAATGTTAACATACCATAACCAGTCAACAACTGTAGTTTGTACTTGTGTAACTTCTCATCACTGTGGATGAACCAGATGTTAGGAATGTTAACATACCATAACAAGTCAACAACTGTAGTTTGTACTTGTGTAACTTCTCATCACTATGGATGAACCAGATGTTAGGAATGTTAACATACCATAACAAGTCAACAACTGTAGTTTGTACTTGTGTAACTTCTCATCACTGTGGATGAACCAGATGTTAGGAATGTTAACATACCATAACAAGTCAACAACTGTAGTTTGTACTTGTGTAACTTCTCATCACTGTGGATGAACCAGATGTTAGGAATGTTAACATACCATAACCAGTCAACAACTGTAGTTTGTACTTGTGTAACTTCTCATCACTGTGGATGAACCAGATGTTAGGAATGTTAACATACCATAACAAGTCAACAACTGTAGTTTGTACTTGTGTCACTTCTCATCACTGTGGATGAACCAGATGTTAGGAATGTTAACATACCATAACCAGTCAACAACTGTAGTTTGTACTTGTGTAACTTCTCATCACTATGGATGAACCAGATGTTAGGAATGTTAACATACCATAACCAGTCAACAACTGTAGTTTGTACTTGTGTAACTTCTCATCACTATGGATGAACCAGATGTTAGGAATGTTAACATACCATAACAAGTCAACAACTGTAGTTTGTACTTGTGTCACTTCTCATCACTATGGATGAACCAGATGTTAGGAATGTTAACATACCATAACAAGTCAACAACTGTAGTTTGTACTTGTGTAACTTCTCATCACTGTGGATGAACCAGATGTTAGGAATGTTAACATACCATAACAAGTCAACAACTGTAGTTTGTACTTGTGTCACTTCTCATCACTGTGGATGAACCAGATGTTAGGAATGTTAACATACCATAACAAGTCAACAACTGTAGTTTGTACTTGTGTAACTTCTCATCACTGTGGATGAACCAGATGTTAGGAATGTTAACATACCATAACAAGTCAACAACTGTAGTTTGTACTTGTGTAACTTCTCATCACTATGGATGAACCAGATGTTAGGAATGTTAACATACCATAACCAGTCAACAACTGTAGTTTGTACTTGTGTAACTTCTCATCACTGTGGATGAACCAGATGTTAGGAATGTTAACATACCATAACCAGTCAACAACTGTAGTTTGTACTTGTGTAACTTCTCATCACTGTGGATGAACCAGATGTTAGGAATGTTAACATACCATAACAAGTCAACAACTGTAGTTTGTACTTGTGTCACTTCTCATCACTGTGGATGAACCAGATGTTAGGAATGTTAACATACCATAACCAGTCAACAACTGTAGTTTGTACTTGTGTAACTTCTCATCATTATGGATGAACCAGATGTTAGGAATGTTAACATACCATAACAAGTCAACAACTGTAGTTTGTACTTGTGTAACTTCTCATCACTGTGGATGAACCAGATGTTAGGAATGTTAACATACCATAACCAGTCAACAACTGTAGTTTGTACTGTGTCACTTCTCATCACTGTGGATGAACCAGATGTTAGGAATGTTAACATACCATAACCAGTCAACAACTGTAGTTTGTACCTGTGTAACTTCTCATCACTGTGGATGAACCAGATGTTAGGAATGTTAACATACCATAACCAGTCAACAACTGTAGTTTCTACTTGTGTCACTTCTCATCACTATGTGGATGAACCAGATGTTAGGAATGTTAACATACCATAACAAGTCAACAACTGTAGTTTGTACCTGTGTCACTTCTCATCACTGTGGATGAACCAGATGTTAGGAATGTTAACATACCATAACCAGTCAACAACTGTAGTTTGTACTTGTGTAACTTCTCATCATTATGGATGAACCAGATGTTAGGAATGTTAACATACCATAACCAGTCAACAACTGTAGTTTGTACTTGTGTCACTTCTCATCACTATGGATGAACCAGATGTTAGGAATGTTAACATACCATAACAAGTCAACAACTGTAGTTTGTACTTGTGTCACTTCTCATCATTATGGATGAACCAGATGTTAGGAATGTTAACATACCATAACAAGTCAACAACTGTAGTTTGTACTTGTGTAACTTCTCATCACTATGGATGAACCAGATGTTAGGAATGTTAACATACCATAACAAGTCAACAACTGTAGTTTGTACTTGTGTCACTTCTCATCACTGTGGATGAACCAGATGTTAGGAATGTTAACATACCATAACAAGTCAACAACTGTAGTTTGTACTTGTGTCACTTCTCATCACTATGGATGAACCAGATGTTAGGAATGTTAACATACCATAACAAGTCAACAACTGTAGTTTGTACTTGTGTAACTTCTCATCACTATGGATGAACCAGATGTTAGGAATGTTAACATACCATAACCAGTCAACAACTGTAGTTTGTACTTGTGTCAACTTCTCATCACTGTGGATGAACCAGATGTTAGGAATGTTAACATACCATAACCAGTCAACAACTGTAGTTTGTACTTGTGTCAACTTCTCATCACTGTGGATGAACCAGATGTTAGGAATGTTAACATACCATAACCAAGTCAACAACTGTAGTTTGTACTTGTGTAACTTCTCATCACTATGGATGAACCAGATGTTAGGAATGTTAACATACCATAACCAGTCAACAACTGTAGTTTGTACCTGTGTAACTTCTCATCACTATGGATGAACCAGATGTTAGGAATGTTAACATACCATAACAAGTCAACAACTGTAGTTTGTACTTCTGTAACTTCTCATCACTGTGGATGAACCAGATGTTAGGAATGTTAACATACCATAACCAGTCAACAACTGTAGTTTGTACTTGTGTCACTTCTCATCACTGTGGATGAACCAGATGTTAGGAATGTTAACATACCATAACCAGTCAACAACTGTAGTTTGTACCTGTGTAACTTCTCATCACTGTGGATGAACCAGATGTTAGGAATGTTAACATACCATAACCAGTCAACAACTGTAGTTTGTACTTGTGTAACTTCTCATCACTGTGGATGAACCAGATGTTAGGAATGTTAACATACCATAACCAGTCAACAACTGTAGTTTGTACTTGTGTAACTTCTCATCACTGTGGATGAACCAGATGTTAGGAATGTTAACATACCATAACCAGTCAACAACTGTAGTTTGTACTTGTGTAACTTCTCATCACTGTGGATGAACCAGATGTTAGGAATGTTAACATACCATAACAAGTCAACAACTGTAGTTTGTACTTGTGTAACTTCTCATCACTGTGGATGAACCAGATGTTAGGAATGTTAACATACCATAACCAGTCAACAACTGTGGTTTGTACTTGTGTAACTTCTCATCACTGTGGATGAACCAGATGTTAGGAATGTTAACATACCATAACAAGTCAACAACTGTAGTTTGTACTTCATCACTGTAACTTCTCATCACTGTGGATGAACCAGATGTTAGGAATGTTAACATACCATAACCAGTCAACAACTGTAGTTTGTACTTGTGTAACTTCTCATCACTGTGGATGAACCAGATGTTAGGAATGTTAACATACCATAACCAGTCAACAACTGTAGTTTGTACTTGTGTAACTTCTCATCACTGTGGATGAACCAGATGTTAGGAATGTTAACATACCATAACCAGTCAACAACTGTGGTTTGTACTTGTGTAACTTCTCATCACTATGGATGAACCAGATGTTAGGAATGTTAACATACCATAACCAGTCAACAACTGTAGTTTGTACTTGTGTCACTTCTCATCACTATGGATGAACCAGATGTTAGGAATGTTAACATACCATAACCAGTCAACAACTGTAGTTTCTACTTGTGTCACTTCTCATCACTATGGATGAACCAGATGTTAGGAATGTTAACATACCATAACCAGTCAACAACTGTAGTTTCTACCTGTGTCACTTCTCATCACTATGGATGAACCAGATGTTAGGAATGTTAACATACCATAACCAGTCAACAACTGTAGTTTGTACTTGTGTAACTTCTCATCACTGTGGATGAACCAGATGTTAGGAATGTTAACATACCATAACCAGTCAACAACTGTAGTTTGTACTTGTGTAACTTCTCATCACTATGGATGAACCAGATGTTAGGAATGTTAACATACCATAACCAGTCAACAACTGTAGTTTGTACTTGTGTAACTTCTCATCACTGTGGATGAACCAGATGTTAGGAATGTTAACATACCATAACCAGTCAACAACTGTAGTTTGTACTTGTGTAACTTCTCATCACTATGGATGAACCAGATGTTAGGAATGTTAACATACCATAACCAGTCAACAACTGTAGTTTGTACTTGTGTAACTTCTCATCACTATGGATGAACCAGATGTTAGGAATGTTAACATACCATAACCAGTCAACAACTGTAGTTTGTACTTGTGTAACTTCTCATCACTGTGGATGAACCAGATGTTAGGAATGTTAACATACCATAACCAGTCAACAACTGTAGTTTGTACTTGTGTAACTTCTCATCACTGTGGATGAACTGTTAGGAATGTTAACATACCATCACTGTAGTGGATGAACCAGATGTTAGGAATGTTAACATACCATAACCAGTCAACAACTGTAGTTTGTACTTGTGTAACTTCTCATCACTGTGGATGAACCAGATGTTAGGAATGTTAACATACCATAACCAGTCAACAACTGTAGTTTGTACTTTTGTAACTTCTCATCACTATGGATGAACCAGATGTTAGGAATGTTAACATACCATAACCAGTCAACAACTGTAGTTTGTACTTGTGTAACTTCTCATCACTGTGGATGAACCAGATGTTAGGAATGTTAACATACCATAACCAGTCAACAACTGTAGTTTGTACTTTTGTAACTTCTCTCCACTATGGATGAACCAGATGTTAGGAATGTTAACATACCATAACCAGTCAACAACTGTAGTTTGTACTTCTCATCACTGTGTAACTGTTAGGAATGTTAACTCATCACTGTGGATGAACCAGATGTTAGGAATGTTAACATACCATAACCAGTCAACAACTGTAGTTTGTACTTTTGTAACTTCTCATCACTGTGGATGAACCAGATGTTAGGAATGTTAACATACCATAACCAGTCAACAACTGTAGTTTGTACTTTTGTAACTTCTCATCACTGTGGATGAACCAGATGTTAGGAATGTTAACATACCATAACCAGTCAACAACTGTAGTTTGTACTTTTGTAACTTCTCATCACTGTGGATGAACCAGATGTTAGGAATGTTAACATACCATAACCAGTCAACAACTGTAGTTTGTACTTTTGTAACTTCTCATCACTGTGGATGAACCAGATGTTAGGAATGTTAACATACCATAACCAGTCAACAACTGTAGTTTGTACTTTTGTAACTTCTCATCACTGTGGATGAACCAGATGTTAGGAATGTTAACATACCATAACCAGTCAACAACTGTAGTTTGTACTTGTGTAACTTCTCATCACTGTGGATGAACCAGATGTTAGGAATGTTAACATACCATAACCAGTCAACAACTGTAGTTTGTACTTTTGTAACTTCTCATCACTGTGGATGAACCAGATGTTAGGAATGTTAACATACCATAACCAGTCAACAACTGTAGTTTGTACTTGTGTAACTTCTCATCACTGTGGATGAACCAGATGTTAGGAATGTTAACATACCATAACCAGTCAACAACTGTAGTTTGTACTTTTGTAACTTCTCATCACTGTGGATGAACCAGATGTTAGGAATGTTAACATACCATAACCAGTCAACAACTGTAGTTTGTACTTGTGTAACTTCTCATCACTGTGGATGAACCAGATGTTAGGAATGTTAACATACCATAACCAGTCAACAACTGTAGTTTGTACTTGTGTAACTTCTCATCACTGTGGATGAACCAGATGTTAGGAATGTTAACATACCATAACCAGTCAACAACTGTAGTTTGTACTTTTGTGTAACTTCTCATCACTGTGGATGAACCAGATGTTAGGAATGTTAACATACCATAACCAGTCAACAACTGTAGTTTGTACTTGTGTAACTTCTCATCACTGTGGATGAACCAGATGTTAGGAATGTTAACATACCATAACCAGTCAACAACTGTAGTTTGTACTTGTGTAACTTCTCATCACTGTGGATGAACCAGATGTTAGGAATGTTAACATACCATAACCAGTCAACAACTGTAGTTTGTACTTGTGTAACTTCTCATCACTGTGGATGAACCAGATGTTAGGAATGTTAACATACCATAACCAGTCAACAACTGTAGTTTGTACTTGTGTAACTTCTCATCACTGTGGATGAACCAGATGTTAGGAATGTTAACATACCATAACCAGTCAACAACTGTAGTTTCTACCTGTGTAACTTCTCATCACTGTGGATGAACCAGATGTTAGGAATGTTAACATACCATAACCAGTCAACAACTGTAGTTTCTACTTGTGTAACTTCTCATCACTGTGGATGAACCAGATGTTAGGAATGTTAACATACCATAACCAGTCAACAACTGTAGTTTGTACTTGTGTCACTTCTCATCACTGTGGATGAACCAGATGTTAGGAATGTTAACATACCATAACCAGTCAACAACTGTAGTTTGTACTTGTGTCACTTCTCATCACTGTGGATGAACCAGATGTTAGGAATGTTAACATACCATAACCAGTCAACAACTGTAGTTTGTACTTGTGTAACTTCTCATCACTGTGGATGAACCAGATGTTAGGAATGTTAACATACCATAACCAGTCAACAACTGTAGTTTGTACTTGTGTAACTTCTCATCACTGTGGATGAACCAGATGTTAGGAATGTTAACATACCATAACCAGTCAACAACTGTAGTTTGTACTTGTGTAACTTCTCATCACTGTGGATGAACCAGATGTTAGGAATGTTAACATACCATAACCAGTCAACAACTGTAGTTTGTACTTGTGTAACTTCTCATCACTGTGGATGAACCAGATGTTAGGAATGTTAACATACCATAACCAGTCAACAACTGTAGTTTGTACTTGTGTAACTTCTCATCACTGTGGATGAACCAGATGTTAGGAATGTTAACATACCATAACCAGTCAACAACTGTAGTTTCTACTTGTGTAACTTCTCATCACTGTGGATGAACCAGATGTTAGGAATGTTAACATACCATAACCAGTCAACAACTGTAGTTTCTACTTGTGTAACTTCTCATCACTGTGGATGAACCAGATGTTAGGAATGTTAACATACCATAACCAGTCAACAACTGTAGTTTCTACTTGTGTAACTTCTCATCACTGTGGATGAACCAGATGTTAGGAATGTTAACATACCATAACCAGTCAACAACTGTAGTTTCTACTTCTGTAACTTCTCATCACTGTGGATGAACCAGATGTTAGGAATGTTAACATACCATAACAAGTCAACAACTGTAGTTTCTACTTCTGTAACTTCTCATCACTGTGGATGAACCAGATGTTAGGAATGTTAACATACCATAACCAGTCAACAACTGTAGTTTGTACTTTTGTAACTTCTCATCACTGTGGATGAACCAGATGTTAGGAATGTTAACATACCATAACCAGTCAACAACTGTAGTTTGTACTTTTGTAACTTCTCATCACTGTGGATGAACCAGATGTTAGGAATGTTAACATACCATAACCAGTCAACAACTGTAGTTTGTACTTCTGTAACTTCTCATCACTGTGGATGAACCAGATGTTAGGAATGTTAACATACCATAACAAGTCAACAACTGTAGTTTGTACTTCTGTAACTTCTCATCACTGTGGATGAACCAGATGTTAGGAATGTTAACATACCATAACCAGTCAACAACTGTAGTTTCTACTTCTGTAACTTCTCATCACTGTGGATGAACCAGATGTTAGGAATGTTAACATACCATAACAGTCAACAACTGTAGTTTGTACTTCTGTAACTTCTCATCACTGTGGATGAACCAGATGTTAGGAATGTTAACATACCATAACCAGTCAACAACTGTAGTTTGTACTTGTGTAACTTCTCATCACTGTGGATGAACCAGATGTTAGGAATGTTAACATACCATAACAAGTCAACAACTGTAGTTTCTACTTCTGTAACTTCTCATCACTGTGGATGGACCAGATGTTAGGAATGTTAACATACCATAACAAGTCAACAACTGTAGTTTCTACTTCTGTAACTTCTCATCACTGTGGATGAACCAGATGTTAGGAATGTTAACATACCATAACCAGTCAACAACTGTAGTTTGTACTTGTGTAACTTCTCATCACTGTGGATGAACCAGATGTTAGGAATGTTAACATACCATAACCAGTCAACAACTGTAGTTTGTACTTTTGTAACTTCTCATCACTGTGGATGGACCAGATGTTAGGAATGTTAACATACCATAACCAGTCAACAACTGTAGTTTGTACTTTTGTAACTTCTCATCACTGTGGATGGACCAGATGTTAGGAATGTTAACATACCATAACAAGTCAACAACTGTAGTTTGTACTTGTGTAACTTCTCATCACTGTGGATGAACCAGATGTTAGGAATGTTAACATACCATAACAAGTCAACAACTGTAGTTTGTACTTGTGTAACTTCTCATCACTGTGGATGAACCAGATGTTAGGAATGTTAACATACCATAACCAGTCAACAACTGTAGTTTGTACTTGTGTAACTTCTCATCACTGTGGATGAACCAGATGTTAGGAATGTTAACATACCATAACCAGTCAACAACTGTAGTTTGTACTTGTGTAACTTCTCATCACTGTGGATGAACCAGATGTTAGGAATGTTAACATACCATAACCAGTCAACAACTGTAGTTTGTACTTGTGTAACTTCTCATCACTGTGGATGAACCAGATGTTAGGAATGTTAACATACCATAACCAGTCAACAACTGTAGTTTGTACTTGTGTAACTTCTCATCACTGTGGATGAACCAGATGTTAGGAATGTTAACATACCATAACCAGTCAACAACTGTAGTTTGTACTTTTGTAACTTCTCATCACTGTGGATGAACCAGATGTTAGGAATGTTAACATACCATAACCAGTCAACAACTGTAGTTTCTACTTCTGTAACTTCTCATCACTGTGGATGAACCAGATGTTAGGAATGTTAACATACCATAACAAGTCAACAACTGTAGTTTCTACTTCTGTAACTTCTCATCACTGTGGATGAACCAGATGTTAGGAATGTTAACATACCATAACAAGTCAACAACTGTAGTTTGTACTTTTGTAACTTCTCATCACTGTGGATGAACCAGATGTTAGGAATGTTAACATACCATGACCAGTCAACAACTGTAGTTTGTACTTTTGTAACTTCTCATCACTGTGGATGAACCAGATGTTAGGAATGTTAACATACCATAACAAGTCAACAACTGTAGTTTCTACTTCTGTAACTTCTCATCACTGTGGATGAACCAGATGTTAGGAATGTTAACATACCATAACAAGTCAACAACTGTAGTTTGTACTTCTGTAACTTCTCATCACTGTGGATGAACCAGATGTTAGGAATGTTAACATACCATAACAAGTCAACAACTGTAGTTTGTACTTGTGTAACTTCTCATCACTGTGAACATACCATAACAAGTCAACAACTGTAGTTTGTACCTGTGTAACTTCTCATCACTGTGGATGAACCAGATGTTAGGAATGTTAACATACCATAACCAGTCAACAACTGTAGTTTGTACTTGTGTAACTTCTCATCACTGTGGATGAACCAGATGTTAGGAATGTTAACATACCATAACCAGTCAACAACTGTAGTTTGTACTTGTGTAACTTCTCATCACTGTGGATGAACCAGATGTTAGGAATGTTAACATACCATAACCAGTCAACAACTGTAGTTTGTACTTGTGTAACTTCTCATCACTATGGATGAACCAGATGTTAGGAATGTTAACATACCATAACCAGTCAACAACTGTAGTTTGTACTTTTGTAACTTCTCATCACTGTGGATGAACCAGATGTTAGGAATGTTAACATACCATAAGCAGTCAACAACTGTAGTTTCTACTTCTGTAACTTCTCATCACTGTGGATGGACCAGATGTTAGGAATGTTAACATACCATAACAAGTCAACAACTGTAGTTTCTACTTCTGTAACTTCTCATCACTGTGGATGAACCAGATGTTAGGAATGTTAACATACCATGATCAGTCAAGAACTGTAGTTTGTACTTTTGTAACTTCTCATCACTGTGGATGAACCAGATGTTAGGAATGTTAACATACCATGACCAGTCAACAACTGTAGTTTCTACTTTTGTAACTTCTCATCACCATGGATGAACCAGATGTTAGGAATGTTAACATACCATAACAAGTCAACAACTGTAGTTTCTACTTCTGTAACTTCTCATCACTGTGGGTGAACCAGATGTTAGGAATGTTAACATACCATAACCAGTCAACAACTGTAGTTTGTACTTCTGTAACTTCTCATCACTGTGGATGAACCAGATGTTAGGAATGTTAACATACCATAACAAGTCAACAACTGTAGTTTCTACTTCTGTAACTTCTCATCACTCTGGGTGAACCAGATGTTAGGAATGTTAACATACCATAACCAGTCAACAACTGTAGTTTGTACTTCTGTAACTTCTCATCACCATGGATGAACCAGATGTTAGGAATGTTAACATACCATAACAAGTCAACAACTGTAGTTTCTACTTCTGTAACTTCTCATCACTGTGGGTGAACCAGATGTTAGGAATGTTAACATACCATAACCAGTCAACAACTGTAGTTTCTAGGTAAGTTACGTGTTATTTGCTAGTGTATCAAATGTTTGGAATATTAAAATGTTAGGACCAACAGAGGCCAGAATATCCTAGTTATGTATCTTATTATTAAACCTCACAGGTCAACGGTAAAGAGCTACAGTTTCTATTTGTGTAACTTGTTATCAGACTTAATATATCGATATGAAAGAATGGTACCAAAAGAACCTTGTATAATTTTATGGTATGTAATTTGTCTATAGCATAAAACTTGTAGATAAGCCTACTTTTGTAATCATGAGTTTGAAAAGATGTGTTCTGTGCTGTTGAATGATATTAATACTTCTTCGTTGTTTTAATTCCTCAACTTCCCATACAACAAACTGCAAGCTAACGCGTCTAATGTAATAGGCCCGGCATGGCCTGGTGGATAAGGCACTCGACTCGTGATCTGAAGGTCGCGGATTCGAATCCCCGTCACAACAAACATGTTCACTCTTTTAGCCGTGGGGGGCGTTATAATGTACGGCCAATCTCACTACTGACTGGTAAAAGAGCACCTCAAAAGTTGGCACTGGGTGGTGATTGATGAATAGTCTTACACTGCCAAATTAGGGACGGATAGCGCAGCTAGACCTCGTGTAGCATTGCGCGAAATTTAAAATCAAACAAACAAACAAAATCTAATGTAAGTTGGATTTTATACTGTGAGTTACGATATCGAAATGATTTATACATGTCTGTAGACATACCCCCTCCCACACATACGCAGTATTTACATGTCAAAAGTTTTAAAATGTGTAAAATGTTAGAGCTGTAAAACAAACGTATGATTTAATCATAGAAAAAAAATTGTTTTAAACATATTAATCGTGCTTATAAAAAATATTATTTTCAAATACTTATTACAGCTTCTCCTAAGCAATACTGTTAATTCTACTTACTTCTATATGGCTTGAACAAATACTATTTAACTGTTACAAGTAAGAAGTTCGAAACAGCGTAATGATAAAGGAATGATTTAGCGGATGAAATAGATGCTTACGCTTACCAGTGGAATAGGCCAAACAAACCTATTCGCTTATTTCATCTTCCACGTCTTCTGTTGAACAGAAAGAAATGGAATTGTAACTAGAACCAACAGTACAATTATTGCTTTGAAGGCATTACTGTAACATGCAGTGTAGAAGGTTGTCACAGTAGCTCTGCAATCTCTCTCCTGACAACTCGCTTTGTGAGCATAAAAAACGCGTCAGTTTCAACGCCTCAACACCATTTTGTTTCTTTCAATTCAACTTTCCACATTAGAGTTTCCTTTTCTTGCAGAAAGGCACGTTAGTTTTAACGTAACTTCGAAGTGGATCACTTGAAAATGGAATTGGTTTACAGAGAGACAGAAAACGTCGTATTTTGTTTCTTTGTATATTTAATATCACAGTTCTTACATCTGGAAAAAAAATGTGTCGCAAGATATACTAATCATAAACCAATTAGGCTACGGATAACAAAATAAGTTTTCACCGAGTTTCAGCTGTTCTGTCCAATCAGGAAGAGGTTTACATTAACCGAAGTAAATATCAGGTTTCACACAGTTTGCGTTATTGAGCAGGAGTCACTGAGCTCAGCAGTCTAAGGAGAGTCATTTTAAAGTGTGCGACCACTTGTCTACGGACACTTCTCGCCAAGGTTGGATACCAGTGTCACCTAGCGGTTGAATGTCTGATGAATGTCATCGCTAAGTTTGTCGACACAGCAACATTAAAAGTTTTAAATAAAGACCACGTGACGAGATATGAGAGGAACAGACACAAGTTTTGAACCCTCAAGTGAAGAATTCAATATTATAAACATGTACAGAGAGGTTACTCTCTGAGCTTCAACTTTCAATGTACAACATGAATGGACAATCGCTATTGTTAGGCACTGAAAAAAACGTGTTTTATATGAATTTACATGCACATATACACACACGAACTGAGGGAGAGACACAATGGCATAACAGGTTGCTACAGAAAGGCAGTGTAGAAACAAACAGGCCAATAGAAATTCTCTAGATTTTAACCACGATTTAAAACAACAACAACTTAAGAAACATGTACATTAGGGTTAGATTATCTATCGAAGAGTTATAATTATGTTTCGTTTTTCATGTAAATGAACACAACAGACAACCATCCACGTGTTTGAAGGTTAGCAGACAAATACACAAACCGTTCATCTTTAGTGAAATTAACACAAACTACATTAGATACTTGGTATGGTCATTAACCGAGAGTAACGTAAAATCTCGTCTGATATGAATAACACAACCGCGAAAATTCGAGATGACACGTTCATCTAGATAAATAGAACACTTCCTGTACATATGTGTATCGCAGTCTAACTGCTTCCGACAAATCGAAAATCGAAGCGAGACATACAAATTCTTGTAGAAGCTAACCTGTAACCTACACATGGAAGTAAATGGAAAATTCAGTATAGCTCTGAAATTGAATTAGCTTAAGAATTCCTGATCTAATACAAACACGCGATATGGAGCTATTTAGGATAACCGGCTTACGTGGAGATGAATGACCGCACTTACGTTTGATTGGTAGTTAGAAAAGGTCAACGTTTTCCTGGAAAGGTGAAACTGCTATAGGTCAGAATTCTCACGAAACTGACATAGTTTAAACCAAGTAAATGAAAGGAAACATTGAGTAGCGTGAATAATTCTGTTTCTCCTGAATGTTGAGTTTTCTATCAATACATTAGGATCACACACGTTGTTAAAATTCTTTGTTTGTTCTGTAATTAGCATAATCTATTGATATACGACGAGTGTTATTAGGCTTAAACTTTCCGGTTCACACGCCCAAAGCCACTTACTTAGCAGATAATGTAAACATTGTGGAAAAATTTGGTAAAAAAATTACAATCCTGGCCAAATTTACCAAATATTACCACCATATTACCCTTCATAAATCATCGCCGATACACTTTAATAAACTATAAAATACAATTATGGATAACGAATACCACTAGGGTGGCAAGAACACATCATCAGAAACATTAAAAAGTAGGGGCTAGACAGCCACGACAGTATTGTTGGAAGTACTCGAAAGTAGGGACTAGACAGCCACGACAGTATTGTTGGAAGTACTCGAAAGTAGGGGCTAGACAGCCACGACAGTATTGTTGGAAGTACTCGAAAGTAGGGGCTAGACAGCCACGACAGTATTGTTGAAGGTACTCGTAAGTAGGGGCTAGACAGACACGACAGTATTGTTGAAGGTACTCGAAAGTAGGGGCTAGACAGCCACGACAGTATTGTTGAAGGTACTCGAAAGTAGGGGCTAGACAGCCACGACAGTATTGTTGAAGGTACTCGTAAGTAGGGGCTAGACAGACACGACAGTATTGTTGAAGGTACTCGAAAGTAGGGGCTAGACAGCCACGACAGTATTGTTGAAGGTACTCGAAAGTAGGGGCTAGACAGCCATGACAGTATTGTTGAATACACTAAAAAGTAACATTATTCATTAGAACAGTAGACGTCGACACTAAAATATATCAAAAGCCACTAGATTATTATTAATGACACTAAAAAGAGATAATGCCCATGAAAGTATTATACTAAAGACACTAGAAAGTACCAAGAACTGAGTTAGTAAAAACAAATGTCACCAGATGCGCAGAAAGGGTAAAATAATACACGACAAGAACATTAGTCCACGCGTGCGCACTAAATATGTGAAGTGTTCTTAGGGGTACAAACTGTTACCAGGGTTACCACGTGCAAGCTGTAGATATTCTATGCACTACCAAATAATACAAAAAAGAAACAAGAACATCTCGCCTCGCTCGAAAATTTTAGAGACTAAGTTGCGAAATGTCACGTCTACGTTTAGACTGGCTGTCGGATATGAAAAAGAACAATTGATTCGAAAACGTCCTCTTTTAAATATTTCAATAATATCCTAATTTAGTGTGTACTTCAGAAATACTAACACAACCGTAATTAGTAATACAGGTAATATTGTGTCAGTAAAAGACACAGCAGGAGTTCGCCTAGTGGCAAACGCAAACGAACGTGGCAAGGGTTTAGTTTAGAGAGAGAGAAATCAGAAGAATTCTGTCTCCAAATGGGCTGATAAGGAACGTTGTGGTTCCTCTTCGTCCCTCACGTGATAAAATGTTGAAATTTGCATGTTTTTTTTTTTTTTTTTATTTTGACTCTTTTAAGGTGAAGAAGTGAGGTTGGTCATAATACTGATGAGCGAGACAAAGGCAGCACCGGAGAAACCAGCCAGGCCAGAACCCAAAAAGCAGATGTCAAAGTAAATGTGAACGCGAAACGACCCGTTTCAGGGCAGGGCATTAATGTTGCCTTGGCTGGGATCTAAAGATCCCATGCCTGAGAGTTGGCTGTGGGGGAGAAAACGGGAGTGCCCCGAGAAAACCCACTTCTACAGGCGCAATATCCTAGTGGGCTGAACCACGAAGCTACTAAGGTTCGAGTCATGTTACCAATGAACGCCATTCATATGTTTAAGGATTAGCGAATCATTAAAAAAAAATCGACATTTATTCCAATTACTACGTTCGTTGAGTAGGAATAAACTTTTGGGGTGGTGGGCCCTAGTGACAGACAGTTTTTATATTGAGTGTTAATTTCAAATTATGGAAAGCTATTCTTGAAATCTGGAAGCTTCTATCCTAAATATGTCGCATGAAGCACCGCTTCGATTCAAAACTTCATTTGTGAAAATGTTTAATGTGAAAATAAATGGAGTTCTATTTTTAATCTAAGTGGTACCTGGTGATCACGTGAGCTAATCAACCATGTCAGAGACTCCTTGGGTTCAGGTTTAGGGAAAGTCGACAAACAAACAACCACATCCGCAAGGGCAAATTAGAAAGTAATATGACGTGAACACGTTCCTTACGTCATAGTTTCGTGATATATTTTTTTAAAATTAAGGACCTTTCATTTGTTTAATTTTTTACGTTTAAGATCTTCGAATTATGGGTTCAAAACCTGCTTGGTTTGTTTTAATTTATTCGGCATTGTAGAAATGAGCTTTCTCATTCGCAAAAGATACAAACAAAAACAATGCTACCTCCCTTTAGCGGCAGTTACTTTAAAATTGGTAAGAAAAGCGTTTCTAATGTAGTAGGTTTGGTTTGGTTTGTTTTGAATCTCGCGCAAAGCTACACGAGGACTATCAGCGCTAGCCCTCCCTTATTTAGTAGTGTAAGACTAAAGGGAAGGCAACTAATTATTACCACCCACTTCCAACTCATGGGCTACTCTTTTACCAACGAATAGTGGGATTGACCCTCACATTATGACGTTCCCCACGTTTGGTGTGAAAGGGATTCGAACCCGCGACCCTCAGATAACGAGTCGAGCGCCCTAACCATCTGGCCATCTCGGGCCGTTAATGTAGTATAAAATACAGCCGAAAGGGGGATTTGTACACAACGGGAAAAGATGAATGTAGAATATACAGTAGCATAATAATATACTTCCGGCTTAACCTGTGCATTCATAATAACAGAAATACCATGAATAATAATTAATTTATGAAAATAAAACGTTTTCATTATCAAACGTAAATCATGCGATTTTAAAGAAGCCAATGCGGAAGTACACTGAATCACGACAGTTGTTGGACAAAGCTCTTTATTGGCTCTCGAGAGGAAAGCGAAAGTTCTTGTTTCGGTTTAGATATAAATAAGTACAAGATAAAAACACTAAATATATTTTAATCTCGTGCAAAAGAAAAACAAATTTAATATATTTGGATCACAGAAAGCTAACTATTTAGAGCGAGACTATAAATCAACTTGGTAAAAGGAACATAACTAATTAAATATTACGTTTCCATTGATATGAATTAGAATGCGCTGTTTCATCAGTTGAGTGCACTCGCTGCTAAAGACGTTTTCGTCCGTAATTCCAATAGTATTACGTGATGTTCGACCAGCTTCAAAGATTTAGGTTAATCACAAATACATACAGCCACCGACTCCAAACAATTTGTTTAATAAGAGGATAATAATACGAATTAAAATCATATAGTAATAAGATAGGACATACTAAATATCCTAACTAATACCGTTAATGAAAGAAATAATAGTATACGACTTGAACGAAGGTTACACTTGATGTTCAGTCACCATGGATAAATTCAAGTTGTTAATTTGGTGCCGTCTTCATAGCAGTCCTTAGAAGCACTGTCTTTGTGTTTGTAATGGTAGTGATTTGGACTAGGATATTCCTGATGGACAAGTTGGGAGTTTCTTCCCAGACCTCCAACAATAATTAGGATGTTAATTAATTGATGTATTTTAATGATTTCAAAAGAATAAAAAATGCCTACAAATGTCCAAATTCAGACGTACAAGACTGTGGTATCGATTTATCCGCAACAGTGTCGCAAACAAAAGACCTCGGTGAACCTCTCAAATAGCCCGATGTGGCTTTGCTATAAGGAAAACACGCACGCATAAGACCGTACGCTAAATTGGAATAATTCTAAAATAAACGGAATATAAACCCGCACAAAGAAAGTAAATATAAAAAAAAAAACCATTTACATCAAAGTATATAAATCGGCAAAAATTCTAATGTGGGCAGACAAGGATAAAAACGTCTTGATTTGTGATTTCAGCCCATGTTTCACAACGTACACTTGAACCTTTAAATTTTTGAAGACAGCCTCTCACTGGGAAAACTTTAAAAAGCTTATAAGAGAACATAAAACAGAAGTATTAGTAGATTACAATCAGTTGTAATTTATTCGTTTTATATCTTATTATGAATTACGTTATTTCAGCTTTTATTTCAGTTAAAAATGAACACAAAGTTTTGTTCTATAATCAACACTATTTTTGTTCTTTCCCCAAATATTTGGTCCTTAGGATTTAGAAGTTTGTTGCTGATTACAAATTAACACGTGCACTAATTCTTACTACTTTTAAAAACAAGAGCTCCTAATCTATAGAAGTAACAAGGCATTATTTCAGAATGTATGACACATTGGCCGGCAATGATAACAAGTGCAGACCTAAGTCAGAGGTCACAAAACCATGTAAAGTTCACTTCATAAGTAGCCAAATTTATTCATGAAATTCTTTTTCCTGCAACTAAATGTTGAATTTATTTCACGTGCATAAATTCAGGTTTCAATAAAAGCATCTAAACTGAATAATGCAATAAGGCTTGCAATGGTTTGTTCTCATGCGTTTCCCTCAACCTTGAAAATTCATTGTCCTTGCTGGCACAATTAATAAATTAAAGATTTGGACACTTTACGATGTAAGAATAGTTCTTCAAGACCAGTGTTTTCGAATGGTTCGATCCGTACGGCTTTATCGAGAACATATCAACATAAATAAAAGCACAAGTCATAATTATAATCAAGGAAAACATACAAAACATAGCCAAATATACATAAAAAAATCGTTTAGCGGAATAATAGAAGGACAAACATTATTTATACGTGTAATGTTAGTGTAATATAATTATTTGTGGAGAACATGTTCGTAATACATTTATTTAGATTTTCAGAATAAAATATATATATGTAAAAACTGCTCGTTTGGGTTGAGAGAATATTTTACGTAGAGGAGCGAACAACGTTTCGACCTTTGATCATTGTTGTAAAATATTTTCTCAACCCAAACGAGCTGTTTTACATATATATATTACCTCTACAAGTGGGTTTTCTCTACATCACTGATTATTATTTCAGGATAAAATTAAACCAGCATTTAGGTCGGTCATTCAACTTATGTAATTCTTAGAAACTCAGAGTTTTGTATTCGTTATAAAAACCGAAATATGTTCTCAACTTTCGTTCTTGGAAACTAGGTATTACGTCTGTTGCTGAGTAAAGTCACAAAGACAAACATTCAAATATGAACACATAAGCATACGTACTCAAAGACAATTACATACGTACGCATGTGCACACAAACCTATGCTAAAATGTGTACTGGTTTGGTTTGTTTTGAATTCCGCTCAAAGCTACACGAGGGCTGTCTGTGCTAGCCGTCCCTAATTTATCACCTTACAATTAGAGGGAAGGTAGCTAGTCATCACCACCCACCGCCAACTCTTGAGCTACTCTTTTACCAACGAAAAGTGGGATTGACCGTAACGTTATAACGTACCCACGGCTGAAAAGGCGAGCACGTTTGGTGCGACGGGGATTCGAACCCGCGACCCTCGGATTACGAGTCGAGTGACTTAACCACCTGGCCATGCCGGGGCCACAAAACGTGTACATTGTATTAAAACTGCACGTAGCTGTGCGAAACAGCTTGTGTAAAATAACTCGTGCATGTTTTCTTGACTGCACAAACATCAACGTAATGCGTTCTGATTTGAAATTAATCCAATGAGCCATTTCTGCGTTAACGAGGTACAGAATGGACAAGAAGTGTCTTGTGTTACTTTGACGAAATGAATAAACAATTGTGTAATCCAAGTTTACGTTTAGGTTTTGTAAACAAAAGTAAAACGTGGAGCCGAGTTGCTTCCTTGGTTTGATTTGGATACTAAATTTTACGTTAAACTATACGAGGACAATCTGTGCTAGCCGTCCCTAATTTAGCAGTGTAAGACTAGAGGGAAGGCAGCTAGTCCTCACCACCCACCGCCTACTCTTGGGCTACTCTTTTACCAACGAATAGTGGGATGAAAACAGTGATATGATACTAAGGTCTTGTAAGAAGTTTATGGTGAGCGTTGAAAGAAATTGAGGAGATAAACTTTTAAAAATGCATTTTTATAACGTCAGATGACGCTCTGATCCCTGGCATTCAGAGTATATGTGTGTTTTCTTATGTAGCAAAGCTACATCGGGCTATCTGCTGAGCCCACCGAGGGGAATCGAACCGCTGATTTTAGAGTTCTAAATTCATAGACTTACCGCTGTACTAGCGGGGGGCGAATCATAATATCAAAATGAAATATATGCTATTCCCCTTGGTGGGCTCAGCAGATAGCCCAATGTGGCTTTGCTACATAAGAAAAACACATACACACAACTATATACCAGCATGCAACTTCTGTAAACTGGTATTTACAAGTACTTTTTCCGTCTACCGACTGCACGTGCCTGTTGTATGTGTCATTATGCCCTTTCTGCTCATAGATCGCCGATTTTTCTCACTTCGTACTGTTAAGTTGCACGCAAAATATGTTTAAATGCTTAGCTTAAAAGTTGCTTTTCCACGATTTTTCCTCAGCTAATATTCCATGTCTCAAAGTTTTCTTTTTATTCCTAACTGATAAAAAAAAAGTGTTTAGTTTTTTTTAAAAAAAAATACGTTCCTCCTTCTAAATTAGATAACTATTTTATAAGTTTTTCAACTTTATCGCTTTAAGGACTTTGACAGAAGATTACGGCTGTTAACCCTATCGTAAGTTGAGGTTGAAATCGTCACAAAATAACGAAGCTCAGCATCTGAGAAAAAAAAAAATGGTTCTCGATAAAAAAATATGTCCTGTTTAAAAGGCCTGGCCTGGCCAGGTGGTTAAAGCACTCGAGTCGTAATCTGAGGGTCACGGGTTCGAATCCCCGTCACAACAAACATGCTCTCCCTTTCAGCTGTGGGAGATTATAATTTAACAATCAATCCCACAATTCGTTGGTAAAAGAGTAGCCCAAGAGTTGGCGATGGGTGGTGATGACTAGCTGCCTTCCCTCTAGTCTTACACTGCTAAATTAAGGACGGCTAGCGCAGATAGCCCTCGTGTAATTTTGCGCGAAATTCAAAACAAACCAAACTGAGTTTAAAAGTATGTCGACCATAATAATATTTTACAAGTAGGCACGTGCCTCACATCCTGGAAGTTATCGACTATAACGTATTTCTTCCATTGGTTGCTAGGTGACGAATACATGTTTACATTCCTTTTTAAAACGTAGTTACTTCTTAGATCCCGCATATGATAATTTCGTAACCAAATCAGATAGATATAGACAAAAACTTTTTTACATTTCAAGGATTTCTAGATCAAAAATTCAATTTGAGCACCAACTGAACTTCAAAATAAAAGCAACGTAAACAATGCTAACATTCTGTTAGCCAATGCAAATCGGATGAATAACTAATAAACCTGTAGGGGGTATTCCAATCTACACGCCTATTGGTGAAATGAAATACAATACCCTTTTACAAGCAACCTCAATGTTGTACTTTTCAGATTGGTGAGTTTATAACTCTAGAGACCCAACGTAATATTGCACTTTCTAGTATTAAGCGATTATAAACGAAACAATAAACCCGTACAAATAATCTAAACATTATTCTTTCCAGTTAGAGGGGTCTTACAGGTCTATAGACCCAACGTAATATTGCACGTATGTATAATTTCGGTTTGTATAATTAACTTAATGTTATACATTTTACTTCGAAAACCGTATGATTTCATATATCGCTATCTATTCCACTTTCTAGTTTGATGAGTTTAGAACCCCATGATATGACAGTATTTTTATAAAATATTAAAAAAAAACCACGTGACCTCGACTTGAACTTTTTTCTGTTTCAATATATTTTTTTGATATTTACAAAATATCTACTGTACAGTACCCCACTGGTGCAGCAGTAAGTCTACGGATTTACAACGCTAAAATCAACGGTTCGATTCCCGTCGGTGGACACAGCAAATAGCCCGATGTAGATTTGATATACGAAAACACACACTATAGATAGTGCCTGCAAAAAGAATTGTTCTTCATAATCAATCTTACATGCATCTAAACTCAGTGAGTTCCATTGAAATTACCTAAAGAAGCGTTTCATTAATGAAATGGTATTTATAGCATCGGTTCACTTGTTTGACCAATCACATTTCTTTGGTAAAGACAGGAAATTAATAATTATATGACTACATAATATTCTTAAGCGTTCTGTGGGGCCCAGCATGGCCAGGTGGGTTAAAGCGTTCGACTCGTAATCTGAGAGTCGTGGGTTCGAGTCCCTGTAGCACCAAACATACTCGCCCTTTCAGCCGTGAGGGCGTTATGTGACAGTCAATCCCACCATTCGTTGGTAAAAGAGTTGACGATGGGTGGTGATGACTAGCTGCCTTCCCTCTGGTCTTACACTGCTAAATTAGGGACGGCTAGCGCAGATAGCCCCCGAATAGCTTTGTGCGAAATTCAAAAGCAGAAAGTGTTCTGTGGACAAAACAAGTTACCTGACTCGCGACATGGAACTAGTACATGTTTAATAAACAATGAAACATTTCGGTCTGTAGTTCTTACAACTACAATTTTTGTTAGCACACATTGGCCATTCCACACTCAGACATTTGGTTTTCAAATAGATTTCTTTGAATGTTTAACTAACCAAATCGGCCCGGCATGGCCAGGTGGTTAAAGCACTAGACTCGTAATCCAAGGGTTGCGGGTTCGAATCCCCATTACACCAAACATGCTCGCCCTTTCAGCCGTGGGGACGTTATGATGTGACGGTCAATCCCACTAGTCGTTGGTCATTACGTTATCAGCATAGTAAATATTAATTTAAGCATAATCGGTATAATTGGCTGAATGAAATCCAACTGAAACAAAAAAAAAAAGAGGAAATCCTCACTAGCCTCGGCTGTAATTAGATTTCAACTCGGTTAAGAGATGGAGATATAAGGTAAAAACTTATACTTAAAAAAAAAATCAGAACCGTTCTATCAGCCTTTATGCCGCAACTGAAAGCTCTGTTCCTTTTCTCTCTGAAAGTGTTCGGTAAGATATTCGTTATTTACGAATTTTACGTCTGCTAGTTCGAATGTACTACAGTGAATAGCATGTAACCGCGTTCGATAAACACTAAAAAACGCGAACATGCTATGGATTTCTGGTAAATTACTCTACCTTACTAGTTCGTTGGCAACTAAGTTGTGCAAACATTCCCGTGAAAACATATTTCTATCATGAATCAAAAAGTGTCATCCATAACGAAGCGCCATCTGTTGCAGGTTGACACAATTATTACACAAGCCGCTGTCTGTTCAATTTCCTTCAAGCGACTTTTAAAATGGTGAAGAGAAACAGATTGAAATTATCTATCAGAACGTCTGTATAATTCATATAGAAAATATTTTGGAATTCGCAAACCACACAAAACATACAAAACGATAAATATCATAATTAGAACTCCACACAAATATATACAAAACGAAACATTTCATAATTAGAACTCCACACAAATACATACAAACCAAAACATTTCATAATTAGAACTCCACACAAATATATACAAAACAAAACATTTCATAATTAGAACTTCACACAAATACATACAAAACAAAACATTTCATAATTAGAACTTCACACAAATACATACAAAACGAAACATTTCATAATTAGAACTCCACACAAATACATACAAAACAAAACATTTCATAATTAGAACTCCACACAAATACATACAAAACCAAACATTTCATAATTAGAAATCAACACAAATATATACAAAACAAAACATTTCATAATTAGAACTTCACACAAATACATACAAAACGAAACATTTCATAATTAGAACTCCACACAAATACATACAAAACAAAACATTTCATAATTAGAACTCAACACAAATACATACAAAACAAAACATTTCATAATTAGAACTCCACACAAATACATACAAAACAAAACATTTCATAATTAGAACTCCACACAAATACATACAAAACAAAACATTTCATAATTAGAAATCAACACAAATACATACAAAACAAAACATTTCATAATTAGAACTCCACACAAATACATACAAAACAAAACATTTCATAATTAGAACTTCACACAAATACATACAAAACAAAACATTTCATAATTAGAACTTCACACAAATACATACAAAACGAAACATTTCATAATTAGAACTCCACACAAATACATACAAAACAAAACATTTCATAATTAGAACTCCACACAAATACATACAAAATAAAACATTTCATAATTAGAACTCCACACAAATACATACAAAACAAAACATTTCATAATTAGAACTCCACACAAATACATACAAAACAAAACATTTCATAATTAGAACTCCACACAAATACATACAAAACAAAACATTTCATAATTAGAACTTCACACAAATACATACAAAACAAAACATTTCATAATTAGAACTCAACACAAATACATACAAAACGAAACATTTCATAATTAGAACTCCACACAAATACATACAAAACAAAACATTTCATAATTAGAACTCCACACAAATACATACAAAACAAAACATTTCATAATTAGAACTCCACACAAATATATACAAAACGAAACATTTCATAATTAGAACTTCACACAAATACATACAAAACAAAACATTTCATAATTAGAACTCCACAGAAATACATACAAAACAAAACATTTCATAATTAGAACTCCACACAAATATATACAAAACGAAACATTTCATAATTAGAACTTCACACAAATACATACAAAACAAAACATTTCATAATTAGAACTCAACACAAATACATACAAAACGAAACATTTCATAATTAGAACTCCACACAAATACATACAAAACAAAACATTTCATAATTAGAACTCCATACAAATACATACAAAACAAAACATTTCATAATTAGAAATCAACACAAATACATACAAAACAAAACATTTCATAATTAGAACTTCACACAAATACATACAAAACAAAACATTTCATAATTAGAACTTCACACAAATACATACAAAACAAAACATTTCATAATTAGAACTTCACACAAATACATACAAAACAAAACATTTCATAATTAGAACTTCACACAAATACATACAAAACAAAACATTTCATAATTAGAACTCTACACAAATACATACAAAACAAAACATTTCATAATTAGAACTCCACACAAATACATACAAAACAAAACATTTCATAATTAGAACTTCACACAAATACATACAAAACAAAACATTTCATAATTAGAACTCCATACAAATACATACAAAACAAAACATTTCATAATTAGAAATCAACACAAATACATACAAAACAAAACATTTCATAATTAGAACTTCACACAAATACATACAAAACAAAACATTTCATAATTAGAACTCTACACAAATACATACAAAACAAAACATTTCATAATTAGAACTCCACACAAATACATACAAAACAAAACATTTCATAATTAGAACTTCACACAAATACATACAAAGCGAAACATTTCATAATTAGAACTTCACACAAATACATACAAAACAAAACATTTCATAATTAGAACTCCACACAAATACATACAAAACAAAACATTTCATATTTAGAACTCCACACAAATACATACAAACAAAACATTTCATAATTAGAACTCCACACAAATACATACAAAAACAAAACATTTCATAATTAGAACTTCACACAAATACATACAAAGCGAAACATTTCATAATTAGAACTCTACACAAATACATACAAAACAAAACATTTCATAATTAGAACTCCACACAAATACATACAAAACAAAACATTTCATAATTAGAACTCAACACAAATACATACAAAACAAAACATTTCATAATTAGAACTTCACACAAATACATACAAAACAAAACATTTCATAATTAGAACTTCACACAAATACATACAAAGCGAAACATTTCATAATTAGAACTCCACACAAATACATACAAAACAAAACATTTCATAATTAGAACTACACACAAATACATACAAAACAAAACGTTTCATAATTAGAACTCCACACAAATACATACAAAACAAAACATTTCATAATTAGAACTCAACACAAATACATACAAAACAAATCATTTCATAATTAGAACTTCACACAAATACATACAAAACAAAACATTTCATAATTAGAACTTCACACAAATACATACAAAGCGAAAAGATTTCATAATTAGAACTCCACACAAATACATACAAAACAAAACATTTCATAATTAGAACTCCACACAAATACATACAAAACAAAACATTTCATAATTAGAACTCTACACAAATACATACAAAACAAAACATTTCATAATTAGAACTCCACACAAATACATACAAAACAAAACATTTCATAATTAGAACTCAACACAAATACATACAAAACAAATCATTTCATAATTAGAACTTCACACAAATACATACAAAACAAAACATTTCATAATTAGAACTTCACACAAATACATACAAAGCGAAAGATTTCATAATTAGAACTCCACACAAATACATACAAAACAAAACATTTCATAATTAGAACTCCACACAAATACATACAAAACAAAACATTTCATAATTAAAACTTCACACAAATACATACAAAACAAAACATTTCATAATTAGAACTCCATACAAATACATACAAAACAAAACATTTCATAATTAGAACTCCACACAAATACATACAAAACAAAACATTTCATAATTAGAACTTCACACAAATACATACAAAACAAAACATTTCATAATTAGAACTCCACACAAATACATACAAAACAAAACATTTCATAATTAGAACTCCACACAAATACATACAAAACAAAAACATTTCATAATTAGAACTCCACACAAATACATAAAAAACAAAACATTTCATAATTAGAACTTCACACAAATACATACAAAACAAAACATTTCATAATTAGAACTTCACACAAATACATACAAAGCAGAACATTTCATAATTAGAACTTCACACAAATACATACAAAACAAAACATTTCATAATAAGAACTCCACACAAATACATACAAAACAAAACATTTCATAATTAGAACTCTACACAAATACCTACAAAACAAAACATTTCATAATTAGAACTCCACACAAATACATACAAAACAAAACATTTCATAATTAGAACTCAACACAAATACATACAAAACAAAACATTTCATAATTAGAACTTCACACAAATACATACAAAACAAAACATTTCATAATTAGAACTTCACACAAATACATACAAAGCGAAACATTTCATAATTAGAACTTCACACAAATACATACAAAACAAAACATTTCATAATTAGAACTCCACACAAATACATACAAAACAAAACATTTCATAATTAGAACTCAACACAAATACATACAAAACAAAACATTTCATAATTAGAACTCCACACAAATACATACAAAACAAAACATTTCATAATTAGAACTTCACACAAATACATACAAAGGCAGAACATTTCATAATTAGAACTCTACACAAATACATACAAAACAAAACATTTCATAATTAGAACTCCACACAAATACATACAAAACAAAACATTTCATAATTAGAACTCAACACAAATACATACAAAACAAAACATTTCATAATTAGAACTTCACACAAATACATACAAAACAAAACATTACATAATTAGAACTTCACACAAATACATACAAAGCGAAACATTTCATAATTAGAACTCTACACAAATACATACAAAACAAAACATTTCATAATTAGAACTCCACACAAATACATACAAAACAAAACATTTCATAATTAGAACTCAACACAAATACATACAAAGCGAAAGATTTCATAATTAGAACTCCACACAAATACATACAAAACAAAACATTTCATAATTAGAAATCAACACAAATACATACAAAACAAAACATTTCATAATTAGAACTTCACACAAATACATACAAAACAAAACATTTCATAATTAGAACTTCACACAAATACATACAAAACAAAACATTTCATAATTAGAACTTCACACAAATACATACAAAACAAAACATTTCATAATTAGAACTCCACACAAATACATACAAAACAAAACATTTCATAATTAGAACTCCACACAAATACATACAAAACAAAACATTTCATAATTAGAACTTCACACAAATACATACAAAACAAAACATTTCATAATTAGAACTTCACACAAACACATACAAAACAAAACATTTCATAATTAGAACTTCACACAAATACATACAAAACAAAACATTTCATAATTAGAACTTCACACAAATACATACAAAGCGAAACATTTCATAATTAGAACTCTACACAAATACATACAAAACAAAACATTTCATAATTAGAACTCCACACAAATACATACAAAACAAAACATTTCATAATTAGAACTCAACACAAATACATACAAAACAAATCATTTCATAATTAGAACTTCACACAAATACATAGAAAACAAAACATTTCATGAATTAGAACTTCACACAAATACATACAAAAGCAAAAGATTTCATGAATTAGAACTCCACACAAATACATACAAAACAAAACATTTCATGAATTAGAACTCCACACAAATACATACAAAACAAAACATTTCATGAATTAAAACTTCACACAAATACATACAAAACAAAACATTTCATAATTAGAACTCCATACAAATACATACAAAACAAAACATTTCATAATTTGAACTCCACACAAATACATACAAAACGAAACATTTCATAATTAGAACTCCACACAAATACATACAAAACAAAACATTTCATAATTAGAACTCCATACAAATACATACAAAACAAAACATTTCATAATTAGAACTCCACACAAATACATACAAAACAAAACATTTCATAATTAGAACTCCACACAAATACATACAAAACAAAACATTTCATGAATTAGAACTTCACACAAATACTTACAAAACAAAACATTTCATAATTAGAACTCAACACAAATACATACAAAACGAAACATTTCATAATTAGAACTCCACACAAATATATACAAAACAAAACATTTCATGATTAGAACTCCACACAAATACATACAAAACAAAACATTTCATAATTAGAACTCCACACAAATATATACAAAACGAAACATTTCATAATTAGAACTTCACACAAATACATACAAAACAAAACATTTCATAATTAGAACTCCACACAAATACATACAAAACAAAACATTTCATAATTAGAACTCCACACAAATATATACAAAACAGAAACATTTCATAATTAGAACTTCACACAAATACATACAAAACAAAACATTTCATGAATTAGAACTCAACACAAATACATACAAACAGAAACATTTCATAATTAGAACTCCACACAAATACATACAAAACAAAACATTTCATAATTAGAACTCCATACAAATACATACAAAAAAAAACATTTCATAATTAGAAATCAACACAAATACATACAAAACAAAACATTTCATAATTAGAACTTCACACAAATACATACAAAACAAAACATTTCATAATTAGAACTTCACACAAATACATACAAAACAAAACATTTCATAATTAGAACTTCACACAAATACATACAAAACAAAACATTTCATAATTAGAACTTCACACAAATACATACAAAACAAAACATTTCATAATTAGAACTCTACACAAATACATACAAAACAAAACATTTCATAATTTAACTCCACACAAATACATACAAAACAAAACATTTCATAATTAGAACTCAACACAAATACATACAAAACAAAACTTTTCATAATTAGAACTTCACACAAATACATACAAAACAAAACATTTCATAATTAGAACTTCACACAAATACATACAAAGCGAAACATTTCATAATTAGAACTTCACACAAATACATACAAAACAAAACATTTCATAATTAGAACTCCACACAAATACATACAAAACAAAACATTTCATAATTAGAACTCCACACAAATACATACAAAACAAAACATTTCATAATTAGAACTCCACACAAATACATACAAAACAAAACATTTCATAATTAGAGCTCCACACAAATACATACAAAACAAAACATTTCATAATTAGAACTTCACACAAATACATACAAAGCGAAACATTTCATAATTAGAACTCTACACAAATACATACAAAACAAAACATTTCATAATTAGAACTCCACACAAATACATACAAAACAAAACATTTCATAATTAGAACTCAACACAAATACATACAAAACAAAACATTTCATAATTAGAACTTCACACAAATACATACAAAACAAAACATTTCATAATTAGAACTTCACACAAATACATACAAAGCGAAACATTTCATAATTAGAACTCTACACAAATACATACAAAACAAAAACATTTCATAATTAGAACTCCACACAAATACATACAAAACAAAACATTTCATGGTTAGAACTCAACACAAATACATACAAAACAAATCGTTTCATGATTAGAACTTCACACAAATACATACAAAACAAAACATTTCATAATTAGAACTTCACACAAATACATACAAAGCGAAAGATTTCATAATTAGAACTCCACACAAATACATACAAAACAAAACATTTCATAATTAGAACTCCACACAAATACATACAAAACAAAACATTTCATGAATTAAGGCTTCACACAAATACATACAAAACAAAACATTTCATAATTAGAACTCCACACAAATACATACAAAACAAAACATTTCATGAATTAGAACTCCACACAAATACATACAAAACAAAACATTTCATAATTAGAACTTCACACAAATACATACAAAACAAAACATTTCATAATTAGAACTCCACACAAATACATACAAAACAAAACATTTCATAATTAGGACTCCACACAAATACATACAAAACAAAACATTTCATAATTAGAACTCCACACAAATACATACAAAACAAAACATTTCATAATTAGGACTTCACACAAATACATACAAAACAAAACATTTCATGATTAGAACTTCACACAAATGCATACAAAATAAAACATTTCATGAATTAGAACTTCACACAAATACATACAAAACAAAACATTTCATGAATTAGAACTCCACACAAATACATACAAAACAAAACGTTTCATGATTAGGACTCCACACAAATACATACAAAACAAAACATTTCATGAATTAGGACTTCACACAAATGCATACAAAACAAAACATTTCATAATTAGAACTCCACACAAATACATACAAAAACAAAACATTTCATAATTAGAACTCCACACAAATACATACAAAACAAAACATTTCATAATTAGAACTTCACACAAATACATACAAAACAAAACATTTCATAATTAGAACTCAACACAAATACACACAAAACAAAACATTTCATAACTTGAACTCCACACAAATACATACAAAACAAAACATTTCATAATTAGAACTCCACACAAATACATACAAAACAAAACATTTCATAATTAGAACTCCACACAAATACATACAAAACAAAACATTTCATAATTAGAACTTCACACAAATACATACAAAACAAAACATTTCATAATTAGAACTCCACACAAATACATACAAAACAAAACATTTCATAATTAGAACTCAACACAAATACATACAAAACAAAACATTTCATAATTAGAACTTCACACAAATACATACAAAACAAAACATTTCATAATTAGAACTTCACACAAATACATACAAAGCGAAACATTTCATAATTAGAACTCTACACAAATACATACAAAACAAAACATTTCATAATTAGAACTCCACACAAATACATACAAAACAAAACATTTCATAATTAGAACTCAACACAAATACATACAAAACAAAACATTTCATAATTAGAACTTCACACAAATACATAGAAAACAAAACATTTCATAATTAGAACTTCACACAAATACATACAAAGCGAAAGATTTCATAATTAGAACTCCACACAAATACATACAAAACAAAACATTTCATAATTAGAACTCCACACAAATACATACAAAACAAAACATTTCATAATTAAAACTTCACACAAATACATACAAAACAAAACATTTCATAATTAGAACTCCATACAAATACATACAAAACAAAACATTTCATAATTAGAACTCCACACAAATACATACAAAACAAAACATTTCATAATTAGAACTTCACACAAATACATACAAAACAAAACATTTCATAATTAGAACTCCACACAAATACATACAAAACAAAACATTTCATAATTAGAACTCCACACAAATACATACAAAACAAAACATTTCATAATTAGAACTCCACACAAATACATACAAAACAAAACATTTCATAATTAGAACTTCACACAAATACATACAAAACAAAACATTTCATAATTAGAACTTCACACAAATACATACAAACCAAAACATTTCATAATTAGAACTTCACACAAATACATACAAAACAAAACATTTCATAATTAGAACTCCACGCAAATACATACAAAACAAAACATTTCATAATTAGAACTTCACACAAATACATACAAAACAAAACATTTCATAATTAGAACTCCACACAAATACATATAAAACAAAACATTTCATAATTAGAACTTCACACAAATACATACAAAACAAAACATTTCATAATTAGAACTCCACACAAATACATACAAAACAAAACATTTCATAATTAGAACTCCACACAAATACATACAAAACAAAACATTTCATAATTAGAACTTCACACAAATACATACAAAACAAAACATTTCATAATTAGAACTCAACACAAATACATACAAAACAAAACATTTCATAATTTGAACTCCACACAAATACATACAAAACGAAACATTTCATAATTAGAACTCCACACAAATACATACAAAACAAAACATTTCATAATTAGAACTCCACACAAATACATACAAAACAAAACATTTCAGAATTAGAACTCCACACAAATACATACAAAACAAAACATTTCACAATTAGAACTCTACACAAATATATACAAAACAAAACATTTCATAATTAGAACGTCACACAAATACATACAAAACAAAACATTTCATAATTAGAAATCAACACAAATACATACAAAACAAAACATTTCATAATTAGAACTTCACACAAATACATACAAAACAAAACATTTCATAATTAGAACTCCACACAAATACATACAAAACAGAAACATTTCATAATTAGAACTCCACACAAATACATACAAAACGAAACATTTCATAATTAGAACTCCACACAAATACATACAAAACGATACATTTCATAATTAGAACTCCACACAAATACATACAAAACAAAACATTTCATAATTAGAACTCAACACAAATACATACAAAACAAAACATTTCATAATTAGAACTCCACACAAATACATACAAAACAAAACATTTTATAATTAGAACTTCACACAAATACACACAAAACAAAACATTTCATAATTAGAACTTCACACAAATACATACAAAACAAAACATTTCATAATTAGAACTTCCCACACATATAAATACATAACAAAACATTTCATAATTAGAACTCCACACAAATATATACAAAACAAAACATTTCATTATTAGAACTTCACACAAATACATACAAAACAAAACATTTCATAATTAGAACTTCACACAAATACATACAAAGCGAAACATTTCATAATTAGAACTCCACACAAATACATACAAAACGAAACATTTCATAATTAGAACTCCACACAAATACATACAAAACGAAACATTTCATAATTAGAACTCCACACAAATACATACAAAACGAAACATTTCATAATTAGAACTCCACACAAATACATACAAAACGAAACATTTCATAATTAGAACTTCACACAAATACATACAAAACAAAACATTTCATAATTAGAACTTCACACAAATACATACAAAGCGAAACATTTCATAATTAGAACTCCACACAAATACATACAAAACGAAACATTTCATAATTAGAACTCCACACAAATACATACAAAACAGAACATTTCATAATTAGAACTCCACACAAATACATACAAAACAGAACATTTCATAATTAGAACTCCACACAAATACATACAAAACGAAACATTTCATCATTAGAACTCCACACAAATACATACAAAACAAAACATTTCATAATTAGAACTTCACACAAATACATACAAAGCGAAACATTTCATAATTAGAACTCCACACAAATATATACAAAACAAAACATTTCATAATTAGAACTCCACACAAATACATACAAAACAAAACATTTCATAATTAGAACTTCACACAAATACATACAAAGCGAAACATTTCATAATTAGAACTCCACACAAATACATACAAAACGAAATATTTCATAATTAGAACTCCACAGAAATACATACAAAACAAAACATTTCATAATTAGAACTCCACACAAATACATACAAAACAAAACATTTCATAATTAGAACTCCACACAAATACATACAAAACAAAACATTTCATAATTAGAACTTCACACAAATACATACAAAACAAAACATTTCATAATTAGAACTCCACAGAAATACATACAAAACGAAACATTTCATAATTAGAACTCCACACAAATACATACAAAACAAAACATTTCATAATTAGAACTTCACACAAATACATACAAAACGAAACATTTCATAATTAGAACTCAACACAAATACATACAAAACAAAACATTTCATAATTAGAACTTCACACAAATACATACAAAACAAAACATTTCATAATTAGAACTCCACACAAATACATACAAAACAAAACATTTCATAATTAGAACTCTACACAAATACATACAAAACGATACATTTCATAATTAGAACTCCACACAAATTCATACAAAACGAAACATTTCATAATTAGAACTCCACACAAATACATACAAAACGAAACATTTTATAATTAGAACTCCACACAAATACATACAAAACGAAACATTTCATAATTAGAACTCCACACAAATACATACAAAACGATACATTTCATAATTAGAACTCCACACAAATACATACAAAACAAAACATTTCATAATTAGAACTCAACACAAATACATACAAAACAAAACATTTCATAATTAGAACTCCACACAAATACATACAAAACAAAACATTTCATAATTAGAACTTCACACAAATACACACAAAACAAAACATTTCATAATTAGAACTTCACACAAATACATACAAAACAAAACATTTCATAATTAGAACTTCCCACACATATAAATACATAACAAAACATTTCATAATTAGAACTCCACACAAATACATACAAAACAAAACATTTCATAATTAGAACTCCACACAAATATATACAAAACAAAACATTTCATAATTAGAACTTCACACAAATACATACAAAACAAAACATTTCATAATTAGAACTTCACACAAATACATACAAAGCAGAACATTTCATAATTAGAACTCCACACAAATACATACAAAACAGAACATTTCATAATTAGAACTCCACACAAATACATACAAAACAAAACATTTCATAATTAGAACTTCACACAAATACATACAAAACAAAACATTTCATAATTAGAACTTCACACAAATACATACAAAACAAAACATTTCATAATTAGAACTTCACACAAATACATACAAAACAAAACATTTCATAATTAGAACTCTACACAAATACATACAAAACGATACATTTCATAATTAGAACTCCACACAAATACATACAAAACGAAACATTTCATAATTAGAACTCCACACAAATACATACAAAACGAAACATTTCATAATTAGAACTCCACACAAATACATACAAAACGAAACATTTCATAATTAGAACTCCACACAAATACATACAAAACAAAACATTTCATAATTAGAACTCCACACAAATACATACAAAACGAAACATTTCATAACTAGAACTCCACACAAATACATACAAACAAAACATTTCATAATTAGAACTCCACACAAATACATACAAAACAAAACATTTCATAATTAGAACTCCACACTAATACATACAAAACAAAACATTTCATAATTAGAACTCCACACAAATACATACAAAACGAAACATTTCATAATTAGAACTCCACACAAATACATACAAAACAAAACATTTCATAATTAGAACTCCACATAAATACATACAAAACAAAACATTTCAGTTCAAGAAATACTACGTAATGAGAATGATGAAGCAATTGTGTGTGTGTACAGGATAATACACACGTGTTAGCGATTTCGCGGGAAACTCTCTAGACTTCTTCTATACTGACGGAAGTACAGAAATGTTGTATCGATTTTTCCGGGAAGTTATCAACAGTTCGGAACGTCGTGAATAATTACACAAATAACGAAATGGATTTCGTTTCAATCTTTTCTTTCTTTCTAGAAGGATTAAATATACGTTAAAACGAAGATCACTTACAAAGATGTTACCCCTATGTTTCAGACAGTTTAGGTAATATCATATCCTTATTACAATCTTTGTCACGAATTTCGCGACTGAAATAAAGACAGTAAAAAAAAAAAGAATTATTTCTTTACATTTCGCGATATTTCCGGTTTTTTTTTCTTCCTGTTTCTCTCATGTTTTAGTCTTTCTTTCGTTCAGAATGTTCTTTCCTTCTATCCTCATGCCCGTTGGGTTAAGGCACTCGAAATCAGAGGGCCGCGGGTTCGAATCCCCGTCGCACCAAACACGCTCGCCCTTTCAGCCGTGGGGGAGTTATAATGTTTCCATCAATCCCGCTATTTGTTGGTAAAAGAGTAGTCCAAGAGTTGCCTAAGACTAGCTGCTTAAGACTAGAGGGAAGGCAACTGGTCATCACCACTCACCGCCAACACTTGAGCTACTCTTTTACCAACGAATAGTGGGATTGACCGTAACATTATAACGCCCCCACGGCTGAAAGGGCGAACATGTTTGGTGTGACAGAGATTCAAACCTACGACCCTTAGATTACGAGTCGAGTGCCTTAACCACCAGGCCATGTCGGGCCACCAACATTTCAATTTGAGTTACCTCCCTGTTTACAATCCACTCCTCTCTGTTATAAGGGGTGTTATTAGAATAAAGTGGGGGTAACACCAAATCGTAGAATGCAAAATGGTCTCTTAGATGAAGATTTTTGCTTTTACTTGGTGATATAATGTTGCGTTACAGACGTTAAAAACCCATAACTGAAACTAGATAGTAAAGTAAGGTTAAAGCAATCCGCCACAGGTACTCTATTCATTTTATAACTTATAACGTGATTGACTATCATTGTTACCGTAGGACCACAGCTGATACTTTGGATAGTGTTCTGCAGCATTATGAACCTCGAACCATCTGACTCACAGTTGGACACGTTTCACGCTTAGACATATATACGTCTTTCCGGTCCAGGAACGTGTCATTTAAATTGGTCAATATAGCAAAAAAAAAATGTTCACGTAAACTATTTTATGGTAAGTTATAAATGAATAGGTTACCAAGGAGTGGCATTGTTCAACTGAACGAACCAGTTTATTTTAATGGTTTATTCAGGCTGTTACCTGGAAATAAGAATGTTCGATTTCAAAAAGTAAAGTATTTGTTCATGTATTAAATAACAAAGATACATTTAACTTACTTTACAATGCGCAGTAAGAGGGCTGATCTAAACTAAAATGATTTGTTTTCCTTCAATTACCCACATTATGTCTGTTTGTTTGTAGTTTAGCCCAAAGTTACAAAATGGGTTGTCTTTACTCATCACGGGTATCGAAACCCAGTTTGCAGCATTTAAGTCCGCAAACATACTGCTGTGCAACTGGAAAACACCACATTATGAATTTCGACAAAGCAAAGAAAAAGAAACATGCATCTTAGGATGTTTGTCGAAGACCCCCGCTAGTACAGCGGTAAGTCTACGGATTTACAAGCTAAAATCAGAGATTCGATTCCAACCGGTGGGCTCGGCAGGCAGCCCGATGTGGCTTTGCAATGAAAACACACACAGTGTGTGTCGATTTGTCGCCACCTGTCATTAGTTATCTTAGATCGCTCTATGATATAGATTATGCAAATACTAGTCGGACAAAATGACGGAGATCAAAACATTTTCATATGTGATCAGAAATATTAGTAAACTGGTGATCAATCTCATAAGAAAAGAAATGAGTTAATAATAATAACCCGAGCGATCAAAGCGGTAAAGAATATAAAAATAACATAATGAGCTGATAAAATTTCATTAATTTATGGGATAAAATATTGAGTTATTTGTTTGGTATTAAGCACAACGCGAGGCAATGGGTTATTCGTATTTTAACCAGTTTCTAGCAGTGTCACGGGGAGGAAGCAGGTATCGAACATGAAAATTAAATATGTATAATTCGTTTGTGCTCTCTAGTAGCAAGTGACACCCTTGAGAAGTATTGTTGTACCCTCTAGTAGCATTTATGACTTAACAACGAGGATATTGGTATCTAGGTGAACTGTTTAAATATATTTTTATTTAAAAGGTTGTTTGAAATCAGTAGCTCAGCGGTATGTCTGCGGACGTCCAGTGCTATAAACCAGGTTTCGATACCCGTGGTGGGCAGAGCATAGATAGCCCTTTGTGCTTAGTTCACAACAACTTTTGAAACCACAACATTACTACGGTTAATTACAAATAAGAATATTTTATATAAAGTTTGAGTGTCTTTCATCTTAGGAACTTTGAAAAACATCGGATCTTTCTTTTAAAAAAAAGTCATGTCTCTGGAGTGACAATTGATGACGCGTAATAATCATAAATTAACACTCCTTATAATTACACCATGTTAGTAAACATAAGTATAAACACAGTTCGTTCTGTTGGTGAGAAATGTTTGGTTTCGGTAACCAGGCAACAATAACCTAATCTCATTTTTATTCGATTAACATTTTCCGTTGCGTGAAAATTGGTTTCAGAGGAAACAAATATATGGCAGGGGGTTATCTAACAATTACCAAAGTATCAGTCAACCTAAATATTTAAGCAGGAAGGACCGTAGTGATTAAAGTAGAGCGAGATTTGTTTCACAGCGTGGTTAGAGAATCTTATGCAGAGAATTTTCAGAAAAAAACAGAAATTATCATTTCATTTATATTTAACATCTCGAAAAGTAAATTTCTTTCTGCGCAAGTGAAAACAGTTGCATGAGATTTCCGAGATTTTGTGTTTATGTAAAAATGAAAATCTAGGGATGGCTCCTTTGAAATGATTTCGAAATCAGGACACCTAATTCAAGATTCGGTCACGTTTTGTTCTCGTTTTATATTAAAATATGTCACTGATTTAAAGTTAGAATATATATAAAAAATGATTTTTTTCTATTACACTGAGACAAAAAATTCATAAAACTCTATAAGATGGAACAATGATGAAGTAATCCGCTCAAATAATGAACACATGAAACTGTTCAAAATGAACAATAATCAATTAGAGAAGTGAAACGTGTTCGTGTAGAACAACAAGCATTTACGTGATAAAAACTTTTAAAACAAAATAATGGTAATTCGTAAAAGATAAAATTATTCATATTGAATAATAGTATTTATTTATGTAACTTACAGCTTACACAATTATCAAGTATTAAAATATATTTATGTAACTTACAGCTTACACAATTATCAAGTATTAAAATATATTTATGTAACTTACAGCTTACACAATTATCAAGTATTAAAATATATTTATGTAACTTACAGCTTACACAATTATCAAGTATTAAAATATATTTATGTAACTTACAGCTTACACAATTATCAAGTATTAAAATATATTTATGTAACTTACAGCTTACACTATTATCAAGTATTAAAATATATTTATGTAACTTACAGCTTACACTATTATCAAGTATTAAAATATATTTATGTAACTTACAGCTTATACAATTATCAAGTATTAAAATATATTTATGTAACTTACAGCTTACACAATTATCAAGTATTAAAATATATTTATGTAACTTACAGCTTACACAATTATCAAGTATTAAAATATATTTATGTAACTTACAGCTTACACAATTATCAAGTATTAAAATATATTTATGTAACTTACAGCTTACACAATTATCAAGTATTAAAATATATTTATGTAACTTACGAGCTTACACTATTATCAAGTATTAAAATATATTTATGTAACTTACAGCTTATACAATTATCAAGTATTAAAATATATTTATGTAACTTACAGCTTACACAATTATCAAGTATTAAAATATATTTATGTAACTTACAGCTTACACATTTATCAAGTATTAAAATATATTTATGTAACTTACAGCTTACACAATTATCAAGTATTAAAATATATTTATGTAACTTACAGCTTACACTATTATCAAGTATTAAAATATATTTATGTAGCTTACAGCTTACACTATTATCAAGTATTAAAATATATTTATGTAACTTACAGCTTGCACAATTATCAAGTATTAAAATAACAACATAAAGAAACATTCACATATGTACATATGCATATATATGTAATTACGAAAGACAAACAATCACGTATGTCTCGGGCACGCTGTTCACGTGAGCTTCACGTATTCCGAAACGATATATATCAGTATTACGTAGCTTTCTTATGGCCGTTTCATTTTCAGACCAATGGCTATTCCCTTTCTATTGTAAGTTCTTTGCCTGTCATAACCCGTTTCGAAACGCCGATGTTTCAAGTACAATTTTTCTGATTGTCTGAAAAAATTCCTAGAAATGATTGATGTCTGAAATATACAAACATCACACGGTCTTACACACGAGTACATCACACGTAATACAAGAACAACAGTTGAGGAACTCGAACCCCAAGTCGTCTCAACGAATCTTACAAGCTGTGAAATGCATTTCGTTATTAGCAATAATAATAATAATGAATAGTACATATAATAATAGAAGTGGTACATATAATAATAATAATAAATACTATATGTCACAATTATAATAATACTGAATAGTACATATAATAATAGTGAATAGTATACATAATAATAATAATAATAGTGAATAGTATACATTATGATAATAATAGTAAATACTTTATATAATAACAATAATAGTGAATAGTATATATAATAATAATAGTGAATAGTACATATAATAACAGTGAATAGTATACATAATAATAGCCCCCCAGTGTCTCAGCGGTATGTCTGCGGACTTACAACGCTAAAATTCGGGTTTCGATACCCGTGGTGGGCAGAGCACACATCGCCCATTGTGTAGCTTTATGCTAAATTCAAAACAAACAAACATAATAGTAAATAGTATACATAATAATAGTGAATGGTAACAATACATGACAGTACTTATCGAATACTTACTAATTCTCAACAATAAAATCATGAGTTAAACTTAACCGTTGGTTAATGTTTCACACAAAGCCAGACTGGAATCTCTGCTGTGTCCACCGCGGCAAATCGAACGCAGAATTTTTGTATTCTAAATCCGAAAACCTATGGTTGATCCATTGATAACGATCATAGTGTATTACACAAAGCTATTGGCTGTTAACGATAATCCAAATGTATTAAGTTCTTCTATTGGACACTAACGATGAATGGCGTGTGTGTTTTTCTTATAGCAAAACCACAACGGGCTATCTGCTGAGTCCACCGAGGGGAATCGAACGCGTGATCTGTAAATCCGTAGACTTACTGCTGTACCAGCGAGGGACAAAGCTAACTGGAACGTATTAACTTCAACTGCTAGTTGCAGACTACAGAAAATAGATATTAATTCTGTTAACATAGAATTTTAAGATTTTTTTATAATTTGTGCAGTAAGTTGACTGATTTAATAAGACCAGTTGTCTGACATTACTTGGATCAGTTATTAAAGGATGACGTAATTACAAACGATGCCTTGACATTCCAGATTTAGAAATAATGCCCAAATTTATGAGACATCAAAACTGGCAAGTTCCTTTTGTTGCCGCTAGCTGGTGCTAGCTAGAGAAGATAATAAATTAGAAAATTTTCAAGATTAAATTTTTCTCAGTTTTCTTTACGATATAAAACACATAATAAAAAAAACAACGCTTTTCAGAGTTCCACCAAGTGTCTTGAAAGACCTAAACATAATGTTCGCCTATACTGGTTTTCATCACACCGAGATACATTTCTACCCTTCTAATAGGAACAGACCCAAACATGCTCACCCTTTCAGCCGTGGGGGCGTTATAATGTGGCAGTCAATCCCACTATTCGTTGGTAAAAGAGTAGCCCAAGAGTTGGGTGGTGATAACTAGTTGCCTTCCCTCTTGTCTTTCACTGCTAAATTAGGGACGGCTAGTGCAGATAGCCCTCGTATAGCTTTACGCGAAATTCAAAACAAACCAAACCATACGAATAGACATATCGCAAAATGACCCCCTGTTGGATAAAATCTGTGATAAAAAGAAAATTAGAATGTTTCACTTTTTGACACCTTGAACTCTTCGTGAATCTGTGGTTGAATAATAAAGACCACTGCGGGAAAGAAGAAAATACTGGCAAGAAAAACTGAGTAACAAGAGATAATCTGTATTAGCCAACTACCATGACGTCACTGAAGAAGCAGGCTTTTATTGGAGGTACGTTATTAGAAACTTGCACGAGGAATCGTATACCCATTACCTTATCTCTCGAGTCTCTGCGCACGTAATTCCGCTCGCCCGTTATCCATAGAAACCCAGACATATTGAACCCTAGCTGTTTTGTGTATCTTACTAAATCTATTTATTTCTCGCAGAGGTCTCTTCGCTGTCCTTTACTGAAAGTCTTGAGACCAGATTAACGTAACTGGATGTTCTTACTCTGAGTTATGTGAACTCGATTCTCTGTCATCGAGATGTTTATCTTTCTACGTAAAGATAACAACAGGTCTTGTGTTTGAAAATGGGCAGTTTTCGGCACAGAAAACATGCCAATGAAAGTCGCTTTAACCAAGCTTTATTACATCGTAGTTTGTATACGGTAAAGTGTGGTATTCTATATTGATTAAGGTTTATATGACGTACCCCCCTCAACAGTGACACAGCGGAATTTCTGCGGACTTGCATCGCTAAAAACCGTATTTCGATAATCGTGACTAGCAGAGCACAGATGTTCCATTGTGTAGCTTTGTGCTTAACTGCAAACAAACATTATACGACTGTGCTCTCAAAGAGCCTAGATAACTTTCCAACTGATATTAAAATAAAGCAGCACTTAGTTAAAATATTAAAGCTTGAAATAGTTACAGAAATATAAGAAGTTAATTAGAACTTAACAACAGTCGTTTTTTATGAGTTCATAAAGTTATAGAATCATTTAAGACTCAGAATCAAGGCTTCATTAATATAAAACTACAACTCGGCTGAGAAAATTAATTCAGAATGTGGTGTTTGCTTGTTTATAAACAGAAGAAATGTGTTGGTTAAACAGCATATAGCACTCGTGAAGATTTGCGCGAAATTCAAAACAAACCAAACTAATCAATCTATGTTACAAATAAAACATATATCACATAAACTTCAAGAAACGTGTATTCTGTGGAGCACAAATATCTTTTAATTACAAAAACAATCAAAAGTAAAGCTTTAACATCAATATCTCGTGCATTGTTGTTGTTGTTGTTCGAATATATGCGCAAAACTGGCCAAAAGTTATCTGTGATAACTGCCCTAGTTTTGAACTGATAGACCAGAGTCACTAGAGGGAAGGCAACTTGTCAACGACACTCTTGGGTTACTCTAATCAAATAAGGAGGTTTGACTGTTACTCTTTTAACTCGCCCATGACCGCAGAGAACAAGGAACGGTCTTTGTGCAACGATGGCCATTGATTGGATAAAAATATAAGTGTTTTTAAAAAATCGTCAAAAGTATCTCGAGTTAATCTGCGTTGTATAGGTTTATGTGTCTATTCAAAATGCCACAAAGTATATTTAGTCAAAATATCAGACGAACATACGACAATGTCGAACTAGAAAAACAAACCCAGTCAAAATGTCAGAGTAGAATAATCTCCAAACTATAAGTTTGTTATAGGTTAATTAACCTTATTTGTTTTGTTTTTATTATACACTTCAATGTTCGTGTTTTGTGTTTATTATATATTTTAATGTTACTTGTTTCATGTTTATTATATAATTTAATGTTACGTGTTTTGTGTTTATTATATATTTTAATGTTACTTGTTTCATGTTTATTATATAATTTAATGTTACCTGTTTTGTGTTTATTATATATTTTAATGTTACTTGTTTCATGTTTATTATACAATTTAATGTTACGTGTTTTGCGTGTATGTTTTACAACGTGTAATGTCAGCTGTTCTGTGTTCATATTTCATAGAATGTAATGTTACCTGTTTCGTGTTTATTATATATTTTCATGTTACCTGTTTTGTGTTTATTATATATTTTCATGTTACCTGTTTTGTGTTTATTATATATTTTCATGTTACCTGTTTTGTTTATTATATATTTTCATGTTATCTGTTTTGTGTTTATTATATATTTTCATGTTACCTGTTTTGTGTTTATTATATATTTTCATGTTACCTGTTTTGTGTTTATTATATATTTTCATGTTATCTGTTTTGTGTTTATTATATATTTCCATGTTATCTGTTTTGTGTTTATTATATATTTTAACGCTACCTGTTTTGTGTTTATTTCATAGAAAACTGACAAGTAAGGATATCTTTAAGATGTCAATTTATTAACATGGCTCACCAGCGACTTTTAACAGAATTGTGACACTCTACTATAGTAACGGTTTACTATGACAACACACAGCTCGATGGGGATTTGGGGACAGTTTCAAACAGTTTTGTGTACTTTCAGAAAGCACTTGGGGACAGTTTCGAACAGTTTAGTGTGCTATCAGAAAGCACTGAACCACTATCTATACAAAACTACCCCGTCTTGGTCTTATAAAATATTTCGCAGTCCTTGGTAAGTCACAACTATAATACATAAAATCGTGATTTTAACATTTAAACTTAACAGTAACTAAGCAGTATTTCAAAATGTATATTTTTTTACGTTGTCGTTTTTCGAGACATACGTTTTCTAGTTGCGAGTAGAGATTTGTGACAATTCAGTTTCGTACAGAAAATTATCCGCGACTAATAAAGCAACACAAAACTTAAAATCTGGATACCACAGACGTAAAAAAAATCAATCAATATCTACTTCTGTCCACTGGTGGTCAGTCTCTGGTTGAGTGAGTGCGTAGAACAATCAGTATCTATCACCATATCTGTGCATTTCTCTCACATCTAGCGAAGTGAATATTTATCCTTCTATCTTTACCAGATCGTCTTGCTTTATCCACCTATCACATTCTGCCGACGATCGAGTAACCTTAAATATATTTATGATTAAAAAGTTCCTTTGGAAAATAAAGACTACAATATTTGTTAGAGATTTATCTTGTTTTTAAATTTTTTTACCACGTGTTCATACAGCGAGACAGTTTGATACAACGTGAACGTTAGCATGTGTTTAAACAGCGAGACAGTTTCACGCAATGTGAGGTTTAGCACGTGTTTAAACAGCGAGACAGTTTCATGCAATGTGAGGTTTAGCACGTGTTTAAACAGCGAGACAGTTTCACGCAATGTGAGGTTTAGCACGTGTTTAAACAGCGAGACAGTTTCATGCAATGTGAGGTTTAGCACGTGTTTAAACAGCGAGACAGTTTCACGCAATGTGAGGTTTAGCACGTGTTTAAACAGCGAGACAGTTTCATGCAATGTGAGGTTTAGCACGTGTTTAAACAGCGAGACAGTTTCACGCAATGTGAGGTTTAGCACGTGTTTAAACAGCGAGACAGTTTCATGCAATGTCAGGTTTAGCACGTGTTTAAATAGCGAGACAGTTTCACGCAATGTGAGGTTTAGCACGTGTTTAAACAGCGAGTTTCACGCAATGTGAGGTTTAGCACGTGTTTAAACAGCGAGACAGTTTCATGCAATGTGAGGTTTAGCACGTGTTTAAACAGCGAGACAGTTTCACGCAATGTGAGGTTTAGCACGTGTTTAAACAGCGAGAGTTTCACGCAATGTGAGGTTTAGCACGTGTTTAAACAGCGAGACAGTTTCATGCAATGTGAGGTTTAGCACGTGTTTAAACAGCGAGACAGTTTCATGCAATGTGAGGTTTAGCACGTGTTTAAACAGCGAGACAGTTTCATGCAATGTGATGTTTAGCACGTGTTTAAACAGCGAGCCAGTTTCACGCAATGTGAGGTTTAGCACGTGTTTAAACAGCGAGCCAGTTTCACGCAATGTGAGGTTTAGCACGTGTTTAAACAGCGAGCCAGTTTCACGCAATGTGATGTTTAGCACGTGTTTAAACAGCGAGCCAGTTTCATACAATGTGAGGTTTAGCACGTGTTTAAACAGCGAGCCAGTTTCATACAATGTGAGGTTAAGCACGTGTTTAAACAGCAAGACAGTTTCAGCAAGCGTTAAAACCCCTTCCTACTACGCCAACACAAACAAAACCCAGGACATACGACCTGCATGCCTAATTTAACCATTTAACTACGGCTTAAATTGACACTGAATACCGAAATAAATAAACCTAACTTATCTTAGAAAGTTTTCCAACACGCAGCAAGTAACAGCCATCTTTCAATTATAGACTAATTCACTCTAATTTTAGTTCATTAGTTCTTTATATTATTATACGATACTTAGAATACACTTTTGTATCCTCTAGAGTACAATGGATGATATCTGTATTTTGTATCTTCTAGAATACAATGAATCATATCTGTATTTTGAATAGTGATTGTATGATTCGACTGTTTTAGTTCATCATATCTGTGACGTAAAATCTACAAATAAAAAAAATTATTTGGCTATATAACATGGTTACTGCTTTTTTGTATTTCACAATACACAATTACAAGTACTCATATTCCTTCTTTGTATTTTACAATATACAATTACAAGTACTCATATTCCTTCTTTGTATTTTACAATATACAATTACAAGTACTCATATTCCTTCTTTGTATTTTACAATATACAATTACACTAAAACTAACTAAACTAACGTGGCAGGGGTTCAGTTTAGAGAGAGAGAAATCCGAAGAGTTCTCTCTCCAACTGGGGTGTTCAGGAACTTTGTAGTTCCTCTTCGTCCCCTTTCGTGGATTGTTATTAGGATTAAGTGGTGGGTTTTTTTTTATTATTATTATTTTAATAAATTAATTATCGTTATTATTCTTGACTTTTTGGGTGGGGAATGTCTCACTAAATGGTCTTTTGGGTGGAGGCAAAGGTAGCAGTGGAAAGAAGGAAAGGTCGGGACCTGTCTCGAAAAGAAAAAGTTGGGTAGATGTGAACATGAATGTAATTCACTCAAGTTCAGATCAAATCAAACGACCCGATTCTGGGTCTGGCAAAAAGGTTGCCTGGGCTGGGATCTAGAAATCCAATGCCTGAAGATTTTGATGTGGGGGGAAACGGGAGTACCCCGAGAAAACCCACTTTCACCCGACAGGCGCCGAAAGTTTTGCCTGTCGTGTTCCAATGACTTGCGCACATGTTACAATTACAAGTACTCATATTTCTTTTTATATTTTACAATATACAATTACAAGTACTCATATTCCTTCTTTGTATTTTACAATATACAATTACAAGTATTTATATTCCTTCTTTGTATTTTACAATATACAATTACAAGTACTCATATTCCTTCTTGTATTTTACAATATACAATAACAAGTACTCATATTCCTTCTTTGTATTTTACAATATACAATTGCAAGTACTTATATTCCTTCTTTGTATTTTACAATATACAATTACAAGTACTCATATTCCTTCTTTGTATTTTACAATATACAATTACAAGTACTTATATTCCTTCTTTGTATTTTACAATATACAATTACAAGTACTCATATTTCTTTTTATATTTTACAATATACAATTACAAGTACTCATATTCCTTCTTTGTATTTTACAATATACAATTACAAGTACTCATATTCCTTCTTTGTATTTTACAATATACAATTACAAGTACTTATATTCCTTCTTTGTATTTTACAATATACAATTAAAAGTACTCATATTCCTTCTTTGTATTTTACAATATACAATTACAAGTACTCATATTCCTTCTTTGTATTTTACAATATACAATTACAAGTATTTATATTCCTTCTTTGTATTTTACAATATACAATTGCAAGTACTCATATTCCTTCTTATATTTTACAATATACAATTACAAGTACTCATATTCCTTTTTTGTATTTTACAATATACAATTACAAGTACTCATATTCCTTCTTTGTATTTTACAATATACAATTAAAAGTACTCATATTCCTTCTTTGTATTTTACAATATACAATTACAAGTACTCATATTCCTTCTTTGTATTTTACAATATACAATTACAAGTACTCATATTCCTTCTTTGTATTTACAATATACAATTACAAGCACTCATATTCCTTCTTTGTATTTTTTTACAATATACAATTACAAGTACTCATATTCCTTCTTTGTATTTTACAATATACAATTACAAGTACTCATATTCCTTCTTTGTATTTTACAATATACAATTACAAGTACTGATATTCCTTCTTTGTATTTTACAATATACAATTACAAGTACTCATATTCCTTCTTTGTATTTTACAATATACAATTACAAGTACTTATATTCCTTCTTTGTATTTTACAATATACAATTAAAGAGTACTCATATTCCTTCTTTGTATTTTTTTACAATATACAATTACAAGTACTCATATTCCTTCTTTGTATTTTACAATATACAATTACAAGTACTTATATTCCTTCTTTTGTGTTTTACAATATACAATTAAAAGTACTCATATTCCTTCTTTGTATTTTACAATATACAACTACAAGTACTCATATTCCTTCTTTGTATTTTACAATATACAATTACAAGTATTTATATTCCTTCTTTGTATTTTTTACAATATACAATTACAAGTACTCATATTCCTTCTTGTATTTTTTACAATATACAATTACAAGTACTCATATTCCTTTTTTTGTATTTTTTACAATATACAATTACAAGTAATTATATTCCTTCTTTGTATTTTACAATATACAATTAAAGTACTCATATTCCTTCTTTGTATTTTACAATATACAATTACAAGTACTCATATTCCTTCTTTTGTATTTTTTACAATATACAATTACAAGTATTTATATTCCTTCTTTGTATTTTTACAATATACAATTACAAGTACTCATATTCCTTCTTTGTATTTTTTACAATATACAATTACAAGTACTCATATTCCTTCTTTGTATTTTTACAATATACAATTACAAGTACTCATATTCCTTCTTTGTATTTTACAATATAGAATTACAAGTACTCATATTCCTTCTTTGTATTTTACAATATAGAATTACAAGTACTCATATTCCTTCTTTGTATTTTACAATATACAATTACAAGTACTCATATTCCTTTTTTGTATTTTACAATATACAATTACAAGTACTCATATTCCTTCTTTGTATTTTACAATATACAGTTAAAAGTACTCATATTCCTTCTTTGTATTTTACAATATACAATTACAAGTACTCATATTCCTTCTTTGTGTATTTTACAATATACAATTACAAGTACTCATATTCCTTCTTTGTATTTACAATATACAATTACAAGCACTCATATTCCTTCTTTGTATTTTACAATATACAATTACAAGTACTCATATTCCTTCTTTGTATTTTACAATATACAATTACAAGTACTCATATTCCTTCTTTGTATTTTACAATATACAATTACAAGTACTGATATTCCTTCTTTGTATTTTACAATATACAATTACAAGTACTCATATTCCTTCTTTGTATTTTACAATATACAATTACAAGTACTTATATTCCTTCTTTGTATTTTACAATATACAATTAAAAGTACTCATATTCCTTCTTTGTATTTTACAATATACAATTACAAGTACTCATATTCCTTCTTTTGTATTTTACAATATACAATTACAAGTACTTATATTCCTTCTTTGTATTTTACAATATACAATTAAAGTACTCATATTCCTTCTTTGTGTTTTTACAATATACAATTACAAGTACTCATATTCCTTCTTTGTATTTTACAATATACAATTACAAGTATTTATATTCCTTCTTTGTATTTTACAATATACAATTACAAGTACTCATATTCCTTCTTGTATTTTACAATATACAATTACAAGTACTCATATTCCTTTTTTGTATTTTACAATATACAATTACAAGTACTTATATTCCTTCTTTGTATTTTACAATATACAATTAAAAGTACTCATATTCCTTCTTTGTATTTTACAATATACAATTACAAGTACTCATATTCCTTCTTTGTATTTTACAATATACAATTACAAGTATTTATATTCCTTCTTTGTATTTTACAATATACAATTACAAGTACTCATATTCCTTCTTTGTATTTTTACAGTATACAATTACAAGTACTCATATTCCTTCTTTGTATTTTACAATATACAATTACAAGTACTCATATTCCTTCTTTGTATTTTACAATATACAATTACAAGTACTCATATTCCTTCTTTGTATTTTACAATATACAATTACAAGTACTCATATTCCTTCTTTGTATTTTACAATATACAATTACAAGTACTCATATTCCTTCTTTGTATTTTACAATGTACAATTACAAGTACTCATATTCCTTCTTTGTATTTTACAATATACAATTACAAGTACTCATATTCCTTCTTTGTATTTTTACAATATACAATTACAAGTACTCATATTCCTTCTTTGTATTTTACAATATACAATTACAAGTACTCATATTCCTTCTTTGTATTTTACAATATACAATTACAAGTACTCATATTCCTTCTTTGTATTTTACAATATACAATTACAAGTACTCATATTCCTTCTTTGTATTTTACAATATACAATTACAAGTACTCATATTCCTTCTTGTATTTTACAATATACAATTACAAGTACTCATATTCCTTCTTTGTATTTTACAATATACAATTACAAGTACTCATATTTACTTGCAGAAAACGAATTCAGAATTTCCTCTTCTTTTTCAAGACAAAAAACACCCCAGGGAATACGTCTCATGGAAAGATTCGTGCGTTGAATTTCGAGCACATCTATTTGCGCTAGCTGTTCCAAGTTGAGATGTGCTAGGCTAGAAGGAAGACAACACCACTCACGTCCAACTCCTAATTGCCACTGTTTACGAACAAAAAATAGAACTGACCGTCACATTAAACGCCTCCACGAGCATGTTTATTAATGGGATTCAAGCTTGTGTCGCTCAGATTGCGAGTTGAGCATCCCTAACCGTTAGGAGAAGCCAATCTCCTCGCTAAAAGATATCTTTATTGGTTTGAAAGTCTAGTGACCTAAGCTGGTAATAACTTGTCTTAATCTGATGCTAGCCGCGACCAGCCAAACATTTGCAGTGGTTTTCATTCTCTTGACTTGAATTTTCCTCATTGTATCATATTCATGCACAACTTTTAAGCTACGATTTTTTGCAGGCATTATGTGTTCGATCAATAAATTCTGGTCTAATGTTTAAATAAAACGCGATCAGACAATACTCAGTTAGACGTAACTTCATTTACCAAAACTCCAAGCAAACCTATGGCGTTTATAATAGTGTACACAGTATGGAACAGTTATAAGCGATCAGTATACGACAGTTTTACGAGTTGAAACAAAGAAACTATCTCTCAAACACACACAAATATAAAACCGTAGCGTAGAAAAAAAATAACCAAAATATGTTTATAGAAGTCAGTGAAGCGAACCGACAGTATGTTACTGTAAAGTTAAAATGATAATTGTGTAGCAGGTTATTAAGTAACATCTGAATGTGCATTTCATAAACTGATAAGCATATGGTTTTGAACGAACTGCGCGTGCGCATATTAAACCTAAATAAGTAGAGAAAGCCCACAGAAATTATATTTAGCGTGATTACAATATTTTAGCAAATTACACGTGGGATAAGTATTGTTTTTGCGAAGTTGTTGTTGTTGTTTTTGAACTAAGCACAAAGCTACACAATGGGCTATCTGTGCTCTGCCCATCACGGGTATCGAAACCCGGATTTTAGCGTTGTAAGTCCGCAGACATCCCGCTGAGCCACTGGGGGCGGGGGAGCTTTTGCGAAGTACTTTGAACAAAACCAAAACCACAACTGAAGTTGAAATCGAGGCCAATGGTCACGTGATGACAATGACATTGTACAAATGCTGGTTGTATTAAAAAGTTTACCTAAGCAAAAAACAGGTAAGGTTAGGCTGTATAATCTCCTCACAAAAAAGGCTTTTCTAACGATATGTGTTACGTGAAACTTGATCGGTAAGAGTTCCGGACAGACATAAGCATGTTATTTGTGTTGCATTTAAAATGTGAGCCTTATTTATGTCAATTTTACACTAATCCGTTACTAATCCGTCACTAATCCGTTACTAATCCATTCTAATCTCGTGTTAAAAACTTCAAACTACCGCACGTCAAACATTTTTTACTCTACATTAGTATTTGTTTTGAATTTCGTGCAAAGCTACTCGAGGGCTATCTGCGTTAGCCGTTCCTAATTTAGGAGTGTAAGACTAGAGGGAAGGCAGCTAGTCATCACCACCCACCGCCAACTCTTGGGCTACTCTTTTACCAACGAATAGTGGAATTGACCGTCACATTATAACACCCCAACAGCTGAAAGGGCGAGAATATTTGGTGTGACGGGATTCCGAGTCGAGTGTCTTAACCACAACCTCATTTTGATTGGTTTAATTTAATATTTACTAACTTTTCTTATCGTAAGTGAAGAAACTATGTATAATGAAAAGAATTATCTTTAAACATGTCTTCTTTATTCCCACTTTTAAAATTCTAAATGTTTTGTTTTTAATGCCTTTAAGCGATCTTTGTAATCTTCGTCACAAAACTGAAAGAAAATCCCTTAAGGCAAATTCGCGAGCGAACGTGACATGTGTTAACTTTGAGGAACTACAACTTCGTGTGCAGCTTTTACGACTGGTATCTAAAGTGGCTAATATGTTGCTATGATTGGTCACTGAACACTTAAATAAAATTACCTGTTTATTCGATATTTTTATGAAACTGATTGCATAATGAGAGTTCTGATGACGTAACACTTTATATATATATAGTAAATCATTATTAGTTATACATTACTGATTTTAAGTTTGTATCTCACAAACACAAATGACGTTTATCCTACATTCTGACACACACTACTCTAGATCAGACCCTATTCTGACAGACACTACTCTAGATCAGACCTTATTCTGACACACACTACTCTAAATCAGACCTTATTCTGACACACACTACTCTAGATCAGACCTTATTCTGACACACACTACTCTAGATCAGACCCTATTCTGACACACACTACTCTAGATCAGACCTTATTCTGACACACACTAATCTAGATCAGACCCTATTCTGACAGACACTACTCTAGATCAGACCTTATTCTGACACACACTACTCTAGATCAGACCTTATTCTGACACACACTATTCTAGATCAGACCTTATTCTGACACACACTACTCTAGATCAGACCTTATTCTGACACACACTAATCTAGATCAGACCCTATTCTGACAGACACTACTCTAGATCAGACCTTATTCTGACACACACTACTCTAGATCAGACCTTATTCTGACACACACTATTCTAGATCAGACCTTATTCTGACACACACTATTCTAGATCAGACCTTATTCTGACACACACTACTCTAGATCAGACCTTATTCTGACACACACTACTCTAGATCAGACCCTATTCTGACAGACACTACTCTAGATCAGACCTTATTCTGACACACACTACTCTAAATCAGACCTTATTCTGACACACACTACTCTAGATCAGACCTTATTCTGACACACACTACTCTAGATCAGACCCTATTCTGACACACACTACTCTAGATCAGACCTTATTCTGACACACACTAATCTAGATCAGACCCTATTCTGACAGACACTACTCTAGATCAGACCTTATTTTGACACACACTACTCTAGATCAGACCTTATTCTGACACACACTACTCTAGATCAGACCTTATTCTGACACACACTACTCTAGATCAGACCCTATTCTGACACACACTACTCTAGATCAGACCTTATTCTGACACACACTAATCTAGATCAGACCCTATTCTGACAGACACTACTCTAGATCAGACCTTATTCTGACAGACACTACTCTAGATCAGACCTTATTCTGACACACACTACTCTAGATCAGACCTTATTCTGACACACACTACTCTAGATCAGACCGTATTCTGACACACACTACTCTAGATCAGACCTTATTCTGACACACACTAATCTAGATCAGACCCTATTCTGACAGACACTACTCTAGATCAGACCTTATTCTGACACACACTACTCTAGATCAGACCTTATTCTGACACACACTACTCTAGATCAGACCTTATTCTGACACACACTATTCTAGATCAGACCTTATTCTGACACACACTACTCTAGATCAGACCTTATTCTGACACACACTACTCTAGATCAGACCTTATTCTGACAGACACTACTCTAGATCAGACCCTATTCTGACACACACTACTCTAGATCAGACCCTATTCTGACACACACTACTCTAGATCAGACCCTATTCTGACAGACACTACTCTAGATCAGACCCTATTCTGACAGACACTACTCCAGATCAATCCATATTCTAACACACACTACTGAATATCAGACCCTATTCTGACAGACACTACTCCAGATCAATCCATATTCTGAAATCACTACTCTAGATCAGTTCATATTCTGACAGACATCACTCAAGTGCAGTCCACATACTGACAGACATTAGTTAAGATCTGTCCCTGTTCTGACAGACATCACTCAAGTGCAGTCCAAAAATGACAGACACTACTCAAGATCAGTCCATATACTGATAGACACTACCCAAGATCAGTTCATATTCTGACAGACACTACTCAAGATTAGTCCCTACACTGACAGACACTACTCAAGATCAGTCCATATACTGACAGACGTTACTCAAGATCAGTTTATATTCTGACAGACATTACTCAAGATCAGTCCATATTCTGACAGATACAACTCAAGATCAGTCCATATTCTGACAGATACAACTCAAGATCAGTCCATATACTGACAGACACTACTCAAGATCAGTCCATATACTGACAGACACTACTCAAGATCAGTCCATATACTGACAGATACAACTCAAGATCAGTCCATATTCTGACAGATACAACTCAAGATCAGTCCATATACTGACAGACACTACTCAAGATCAGTCCATATACTGACAGACACAACTCAAGATCAGTCCATATTCTGACAGATACAACTCAAGATCAGTCCATATACTGACAGACACTACTCAAGATCAGTCCATATACTGACAGACACAACTCAAGCTCAGCCCCTATTTTCACAGATGGTCACCTCTAGATTACCATCGTGGTTGTTGATTATGGTTATTTAATTTATTGGTTTCTTTATTCTTTGTGTCTGATCTCTTGAAACCATTCACACGTCTCTCACACTTACCAGTTGTTCTAATCTCCTATACTTAGCAGCTGTTCTATCTCCTATACTTAGCAGCTGTTTTAAAGATTGTTTCTACGTCTACCCTGTACGCAGCTGTTTTCTCTTTCGACCTGGTGTTTGCCTGTGCTTTTATTCGTGTTATGTAATAGACACAAATTCTGAGAAATAGTTTGTTGTTTTTTCAACTGTTTTTCCTCTGAGCTAAGCCTTTTAGTGTTAAACAAAAATTACAGAACTTTCTAGGCTGACTCTTCTTCCAAACTTGACCCTTGTTTACATCTGAACTGCTCCACTGGCCTTCCTTCCACATACGTCTCTTTAGCTTTCAGTCACTCGAATATTAAAACAGATTTCGAATATTAAAAAAAAACCAATAAATAGAACACATATTAGAAGTTTCAAGTCGAATTAAATCGTATAAGAGAAATATAAAAAATGTTAATATGTGTCGCTATTTAAAATGTCCTGTTTAGCAAGTGCTATTTTCAGAAAGGTGCTGTACTGAGCTACATATCTGTTATGCTTGTTTTACACAAACACATTTTTGTAATTCGTGATGGTATTCTGTTCTCTAACGTGAAACGCAAAGTACGTATTTTATGTTCCATTAGACATTTTTATATAATAAGAAAAATATGGTTACGCGTCGGCACACTAAGTCAGTTCTCTGTTTCGTCCAATGAAATAGATTTATTCTGATTGTTCTTAAAACTTAAATACAGTTACCTTGACGCTAGGATTGTTCTCAATTTACTTCAAACTGAATTTCATATAATATAATGACGTAATTTTAAAGAGGGAGAATTTAAAGTATAATTAATAGTAGTTAAATGATTTATATTATTTCACTGCTCCTGAAGGAGGTCCGAGTTAATCTAACGACCAACAGAGCTAGAGCCTCAGATTTTTATATTAGTACCTCAGATACAAATAGAATATATCTCCAGTTTAGTCTCGAGTAGAAGAACTGAGATTTTTAATGTTCTAATAATCCCAGAAATCATCCAACGCATCTCTACCACAGATTGGATTCCTTCTCATTAACTAAGCCACTTAAACTTGATAGTTAAAATGTCTCAAAGAGAGATAAGAGGTCGAATATGGTTCCTGTTTATTCAGAGTAAAATAAAGAGGAGAAAACGAGATCAAACAGAGTTATTACCTACTTGGCCTGGCCTAGCCAGGTGGTTAAGGCACTCGACTCGTAATCTGAGGGTCGAGGGTTCGAATCCTCGTCACAACAAACATGCTCGTCCTTTCAACCGTGGGGAGTTATAATGTGACAGTCAGTCCAACTATTCGTTGGTAAAAGAGTAGCCCAAGAGTTGGCGGTGGGTGGTGATGACTAGCTGCCTTCCCTCTAGTCTTACGCTGTTAAATTAGGACAGCTAACGCAGATAGCCCTCGTGTAGCTTTGCGCGAAATTCAAACCAAAATATAAAAAAAAAACAGATCGAGACGAATAGTTATTATTTCTTCACTAAAAAAAGAAAGATGGCAGACAAAGTTCTTGTTTGTTGGTGGAGTAAGATGAGGTATAATAAAATCAGAGTAAGTTACGAGGACAAAACATTTCGTCAATTGTGAAACAGTGTTAAAGTCAGAAGCAATTGTGGTATTAATGTTAGTTTAACCATACAAAAAAATAGTTACGAGTGCACATGTTTCACATGATGTGTAAACTTGCTTATATTACCTTCTTGGATGTGTATACAATACACGTGTATACAATATACAGGGTGATCTATTAGAACCACGTACAGCGAAGTCTCCAATGCTCTATCTTCACATATAAGATTGTAGCCAATATCGAATCACCAACGTGTTACACAAACTAATATGGCGTTAATTGTGATTTATATGTTATCAGATGATACGACAATACAAAGTTGAATACGTCACGTATTAAACCAACACATGAAAACAAACAAACTAGAAATACTGTATTTTAGTGAAACTGTCAGCTGAACAGCTTTATTCTCAGAAAAATTTAGGATTAGAAAATATATTCTGTATCTACGTAATTATAACTGATTCAGACAATTATCTTAATTTTGTGAGTAATGGTCCACAGAAGCAGATGAGTCTAACACGTGCTATTTGCTTTGTAAATAAAACATAATGGCGACTGATATGAGGAGAAACCCAATAGTCACTACTTCTCAAACCTCACGAGAGCTTTTCGTTACCAAGGAAACGACCTAACGCTGTATTCAAAGAACTACAGCAAGCCTTCGCAACAGAAAGCGTTATATTTGAATATGTCACGTTCTGCACTTTGACAAGATTCTATTCGCACGCCCAGTGCTACAAAGAGATGGCAAATATAGCGTCTCTGTCACTGGTTCTTACTGAATATATACAAAACAAGCTTCAAGGTACACCTTAAGGTACCTAAACTAGTGTAAGACTACAGATATAACAACAGGAATGTATTTTTTTAAAGAAATCTCCTAAGAACAACACTGGTCAAAAAGTGTATATAAAAACAAAACGTTAGGTTTAAGTCATATAAGTATTCTGAAGTAACACTTCTTCATGTTATATGACTAACACTATTTTAAAAGACTGTAAGGCTGCATGCATATTAAGAACGTACCATTCTATTGGCATTGTATTGTAACTTGTAATACGAGATATATGAAATCTAGTACTTTGGATTTCGTTACGCTCCATTATTGTAACTTGTAATACGAGACATTTGAGGTCAGATTATATAATAAATCTCATACAAATAGAGAATTACGGTTTTGAGACCTCACTAACTCAGTCTGCTTGAAAATCGATTGTTTCTCCAAAAGTTGAATATAGTTCTATTGAGTGACAATGTGTATCATGGATTACACTATATAACACAAATTTTGTTTCTGGATAGTATGTGTTATATCTTAATTGCTTATGTTGTAAAAGTGCAGAAAATGGCCATTATTCCCTTCAAACTTTGCTTTTGTGACCTGGATAATGAAATTTGGAAACTAACCTATTTTCTATGTATAAAACGGGCAAATTTGCACATTTTCATTTGCATAAGGTCTGAATAAAACAACATATGAATCAAGATTTACATGTATTTATACTAAAGTTATACAAAAATGTTTAGAAGTGAGTAGTTTTTCGAGATTAGCGACTGTAATGTAAATCACTTTCACGTATCAGACCCCGAATATAGTCTCCCATCATGTTTTCGTTATGCGCTCCCAGGTCACAAAAGCAAAGTTTTGCATTTACTTTAGACATAAGCAGTTGGGAAATAACACTTTCTGCCCAGGAACAAGAAAAAGTAAACATTTTGTTACATAGTGTTATTGCCCTCAGTCATATAGAACTATCAAGAACTGATATTGTCCAAGACAGGAAACATTAATCAATCAAATAATATGGGTTTATTATTATTTTTTGAACCAGTAATCTCATGGTTATTCCAACAAATCTACAAAATCGCCAAGTCTGTTCAGTTAAGCCGAACAAAATTTAATTATCTCGCGCATGCGCTTTTCTTTCGGGGGTCTAACTGGAAGTGGGAATTGGATTGCGCGTGCCACGTATCGAAGCACGTGACCTGCATCAAAACCAGCTCAATAACGTTGATGTTATACAACACGCACCTTGGCTTAGCAATTACTGCATACTTTTCAGACTTACCAACCAGTGAACTGCGAGATCATTTCAGCTAACACATTACACGTTACGGATCTGGAAGTATTTCAAATAAAAATGTCATTTTTATAGGATATCATCCCCCAAAAAACAACATTTCAAATTAACTACGAAATTTAGATTAATACCATTTATGCGACTAGATAAGTAACCTGTAACCATTACCGAAAACGGAATTTGTAATTCCAATACGAATGGTATATCATGTGACCCACAGATAATGCAGCCAGGTCAGAGCCCCTTGAGGCTCAGGCTCAAAGTCAAGAAACTAATGACGTTGAATATATATCCGTATAATATACATGAAACAGTCTGCAATTTACACGGAATCCTTTCAAAACCTAAGTAGAAGACTTACACAATAAGCAAAATGATTGGATAATGTATTAATATAAATATGCTTTCACATCAAAATTTGGGCACCAAAAAGTGTTAGAGCATTTATAATATAGATATTATTATCTTAAACTGATAAAGCAATTGGAGTAACTCAACTAAAATTAGAAGAGCACTTAGAAAGTGCAGTTTCACGAGAAAACGTATTATACTTTTGCAGTATCCAACTTAAAAACCTAAGGTATACACCAAATAACCCCCTCCCTCGAACGTGTAGGTATAATGTCAAAAATCAATTTGCTCCCGAGTTTGACATCTTTCTAAATTCTAGTTTGCTACCATTATAACGAACGTGGTTGACCTACAACGTACCTTGACCATTATAACGAAAGTGGTTGACCTACAACGTAACCTTGACCATTATAATGACAGTGGTTGACCTACAAGGTAACCTTGACCATTATAACGACAGTGGTTGACCTACAACATAACCTTGACCATTATAACGAAAGTGGTTGGCCTACAACGTAACCTTGACCATTATAACGACAGTGGTTGACCTACAACGTAACCTTGACCATTATAACGAAAGTGATTGACCTACAACATAACCTTGACCATTATAATGCCAGTGGTTGACCTACAACGTAACCTTGACCATTATAACGAAAACGAAAGTGGTTGGCCTACAACGTCACCTTGACCATTATAACGACAGTGGTTGACCTACAACGTAACCTTGACCATTATAACGAAAGTGGTTCACCTACAATGTAACCTTGACCTGTTTGCTATACTTAACAAATATTTAAACGACTGCTGTTTTTTGTTTGTGTGTGTTTGTGTTTTCTTATAGCAACGCCACATTGGGCTATCTTCTGAGTTCACCAAGGGGAATCAAACCTCTGATTTTAGCGTTGTAAATCCGTAGACTTACCGCTGTACCAGCCGAGAACTTGTTTGTTTGTTGGGGGCATTCGCGTTTCATTCCAAATTTGGTCAAAATCATAAACGTAGCCACAGAAGGCCAAGAGGGCCTGGTCCCCTGAAAATTCTAGGCATATTGATGGCATATTAGTTTTCAGCTTTTATGTATAATAACTCGTTTTGTGTAATTAATTACAAAATAAAATTTCCATAACAACTATTAGAATTTAACCAATTTATTGTAACGACCATTTTATTAAATATTTATATAAATTTCAGAATTTTTTTAAATTTATTGACCCCATCAATATTTTCTACACTCACACCACCTAGTGGAAAACTTGAACATGTCACTGATCGAAATCAAGTGGAAATGTTTGTTACACATACTGACATACAGGAGTGACACCAGTACCTCCGCCATCAGACAGGGTGAATAAAGGGTGCCTCTTGTTCGTGTATTAAATGTTTTTGTAAGATATATCTTTTATTAACACAACAGTTGAAGCCACTCGTGAGAATTTTCCTTCACGTATAACAAATTAACAGTGATTAGAATGCGATATACGATAGACAATAAACCAGTGTTTTAAACTACTTCTTTATTGTGTAAATTTGCATAAAAATTATTATAATCTGTTATGTTATTTTATTTCCGTTCCAATTCTGTAGTTAATTCTGAGACTTTAATCCGAGACAGAGAGATCGAAAGTGTAAACTCAGTCCTTGTTCTGCTACGCTGTTTTAACTTCCCTGTATTTTACACGAAATCCAAAACGTTATTGGAAAATGAATTAACTCATAATGTTTCGTTTTAATTAAAGAATTACTTTAAAATATGGCACTCAATTCGATTTGTTTTTTAATTATACCGACGGCTGTCCACTATCTGGCCTGGCATGGTCAGATGGTTAAGACACTCAACTCGTAACCTAAGAATCGCGCGCTCGAATCCCCTCCCACTAAACATGCTCGTCCTTTCAGCCGTAGGGGCGTTATAAAGTAACAATCAATCCCACTATTCGTTGGTAAAAGTTGGTAACAGTTGGCGATGGGTGGTAATGACTAGCTGCCTTACGTCTGGTTTTACACTGATAAATTATGGACAGGTAGCCCTCGTGTAGCTTTGCGCGAAATTCAAATAAATCGTCCAGACTTTTCTATACTTCTGTTTATCAGAATGCACACTTTCTGTGTTTATTTCTCTTCTGTCCCAAGCACAATGAATATGGATACAGAGTGGGCTGTCTATTCACTTTCTACCACGGCTATCGAAACTCTGCTTCTAGCGTCGCAAGCCTGCAACGTTACTGTTCGGCCACTAGACGGCGCGTAGAAGATATGTATCACATTTTCCTCGAAAGATATCTTAACATAAAAACGAAATATTAGTAAAGTAGCTGTTAAACTATCATTGCACATCATAAGGTTCAAAGATCGATTTTATTTAAATCATCAATCAGAACTACTAAATGAAAACAAAAACTAATTTTATATCTATTTCAGTTCACAAAATCTAAATAACACTTACTTCAGTTATAAATCTTTGGCACCTATACGTTGTTGTCAAAGAAATACTTTCATTTCTTGTTTTTTGAGACACGTACAAAGCGTTCAACACAATCCTTGAACTTGTAGGTTGTAATGTCTCCCTATTTTTAGTAGCACGTGACCTTGGCTTCTTAGTTTTTCCCGTATTTCTATGAAAAACATTTTTGGTGGGTGATTATTATTCCGTAGAATATTCTGGAATAACTGATGAAGTATTTATTTTAGGATAATATTTCTATTTGATGTAACAAGCATTGTTACGACATTGTTCAGCCTACCGAGTTCTTGTATTGTCAGTAGAGCTTACACGTGACATAAAATGTGGTATATTAAAACCGCACATATCTTTTATACGGTATTTCTGGACACAGGCTAAATATTTTTTGCTGTAAATTTGTTATAATCTAAACATGATATACCTACAAACGTAGAAATAGTTCACGTGAAAACGTTCAACACATTATCTCTTCTTGATGACGAGAAACCCACTCGAAATAAAAATGTATCTCAGAACGGCTGGTATGGATATTAACACTTTTACTGATAAGGAGAGAACAACGTTTTGACCTTCCTAGATCACCAAGACAATTTACTACTTACCGTTTCTTGTTTATTATAAGCTGTTTACTAAATCAGTTCTCATTAAGAGTTCTGATAATTTTCATATTCTTCTGAAATATAATTGCTCTTTCTTTCTTAACGTTGTTAAATATTCAGTTATTACGTTAAGTGGGTAAATATTTGAGAAAAAAAAATGATAGCTCAACCACATGGGCGTTTCAGATTTCTGGCATAAATGCATTATAAGAAATAAAAACTTGTGCTCCTCCATTTTTGCGAATCAAACAACATCCTTCCAGAATCTCAAAATGCCTCCAGAAAAAATAGACAAACAACAGATCATCTCACACGACTCACCGAATCAATATACAAAGCTTACAACAACAATCAAGTAACCATCGGGGTATTCCTAGATGTCAAAAAAGCATTCGACAGCGTTTGGCACAATGCCATCATATACAAACTAAACCACCTACAAATAAATCCTACGATAGTTAAATGGATTTCAAATTTTAACCAATAGAACAGCACAAGTAAAAGTCAATAAAACCATATCCAAATTATTTAATATAACGGCAGGAGTGCCCCAAGGATCAGTCCTCTCTCCACTTCTTTACATAATTTTCGTCAGTGACATACCTTTTCCAAATCTAACATACACACACAATTCACAATACGCAGATGACATCGCAATCTGGAGCACCTCCAGAAACCCAGTAATGGCCATGTCTCGCGTACAAGAATCACTAAACAACGTCTCAACATGGAGCAACAAGTGGAGGGTCGTGTTAAATCCGACAAAAAACACAAGCAATCACCTTCTATAGAAAACTAAAGAAGCAAAGAAAAAATCTAGAAAAATAAATCTATCACTTGGAAACACAACCATCAACATGAGCAAAACATCACATTCCTTGGCGTCACTTTCGACACAAAACTAACATGGAAAAAACACATAAACAATATACACTCATCAATAAGAAAAGGATTTCATATCTAAAGACTATAACTGGTAAACAATCTAAATGCGCACCGAACACCATTATACAAATATACATAGGCTTACATCCGTCCACTAATAGAGTACGGATGTCAAGTAACATACAATATGTCAAACAACACACTCCAAAAAATCCAAGTGCAACAAAACAAAATATTAAAATCCGCATTCAGTTTACCATCTTTACACCAACAAATTATCTACACCAAATTAGTAATTTACCAACTATAAGAGATAGAATAACAGAACTTTCTATGAAATATTATCGAAAAGCAGAAAACAGAAACAAACTAACGGCATCACTACACAAATTATCAAGTGCACCAACAAAATACATATCACCATACAACATATTTCAAGAATCACAATCCACTCAACAAAGAGTTTAAATACATAAAAACTATGTTATTAACATGAATTCCTTTTTTTTTCAGGTACAGGGCACACGACAGGCAAAACTTTCGGCGCCTGTCGTGTGAAAGTGGGTTTTATCGGGGTACTCCCGTTTCCCCCCCCACATCAAAATCTTCAGGCATTGGATTTCTAGATCCCAGCCCAGGCAACCCCTTTTTGCCAGACCCAGAATCGGGCCGTTTGGTTTGATCTAAACTTGAATGAATTACATTCATGTTCACATCTACCCAACTTTTTCTTTTCGAGACAGGTCCCGACCTTTCCTTCTTTCCACTGCTACCTTTGCCTCCACCCAAAAGACCATTTAGTGAGACATTCCCCACCCAAAAAGTCAAGAATAATAACGATAATTAATTTATTAAAATAATAATAATAAAAAAAAAAACCCACCACTTAATCCTAATAACAATTCACGAAAGGGGACGAAGAGGAACTACAAAGTTCCTGAACACCCCAGTTGGAGAGAGAACTCTTCGGATTTCTCTTTCTCTAAACTGAACCCCTGCCACGTTAGTTTAGTTTAGTTTTAGTAAAACTTGTGCAAGTTCAAAGACACCTAAATGTGTGATATGCGGGCATTGTTTTGCACCATCTTTTACTAATATGGGTTGTTTTTTAAAATGATCTACTTCTGTACAGCTTTACCATAAACACGTTGTTTATAAAATCACTGAAATAGTCCTAGTTGTCCTTAGTTCTCTATTGCACATAATATTTATCTTGTCCTCGAAGACATTGCTGCAATTTCGCCCTATGTTTAGAATAGGTTTATAACAGCAGCGTCCTTTAGTGGCAGTGGGTAATATCTGTATGTTGCAGCCAGCTAATGCTGTGAGAGAACGAACCAATCACGAAGGAACGTTCATCGCAATTGAATAGGGTTGCTGTTATCTATTGATACGAAACTCCAGCTACACGTTTCAACTTTCACCTGGATTCTGAAATAAAACAGTTTGGCCAAGTTTTATCTCGAGATAAAGAAAACTGCCAACAAACACGTTTACTAATTCAGAAGAGGCGATCAGCTCTGTGCCCACGTAAGTTTGTTTGTTTTATGAATTTCGCGAGGGCTACCTGTCCATAATTTATCAGTGTAAAACCGGACGTAAGGCAGCTAGTCATCACCACCCACCGCCAACTCTTGAACTACTCTTTTACCAACGAATAGTGGGATTGACCGTCACATTAAAACGCCCCCACGGCTAAAAGGGCGAGCATGTTTGGCGCGACGGGGATGCGAACCCGCAACCCTCAGAGTTACGAGTCGTACGCCTTAACACGCTTGGCCATGCCGGGCCGCCCACGTAAGTACACACACACACACACACTACTTTTGTTGTTGTACCACAAATAATAGTTGTTCCCGGGTTTAAATCGCAGATTTTCTGCTCTATCAGCTAGTTATTTAGTGGAACTATATCATGTTTGCACGAAAATCGAGTTACCCTAGGATACAAGTGAATATGAAGAAGTAGTTCTGGTGTTGTCGTCATCAGTACTTTCTGGGATATTTTCCATTATTGGCCATTATTTTAATTCTTGAGTTATGCGTGTTTAAATGAACGATTCTAATTTTTTTTAAGTAACATAACAGGAAGAGCTTGTTGCCAGAGAAAGACGGTCCTAAAAGGGAGTCTGGAAGAAGTCCTTTCCTGGACATAAGACTTTCGCCATGTCAGGAAGAGGTGTTCGTGTCCGAAACACCTTGACCAGATGATTTTATCTTTCCCTGGAGGATTGATCTTGGCACAATGAAAGTGAGAACAACTGCGGATCATCGACGTGGACTAGTGTTTTGTGAGTCCAATGGCACTCGAAATGGTTTCTATAGGACTCCGAGTCTGATACCAGCTAAAGTACTACAGTATTAGCTCTAAACCAGACCAGTGACGATCAGCTGAGAAAGACTACAAGTGTCACTGAATCAGACAACATCTGCCAATCAGTGCTGTTTCCCTAACAACCATGGGATAAAGTCTGTGAGTATCTCCAAACTGGAAGGTTTCCCTTACTAAACCTGTATCTCTTGACGAAACCTGTGATCGAGCAGAGCTGTGTGATTATTTGCTGTAAGCAGCTAATAGTCGTGCCATCCTAACATTCGTGCCATCTTGGATCCGGGAATGGTTAGCTCTTTGTGTTTCAGAATCCTCGACTACGTCTATCACTCAGCACATGCTACATTGATGGCACCTCATTCAGATATTGGCTGAAGACCTTTGAGGAAGGGTTTTCTTTGTCCATGTGAGCAGGACAATGCACATGCCATTCCAATGTGCAGAAAGAAGAACTTGAAAAATTTCAGGCAGGTAACAAACAGCCTGGACTCAGGTTCAGTCAGTTCAATGTATGATTCTAAGCCTGGATAGTTCAGCTATGAATATTTATGAACATCTAATTGAGAGCAACAAAAGGGGTAGGATACAGTCGTCTGTGAGTTGTATCGTCGACTTGATATTATCAAGAACCACGCAACCCATTAGGTTAAATTGAAGGCTCGAAAGAGGATTGGGGCAAAGAATCTTGCTACTTACAATGACAATCTATGGCAACTGCACAATAGAATATAACCTGCAATGGTATCAATAGATCTAGAGGACAGTCACAGACAAGTTCATCAAGGAACTTATCAGTAGAACCACGAGTGACAAACAGTGTGTGAGGGATATCCTCACCTTAAAAAAGACAGATTCCATCATGTCTCAGTATGAGGTATTACTTCTGGCCAGTCGTTGAGAGGGAAAAAATGTGTTCAATCTTTACATTTATCACGTGACTTTATACCCAGTCGTTAGAAAGGGAAAAAATGTGTTCAATCTTTACATTTATCACGTGACTTTATACCCAGTCGTTAGAGAGGGAAAAAATGTGTTCAATCTTTACGTTTATCACGTGACTTTATACCCAGTCGTTAGAGAGGGAAAAAATGTGTTCAATCTTTACATTTATCACGTGACTTTATACCCAGTCGTTAGAAAGGGAAAAAATGTGTTCAATCTTTACATTTATCACGTGACTTTATACCCAGTCGTTAGAGAGGGAAAAAATGTGTTCAATCTTTACATTTATCACGTGACTTTATACCCAGTCGTTAGAGAGGGAAAAAATATGTTCAATCTTTACATTTATCACGTGACTTTATACCCAGTCGTTAGAGGGAAAAATGTGTTCAATCTTTACATTTATCACGTGACTTTATACCCAATCGTTAGAGAGGGAAAAAATGTGTTCAATCTTTACATTTATCACGTGACTTTATACCCAATCGTTAGAGAGGGAAAAAATGTGTTCAATCTTTACATTTATCACGTGACTTTATACCCAGTCGTTAGAGAGGGAAAAAATGTGTTCAATCTTTACATTTATCACGTGACTTTATACCCAATCGTCAGAGGAAAAAAATGTGTTCAATCTTTACATTTATCACGTGACTTTATACCCAATCGTTAGAGGGAAAAAATGCGTTCAATCTTTACGTTTATCACGTGACTTTATACCCAATCGTTAGAAAGGGAAAAAATGTGTTCAATCTTTACGTTTATCACGTGACTTTATACCCAGTCGTTAGTAAAATTCAGATTAATTTGCACATTCCTGTTAAATACTTCCGATATCAGACAGACCAATAAATATATTGAAATCAGGTTATTTCAGAACGATTCATTATGTTTATGGGAATAAGTTTATGGTTAAATGTTTTAGACATTTTCCTAACTTTTTGTGTTTCAACGAAATATTCGCCCTGTTGTTCAAACGTTATTTTCATGTTTATCAACATGAAGTAAACAATAACACGTTATTCCCCGTTTAGAGTGAACGTTGTTTTATGTCATCGTTCCGTGGTTACTGTGAAAGTAGCTGCCAGTGTTTTGTTATCGGATGCTCTGTGAAGTGACTTTGTGTGGGTGTTCTTTGGTGAGTTACGGTCATGAGTAAACCTGTGTCAGTGTCCTCTGGAGTGACCCAGTGGCGATGTTGAATTATATATTTCCATAGCAAGTCGATAATTTAAAGATCCCAAGAAGTAGGTATGTTTTCAATGCAACAGATAATTCTTGAACATGACTGGTCAGTATCTATGTGTATAACATATGAATCTTTCTTTAGTAGGGTGCTCCGGGAAAGACTAGGGAAAGGTAGAAATACCTTTGGAAATCTTTGCTGATAAAAGGGTTCATAAAGCAATAGGGACCCAATGTCAGTTACTAATACGAAATAGGGAAATACAGTATGATAAAAGTTAGGCATAAGAGGAGACAATAAGGAGTAATACTAATGATTTCCAGTAATAGTATGACGTAGATACTGTGGCACGTGCCAAGCGTCACCAAAACAAGTAAAGAATATTACTGGTCAAACTAGCAAGCAAGTGCATTCTATAGGTTAAAAAATTATGTGTACTAAAAACTCCAGACATTTCCACTCTGCGCATGCTCAGAAGATAAGGTAGGTATTACTGATGTTTATTACTTCTTTACTCAGTGCCTCAATAATTATTACAATATTATTATTTTTTATTTTGGCCAGAGCATCAGTAAAACATCTTCTGAGCATTCTCTGTTTGTTTGTTTGTTTGATTTGAATTTTTGAGCAAAGTTACATGAGGGCTATCTGCGCTAGCCGTCCTCAATTTAGCACTGTAAGACTAGAAGGAAGGCAGCTAGTCATCACCACCAACTTTTGAGTTACTTTTTCCAACGAATAGTGGGATTGACCGTCACATTATAATGCTGAAATGACAAGCATGTTTAGTGTGACGGAGATTCGAGCATCTTCTGTTTAAAAGAACCTTGAAGTTTCTTGTTGATTTCTGTTATTACTTCACTAATTTCGCTTGGGACTTTAAACCTAAAGCATGCTTTCCGAGAAACTGTAAAAAGAAAATATTTTACCCGCTGCCATCTTTGTTTCCATCTCAACAACCATTTGCCACTTCTGTAAACGTTTCAGTTCTAGAACAGACAATAATAAGCCTTATAATTTGACTCAATTCGTATGTATTGCGACAGCCACACTTCACCATTCATCTATGATACCTGATCCGCCATTTACACACGAGTAAGTTTTCTTAGTGCTTAGCTTCCTAGTACAAACAGAGTTAACTGCTATTGTTAATCACTTCTTTCGATTGGCACTTCAATCAAGGTGTTTGTATTCAGCCTTCTTTCGTTAGGAAAAACACAGACGTCTTGTTTTAATAGAATGTGCTGACATTAGGGACTTTTGGAAACAACAAAGCATCATACATCTTGCTTAAAGAAACTATTATACGGCCAAGCTTATGTTTGATGGTGATTTGTTAAAAGGGCATCTTTTTAGACGACTGTATTGAATTTGTAATAATAATAATGAAACCGTATTTACTATAATATCAGGATTTAAGGTAGGATGACAGATGGAACCATTACAAAACTCTCGAAAGTTTACACACGCTGTATGAATACTTGTCTCTCGAGAACCGGTGTTAAGCGACGAAAAATCGAAATTTATGGTAAATATTGGACAACTGAAACAAATAACGCCATACTTTTAATCACCTAAGCCTAACTAGTTTTTTTAAAATAATTAAAGGCAGCCATTATCTTTAAAATATCTATTAAGCGTTCTTTTAAATTCACCCAAATTTACTGCTCCCACAATATCCAAAGATAACCCATCCCAAAGGCGAACCATTTTATTTGAGAAGTAAAACTGTCTTAGCGAAAGAAGGCTTGTGCCTTGCCTAAAACGGTTTGTGTCCCCGAGTTCTGTACACCTCGCTCTTAGGTATGAAAAATGTTGATATATCAACATTATCAGTTCATTTCCCAACCTTCAACGCTTCCATCAGATTAACCTGTTGACTACCAAGTATTTCAACTGCTACAATACAACTCTAATGTTTTTTCATTTTGTAACTTTTTTCGTTACGCCATTTTGGATCGAAAGTGAAACAATTTGTTAGTAGGTCAAATGCATGTATGGTGCTGATATCTAGCGTTGAAGTTAGGTATTATTGAGAACGAATTAACTCGTCCGTGGCACTGTGTTACCGATCGGCTTGGAAGAGTTATCTCGTCTACGGCACTGAACAAGTGAATTCTAACTCTTCTTTCTTCAAGAGAAAAACAATAATCTTTATATTTCTCGATATAACAATCTCTCCATCCAAAGGACCATTTTAGTAACCGTCCTCTGAACCATTTACAACAATTCAATGACTTCCTAAAACTGAATTAAACACTGAGAGAATATAAGTAATAAAATTAAGTTGGGAATAATTAATTAATAATTCAATCATTTACTGAATGATTAAAAGGAAAAAATTTATTAAGCAGCCAGTGAAATCTAGATAGAATATTTTGTGTATCTTCATTTCTTTGATAAAGTTCAACACCGTACAAGGTATAAAATTCATTTTCACCTTGTTTCTAAGCCTTATTAGTCAACTTATAAAGGTTAGACGTTACTCACGCTGTAGCTGTGTGAAATAACACGTTTAATAAACACATAAACACATCATATTCACTAGAGGTGTGCTGAAAATCCAGTTACAATCCTACAAACTCGTGATCTCATCTAGCGGATCTTACCTTCTTTTGAAACAACAGTATGAACATCGACACGCATCCACTTTCATTTAGAGAAAGTACAAACAACAACACGTGCCTCTTTCATTTACAGACAGTATAAACATTGACACGTATCCACTTTCATTTAGAGACAATATTTGTAATCTAAGGTAATGATTTCTAACGAAAAGTATTTTGTAAATTTTTTCGATATTGAAACCACTTTCAAATTACACTGAACGATTAATATAGCAGTATCAACTTATATTACGAAACTATTCAATCGCGTTAACTTCTGGTGTGAGATGATCGATTCGTCAGAGAAAGTGTTAGCCCGTTATCAATACGTGACAGTTTTATCACAATGGTTTAGGTAAAAACCCTGTTACAGCGGTAAGATTACGGATTTACAACGCTAAAATCAGGGGTTCGATTCCCCTCGCTGCACTCAGCAGGTAGCCCTCTGTGGCTTTGCTACGAGAAAATACAGTAACCCTACTATGAAGTTATGATACCAGCACTTTCAAATCTACCCGTTATTAGAAGAAACTTCTATCTTTACGAGACATCAAAAGCTTTCAAAATAAACATTTCTTAGTAAAAATACTACATCATTAAGAAACATTATTACAACCATCTTGGAGAGATAAATAATTTAATAGAAAACTTTTACTGCCAAAAAACGTCACCAAAATTTCATTTTCGTGACAGAAAGTGAAAATATTATTACGGAATATAAGCGAGTGTGAAAATGCTAATGTTTGTTGTTGTTTCTTTTCGGATACAAAAAGTGTTAAATCTTGCTTTATTACAAATTTAGAGATTTGTATATCCTACCAAATAAACTCACTTCACACTGCAAATAATTTATTCTGTAATCTTCTGTACATACGTTACAGTATTTATCTTGTACGTAATTTCACAGGTATGTTTTTAAAAGAACGAATTAGGCTTGCGTGAAAACAACTAGCCAAGAACAAAACAACTAACTGCTCGGTGGTGATTCTTCAACTCAGTCACGCGAAGCTCATCAACTGATCAACTAATGAAACACTATTTTCAAATCGAGTGCTCTTTATATCCTAAAATTACTAGGTAAGGTTATAATAATAATTTATATTACAAGGTGAGAATTGTAAGGAATATTCTATTAAGTCACAGTTCATATCATGTTGCTAACCCTACTTTCAGTAAACGATTTTTGTTTTCTCGAAATTAAAGTTCGTAATCCGTATTAATAATTCTACCTTTTAGAACGTCTTATTTTGAATTTCTAAGGAGCCGTACACGTCTTACTTCGAAGTTTTAGTTCTTTATAATACACATACACTGCTAACCCTAACTTCTGTAAATACTTGGCACTTAACGTATTGTTATAAAACATTTGTGATTCAACGTGTTTCAAAACGTCTTACCTCTCTTCCGAGCGTACCCGGAATAGTTTTGCTGCCTGCACGTCCAGGGAAGACCTGTCAGGAACCGTCAAAGTTGACCGAGGTAAATAAACGTTTGCAGGGAATGACATTTTCCTAGTCTCCATTGTGATCTTAGTTATACCATCAAAACCCATTAAAATATGTCAACTCTAGCTGCTTGTTTTCCAGAATAGCTGTTTAACAACTCTTTAAGAAACGAAAGGTTCATTCTCAACTGTACCATCCACAACAATGTTGACATTCCGCTACAGTTAGGCTTAACAGCATCGCAAGCCTCGTTCCGCTTACGCAACGTTCGCCAGACTTCCGTAAAGTTCTCTGTGCCTATTTCCTATTTGACTGTTACGTGTATTAATTTAACAGGCTCACTTTGGCTCGACACGGTTAAAGATAAGAACAATCTGCAGAACGAAACACGGGGGGAAGTTACGCCCTGTACACCGCCTCCGAACACATTTGACGATATTCGAAAAGTGAACTGTAATATACATGAAGGTCTGATGGAGCTAGTTTTCCGAGCACGGGAACGATGGGTAAAAGAAATTCTGATGCTCCGCTCGAATACGAAGGTTTGAGAGTACGAACGGTTGAATACATGTAATCATACATGTAACTTTATCAAAACTACGGAGCATATATACTGTGTATGTGTTGAGTATTAATATTCTATATATACACACACAGCACAGAAAGCTCAGTGCTGAGAAAGGAAAAATTAATCAACTTACCACCGCATTATTTACGTCAAGGAATAATCCACGCAGTCTACGAATGTCAATATTATTTTTATCACTTGCTTATATCAGTAAAACGGTTCTGTTTATGGGAATTTGTTGAGGACAGGACATAGAATAGTGGGTAGGAAATTGGGATGAATATCAAAGAGACCAAGGTTCGAGCCTGTAATATGCCGTTGAAATCTTTCTGAACTCTCAGCTCTGAAAACGTTATAAAAGTGACAGACAATTTTGCTATTAGTTTAAGAACAAATGTATAGGAGACGAATGCTGCTGACTAGTTGCCTTTCCTCTGTTCGAAATTAAGGTGGACTGTGTGCTATCTTTGTGTTTCTAATACGGCCGCATAGTCCAACTGCTGCAAAAGTATCGTACTGATAATTTGTTTTTTTTTTAATTTCGCACAAAGCTACTCGAGGGCTATCTGTGCTAGCCGTCCCTAATTTTGTTATGTTACACTAGAGGGAAGACAGCTAGTCATTACCATCCACTGCCAACTCTTCGGCTAATCTTCTATCAACGGATAGTGGGATTGGCCGTCACATTATAAGATCACTATAGATAAAAGGACGAGCATGTTTGGTGTTATCGCGATTAGAACCCGCGACCCTCGGATTACGAGTCGAGTGCCTTAAAGGTGAATTTCGAAAAAAAACAAAAAAACTTTGCAGTCAAAAGAACTACTCATAATGATTAATTTTGCAGGTTCACATTTTTTTATAAAACATATGTGCTAATAAATGAAACATAGAACTTGGTGCAGAAAGAGCCCTTTCCGGGTGGCAATCCGAACGTTTTAGTTTTTACGTTTGCCGCTAGGAAAAGTACTGTGACGTAATAGTTGCCAAACAAACCGCCAACGCCGGCGCGTTGAATGTAAATATACACGGCCAGTGCATACGGAGAAACAGAGGCGGAGTCTGTTTTGACTTTGTGTTCTGAACAGCGTTGAGTAGCTCCATATCAATTCAAACCTACTCTGAACGAACCTAGAACAGTTACTTTTGACACAGATCTGACAAGTTCTAGTGATGAGAACAGTTCCACGAGCGAGAGCAGCGGAACTGTGAGTGATACTGAAGAAATAAGATTATATATTGAAACAACATGCTTTATGAGGTTTATGAGATTTACATTTAATATGACAATGTCAAAGTACTGTGTTAAGATTAATTTTATTATGATGAGTTATGGAAATATGTTATGGAGTTTATATTTGATTGTTTACAAGTCTACAATGTTTTATTTTTTAATACATAACATGTGCTTGATTACTTCAACATATTCAAGATATAGTTTTATTTAAATTTATCTTGAAATGTTACATTTGAAAAATGGTATTCTTCAAACTTTTCCATGTGTAAAAATGATACAAAAACATCTACAGAATGATCTACCAGCTTTTAAACTTGGAATATACTCTATTTGAGATAAATTTGTTCACTGTCTAGACTAGGAAATCAAGGTTTCACTGACTTTCAGGTGCCACAAATGCAAAGCACGCTCATGAATGTGAAATGTGTATGTCTAGTTACATTCTTCAAAAACTGGTACTTTTTAAATTATTATATTATACTAGTTATTGTTTATCGCTTTATACTGCACACATACCTTTAAGTTTGTTCTTTTCGTGATGGCAAAGGATGGCTTCAGAGGGATGGAACCTGTACGCTGCAGGCTGAGATCAGTCCTCAGCTCTACACGAAGAAAGATGGTGGGGACGATCCTGTCTGCTGCCGATGGTTTTTCCAGTCTTAACCTGCCTGGTTTGAAACCAACGGAATCCAAAACTGTGGGATCCGACACAAAACATGAGCATTCAAAGTGATCTCGACAAAGCTTTGCTTGGTGTGAAGGAGTCCAGTTCTTCCTATTGACCATCCGCACCCACTGTCGCCACCTTGCCGGTTCCTTCTCCTTGCACGGAAACGAAAAGAAGCTATTGCCCGATGCCGAACCGTTTTACAACCATAAGCAACGCAGTAAACCGTGTTATCATAAAACAAACATAAAGTAGCAATATCACACAAAAATAGTCTCACAAAATAAGTAATCCGAGAAAACACCAATAGCTTTACATGAAACACCAGCACTGAAAGGAACAAAATGGTCGGCGCGCAGCGAAGCATGTTTGGCAACTATTACGTCATAGTTGTAAAACGTCACGGAAACAGCCGAACGACCGAGAGGAACTTGAGTTCGAGGGCCCGCATATATTGTTTCATTTTTTACTCAAAACTAAAGTGTTTAAAAATATGGCAACCACACAGGAATTATATCTAACCAAAGTACAGTTTCTACGGCAATTATTAAATTTGTTAAAATTCACCTTTAACCGTTGACCATGCCGGGTCTTCATGTTATTGAAACAAACGTACATGTTTCTATAAACATCGTTGTGACAATTTACTTTATTATTTTATTGTTGGTATATATGTGTGTACACTTCTTTGGTTGCTGATAAGTTATACCATGAACTATTTGTGCTCTGCCTACAACGGGTATCAAGATCCGATTTTTAGTGTTTGTAAGCCTGCTACGAGCCTCTAGGAGTGTTTACTAATAGAATACGTTGTTAGTAAGAATAAAGTGTTTTTCTTTGTAATAACTGCTGTTCCTTGGTGAAACAGGTAGGCTTACAGACTTACAACGCTAAAATCTAGGGTTAAATTCTCCGGGTGGAGTTATGTATACGCTTTTCTTATAACAAAGCCACATCAGGCTGTCTGCTGTGTCCACCGAGGGGAATCGAATCTCTGATTTTAGCGTTGTAAATCGGAAGACTTACCGCTGTCCCAGCGGTGGACCTGCGGAGTGGACACGCCAGAGAGCCCGATGTGGCTTTCTTATAAAACATAAGAAACAAATAATTAATACAATAGAAATTTTGAGGCTTTAAAATCATTGTGAAGTTTACTTCCACGTTGTATAAAGATAAATACACACAAACAAATTGACTGAAGTCTTTTTCTTGGTAATCTAATCTATAAAAACCCTTTTTTTCGGTATATAAAAAGTCGTTAATAAAAGAGAAAAATATATCTTTTGTGTACAGTTTAAAACCTTCAAACGTAAACGTTTCTTATTGTTACAACCTTGTTATAAAAAATAAGAACACACACGCCCCCCCAGTGGTATGTCTGCGAACTCATACCGCTAAAAATCGGGTTTCGATACCCATGGTGGACAGAGCACAGATAATCCATTGTGTAGCTGTGTGCTTAGTTCTAAACGAAGTACCACATCAGATACTTTATTTCAAGGTGAGGCCCAGCCTGGCCAGGTGATTAAAGCACTCGACTCGTAATCCGAGGGTCGCGGATTCGAACCCCCGTCGCACCAAACACGCTCTTTCTTTCAGTCACGAGGACGTTATAATTTTACAGTTAATCCCACTATTCATTGGTAAAAGAGTAGCCCAAGAGTTGGCGGTGAGTGGTGATGACTAGCTGCCTTCCCTCTAGTCTTACACTGCAAAATTAGGGACGGATAACGCAGATAGCCCTCGTGTAGCTTTGCGCGAAATTCCAAAAGAAACAAACACGTTTATATATGCGAGCCATACATACAAGATATATAGTTCTGTTGGGGTTAGTTTTGAGCTCGCTGTTGGATCATTAAGGTTAATGACCTATTCCTGCTGCAAGTTGAAAGCTAACTCCAATAAAAATATGACTTTCATATTATAAATGTGACTTGACCCGTTTTATCTTCTGTAACTCTCACTAGCGTCCTTGGACTCATACATTTTTATGTAAGTTCGAATGCCTTAAATATTTTTTATCCTTAGTACAAATATTTTTAATATGAAATACTGTGTTAAGTCTGATACATTGTTTTGATCTTGAAAGTATAAAAGTACGTCTGACTAAAATATTGTTTTATAAATTCATACGTGCTGTGTGCTTAAACGTTGCCAGATTGAACCAAAGTAAGGCTTAGCAGAACTACTAACCTGTCTTCGTTTCGGTATATGCTGTGTGCTTAAACGTTGCCAGATTGAACCAAAGTAAGGCTTAGCAGAACCACTATCCTGTCTTCGTTTCGGTATATGCTGTGTGCTTAAACGTTGCCAGATTGAACCAAAGTAAGGCTTAGCAGAACTACTATCCTGTCTTCGTTTCGGTATATGCTGTGTGCTTAAACGTTGCCAGAGGAAACCAAAGTAAGGCTTAGCAGAGCTACTATCCTGTCTTCGTTTCGATATATGCTGTGTGCTTAAACGTTGCCAGATTGAACCACAGTAAGGCTTAGCAGAACCACTATCCTATCTTCGTTTCGGTATATGCTGTGTGCTTAAACGTTTGCAGATTGAACCAAAGTAAGGCTTAGCAGAACTACCATCCTGTCTTCGTTTCGGTATATGCTGTGTGCTTAAACGTTGCCAGATTGAACCAAAGTAAGGCTTAGCAGAACTACTATCCTGTTTTCGTTTTGGTATATGCTGTGTGCTTAAACGTTTCCAGATTAAACCAAAGTAATGCTTAGCAGAACTACTATCCTGTCTTCGTTTCGGTATATGCTGTGTGCTTAAACGTTTCCAGATTGAACCAAAGTAAGGCTTAGCAGAACTACTATCCTATCTTCGTTTCAGTATATGCTGTGTGCTTAAACGTTGCCAGAGGAAACCAAAGTAAGGCTTAGCAGAACTACTATCCTATCTTCGTTTCGGTATTGTTCTTGCTACTTATTGAATAATTCAGTTATTATTTGTTATTCCCTCAGTTTATATACTATATGTACTGTACTGCTGTCTCATTCTACAGCTAAGACGTAAAATGTGTCGTAGTAATTTATCGCTGACGCCAAGCTGCTCTAAAGTTGCACTGTGAGAGCTGTTTATTGGCCTTCTACGGTGTTTTTGTTTTCTTATAACGATGTCACGTCTTCAAGAAACATTAATTTTATGAAATTGCATGAAGGAAACTACTATTATATGGGTGTTCTGTAAGCAAGATCTGTTTCTTTTTTTAAATTACTTCCGTTAAAAGTACTGGTTAGATTGTGTGATATTGTTAATATAATTTATGATATAAAGATTATTTTTCTGTTAGCCAAATTAAAACTAACCTAAATCTCCTAAGTTACCCAAACCTTGGAAATATCATTGGGATGAAGATCAAGAATGTCGCTAATAAACCACACAATCTAGTTTTTGCTATATAAGATTACAGAAGGTCTCTCTCTCCCGGGGACAGGATTTAGGTCTTGGAGATCTGGGATAATTATTAATTATTTTCTATTTGAAAATTTGATGATTAGCTTACTAATGAAATACAATCATACAGTTTTTAGCAATTTGTAACTAACCTCAAACAATTTTTATTGACATGTTAATACCTTTTTACCTATGCATCATTAGTAGCTCTGAGAACGTGTAACTGATATTTAATTTCAGTTCACATTCACTGCAATATGTCCACAGCTACAGAAGAGATAGCGTTCGTTATCCTGGTCTTTCGTTCCACGATACCCTTAACATACCTCCTACTTCTTTTCTGTTGTGGCGTCTATAATTACACTGCACCACAAGCACTTACTACGTTACTGCAAGTTAATAAGGGAAATCTTCCCTTCCTTGCAGGGTTACCATTTTGCGGGGTAATAATACTTGCTAGAGTGAAAAAAGACTTTGAGTTTGGCTACACGATGTTAAGACTGTATGGTTGTAGTTCCTTAGATAGTTATCAGATTTTAAAATAGGAAAGATAATTTTTTACCATTCTGTATTTTGTACCTATACTCATTACAGTATTTCTTTTTAATTATAACTTATGTAGGCAGCTTTGACCAGAAGTTAATATTTAATTTACTCACAAAGGTCTTAAGGAGTCTTTGTTAATTAGGAAAGAATGATACAAAAAATTCTAAAATTTATACACAGGACGAACTTATAAACAACATACTGAGTGATACAAATTAAAATAAAGACATTTGGAGTATTAAGTTTCACTTTCCTATTGCGTCAACTGTAGCTAAATCTTTGCACTTAGAAACTAAAAGCTACTTTCGGTGCCATCTCAAATGCTATAACGTTAAATCGAATCATTTGACAACTGAAAAATGTCTTATGATATAACTAAAGCATTAGGCTTAACATCGTCGTACGGTTGAAAGTCTTAAGTTATCACTAAACAATCAGGCTTAACACCATCTCACCACTAAAATAGTCTTATGATGTAACTAAACAATCAGGTTTAACACCATCTCACCACTAAAATAGTCTTATGATGTAACTAAACAATCAGGCTTAACACCATCTCACCACTAAAATAGTCTTATGATGTAACTAAACAATCAGGCTTAACACCATCTCACCACTAAAATAGTCTTATGATGTAACTAAAGCATTAGGCTTAACATCTCGTACGGTTGAAAGTCTTAAGGTATCACTAAACAATCAGGCTTAACACCATCTCACCACTAAAATAGTCTTATGATGTAACTAAAGCATTAGGCTTAACATCTCGTACGGTTGAAAGTCTTAAGGTATCACTAAACAATCAGGCTTAACACCATCTCACCACTAAAATAGTCTTATGATGTAACTAAACAATCAGGCTTAACACCATCTCACCACTAAAATAGTCTTATGATGTAACTAAAGCATTAGGCTTAACGCCATTTCACAATTAAATCTCTTATATGCAAAAACGGCTCGTTTGGGCTGAGAAAACACTTTACATAGAAGAGCGAACAACGTTTCGACCTTCTTCGGGTTCACCTTTGTGAACCTGACGATGACCGAAGAAGGTCGAAACGTTGTTCGCTCTTCTATGTAAAGTGTTTTCAGCCCAAACGAGCCGTTTTGCATATAAATTTCTCAACAAGTGGGTTTCTCGTCATCACTGATTATTAAATCTCTTATGGTGTCACTAAAGTAATAGGCTTAACGCAGGAGTACAGAAGGTAGAGTATTTTACTTTCAGTAATGAAAGGATTACTCTGGATTGTATTTTTCTCAGTACTTCTTTTATTACAAATATAAAATACACGTTACTAAGTGCTGAGATGGAAAGCTACTTATACGCAGACATTTAAAGTCATGAATATTTTCAATGAAATAATAAGATAAACCACAGACGAGATCGAGCTTATACATTTGGATTTTAAGCAAGTTGCTGCAGATGCATTGTTTCAATTTATTATATGTGCTGTGAATGATTTACCTCGTACTTAATATTTTCTTTAATGTTTAATTCTTAAGCTATCGTATCAAACGTGAACTGTTTGTTTGTTTTTTAATTTCGCGCAACGCTACACGAGGGCTATCTGCGCTAGTCGTCCCTAATTTAGCAGCGTAAGACTAGAGGGAAGGCAGCTAGTCATCACCACCCACTGCCAACTCTTGGGCTACTCTTTTACCAACGAATAGTAGGATTGACCGTCACATTATAACGTCTCCACGGCTGAAAGGGCGAGCGTGTTTGGTGCGACGGGGATTCAAACTCGCGACCCTCAGATTACGAGTCGAACGTCTTAACCCACCTGGCCATACCGGGCCCACGCGTGAACTAAAATTTTTTTTATTTGTATTTTTAATTTCCAACGTATTTTACTCGAATAAAAAAAAATGAAAACGTAAAATGATAACTTCGCAGATGTCCTCCGCTAGTACTGCGGTAAATTTACAGACTTACAAAGCTAAAATCAGGGGTTCGATTCCCCTCGGTGGACCAGCAGATAGCCAGATGTGGTTTTGCTATAATAAATCAAACTTCAGATATACTCACGCAAACATACACTGACAGAAATATTTATTTTATCTGTAACAGCGTTTATCCTAACGAATATCCCTATTGTAAAATCAATTATAAATTGATTGAAACCGATTTAAAAAATAGCTTAAATTCCAGTAAGTGATTCCATGATATTGGTTCATAGCTTCTGCCGCAAATATATGCCACACGTCAGTCGCAGTCGAATGTAAACATTACACACTTGCTATTTGGACTGAACAAACTAATCACAATTACTAGCATTTGTAACATCTTCCGGCTATGCACGTTTTGTGGTCGCATTGGCTCGAGAAAAGACTGTACAAGAATTTCTCATCCAGCACATGTCGTGTGTTGATGATGTAATTCCGACACGTTTGTTTGTTTTGAATTCCGCCCAAAGCTACTCGAGGGCTATCTGTGCTAGCCGTCCCTAATTTGGCAGTGTAAGACAAGAGGGAAGGAAGCTAGTCATCACCGCCAACTCTTGGGATACTCTTTTACCAACGAATAGTGGAATTGATCGTCACATTATAACGCCCCCACGGCTGAAAAGGCGAGCGTGTTTGGTGTGACGGGGATTCGAACCCGCGACCCTCAGATTACGAGTCGAGTACTTTATCCACCTGGCTGTGCCAGCCCTCCGATACATTAAAGACTAAAAAGTGAGACCATAACTGGCAACGACGTCTTAACTACGAACAAGGTCATACCAATTATTATGAAATTTAAATGTACGCAATTCTTATACGTGTTATACGTTACCTTATTATTAGTTCAGTTTTAGTAATTAGCAGTTTGTAATATACAAATACATATTCGTCTCTCTATCGTTATTTAAAAAAAAGATTTACGTATTAAATATGCATATTGAGTACGATATAATAAAAAGGGTTTCGAACCTCATCACGTCAAGTCATAGTCTAACCGACAACTGAGCATTTTTACAATATCCATGAAGTTTAGTTTCCTTTGCAAAAGGCTCCGTTGTAAGTTTGTCAGGACCAAAGCACATCACTCCTTCTTATTTGTTTTCTATAAACCATCGGTGTGTGAGAGAAACGGTCTTCCAGCGCCTGTTTCAACACTTTAATCGTACCGACATTCATAGGTGCTGCGTCTATCAACTTGTTCGTCATTTTTCCGTATGGAATAACATAAATGCGCATCTCATTCTCCAGCTGCTTTATTTATGATTGGAAACGCTATCCTGTTGAACTCACACTTTGTTATCCTCATTTCTTGACGGATTTATATCGATTATGTTTCGCATCGTTTCCTGGATTACGTAAACGGTTTCTTCCTATTGACATCTTTATTCATAGGTTTTCATCAATTTCAAGACATTACACATTCTTTCCCACAACTGGGGTAAGACTTATCGGAGGTCTGTTTTCGATGGTCCTGGTACTCAGTGTTGATCCATTATATCATTGTTTTCCAATTTCTTTAAGTACAAGAGGTATACCCGAGTTGGAAATTCAAAATCCCGAACCCGAAATCCTCTTTATGATGATAACCATTCTATACTTACCCAACGCCAAAGAACGTCAAAATGTAGTTATTACACATGGCGTTCCACAGCAATTATATATTGCCTGTGGTTGCATGCGACTTGTTGATTTGCATATTCAAAATCATTTTTACCTAACATACTGTATATTTATGAAGGCACTGTAATAGGATAGTAATGTATCGTTTTACCTAATATTACTTTTAACACTTGCTAAAGTATAGAAGTGGAGAAGCAAAAATACACATTTGATATCCATTATTTACATAATTATGATAGTTAACAAAAACAAATACATTAGCATAAGCATCGTGAAACTTGTGTTTGTTTGTTTTTGAATTTCGCACAAAGCTACTCGAGGGCTATCTGTGCTAGCCGTCCCTAATTTAGCAGTGTAAGACTAGAGGGAAGGCAGCTAGAAATCACCACCCACCACCAACTCGTGGGCTACTCTTTTACCAACGAATAGTGGGATTGACCGTCACATTATAACGCCCCCACGGCTGGGAGGGCGAGCATGTTTGACGCGACGGGGATGCGAACCCGCGACCCTCAGATTATGAATCGCACGCCTTAACACGCTTGGCCATGCCAGGCCCATGAAACTTGTGTTGGATGTTAATAATTGCATCAGATGTACCTATACTTTTACACGAATAAACAGTAAACACAAACATGTAAGGTATCAACTTATAACGTTATTCAGTTTTTGTCTGTTGAAGATAACCTGCACGAATTTCGTTTCAACTGATGAAAGCAAAAGACGAATGTAAATATACTTCAGTAGAATCAACATACTGAAAGATTTCTCGCAGTTTTTAAAAAGTCTAACATTAGGTTATAGAATAACATAATAAATTTATTCACTGATAGGATTAATTTCGGTAAAGTTTAGCTACAATTAAATAAAGCATAAAACATACACAAGTTATAGTGTTCTCTTTATTGAATATAGACCGTATTTTATAATTCTAATCGCAGACGAGTTCATTTGTCTTAGGCCTAATATTAATTAACTTATGTTAAGACAAATGAACGAACTCGTCTGCGATTAGAATCATTTTATATTTTTCTAGAAATCCTGTTTCAATATAGATTTTAATTTGGCCGCAGGTGTTTTGTGGGTCTCTGTTAGCCTAATTATTATTCTCGCTTCAGTTATTCGTTAATCTCATGAAAGTTGTTAAAATGAATTTCGGGAAGGTCCCTTAGGTTTTGCTGTAGGCTTTGAATATTATCGGAAAATTCGATTACTCATACAATACTATTGATACAGTTTATAACAAAATCACACGAGTGGAAACAGTATTATCCGTTGTTCCTCTCTTGAGTAGGCTTAGCCTAGCGGTTACCGTTCCGTATTGCAAACGAAAAAGTCAGTAGTTTTTGGTGAATAATCTCCGTACTTTCAGCACTAGTTGCGTTAGAAGTATAACAGTCAGTTCCCTTATTCTGTTAAGCGTAGCTATGTAGGCGGCGATTTCGGTCGACTCAGTACCTTGCCTGGTTAGTAGTTCTAGATTACAGATGGTTGGCTACGTTTTGACCCCAGAGTTCCGTTTAGCCCATGTATCGTATAATGTGCCGTTATGTATCAGGTCTCTCTCAATCTAGGCTTGTTTTATTCATATATTACAGTGATTACACTTTATAATTAAAGATAACTTTACTCCCCGATCCACCGCAATCTCGAAAAGTGAATTAGCATAAAAACCAAATTAATTATTTAATTTCTGCATATTGATGTATAAAAGACACTTTAAAACTACTAATAAAGCACTTTATAAACACTAATTTTACTATTATTCTTTAACTGGATACTCAACGTTTCGATTCGCAGCTTCTTAAGAAACGTTCCACTAAAACGGAAACCGTAATCGAGTGTCATAAAAAAATAACATCGTGTTTTAGTTCCTTCTTTACTAGTATTGAAACATATAAGCTTGCATAACTCGTGTTTTCGGTGACGTTTTATTACCTAAAGTCACTAAGACCCTTCTAACACGACTATTATCAGAACTGATTGAATCTTAGCACTAGTCTGACTAATATAAATAACCATGGTGACGTAGTAAGCTGTGGAACTTGAGCGGTATTTTACGTTTAGCCTAATGACAGCTCAGTGGATATTTATAGATTTCTCAAGAAGAAATCTGTCCATTAGAAATACCTAACAGAGAAACATTAATCTGCGACCTAAAGGACTTAAACCATTCCATAGGAAAAACCTTTCGGTGTTCTTGTATTTCTTTAAGTAAGAGATTTATACGTTTTAGTCGGTGTTCTAAACTTGTTCTAAAAATCCCTTACGATCGTCAAGAAAACATAACAAAATATCGCTAACAGAACCATTCATAAAAACATTCTCTCAGTTTATGAATAAAATGTACTCTAGAAATGCTTTATTATTAGTTTGTTTCACATATCCATTTGACCTTTAAACAAAACGGACAGATAAACCTGGTATAACAGTTAGTCAGAGGCCAAATAGACGGACAAACAAACAGATAGGAAAAAAATTGTCAATTATACTTATTGTTTTAAATATATCAGATTACTTAAACATTGGTTAGCAAAAACTTTCACATAGGATCATAAAAGCCCACATCTTGTTTGTGAAAACAATTCACTGTTTATTTGTTAATAGTTAAGCACATATCTACACAATGAGCAATCTTTGCTGTACTCAATGCGAATATCGAAGCCCGGTTTCTATAGTTAGTAGTTCGCTGTGCCACTAGGGAGTACTGTGGTCTTTCTGAATTACATACACTTGCAACAATGGAGTGCACGTAGACATGGAATTATTGATATAAAAATAACTTTGTCTTTAAAGGACGAGCTTGTACGCAAAGCATGTTTACAAGAATAGCTGTTTTAAGTAGCTTATGGATTATCCATTTACAAGAATAGCTGTTTTAAGTAGCTTATGGATTATCCATTTACAAGAATAGCTGTTTTAAGTAGCTTATGGATTATCCATTTACAAGAATAGCTGTTTTAAGTAGCTTATGGATTATCCATTTACAAGAATAGCTGTTTTAAGAAGCTTATGGATTATCCATTTACAAGAATAGCTGTTTTAAGAAGCTTATGGATTATCCATTTACAAGAATAGCTGTTTTAAGTAGCTTATGGATTATCCATTTACAAGAATAGTTGTTTTAAGTAGCTTATGGATTATCCATTTACAAGAATAGTTGTTTTAAGTAGCTTATGGATTATCCATTTACAAGAATAGTTGTTTTAAGTAGCTTATGGATTATCCATTTACAAGAATAGCTGTTTTAAGTAGCTTATGGATTATCCATTTACAAGAATAGTTGTTTTAAGTAGCTTGTAGATTATCCATTTACAAGAATAGTTGTTTTAAGTAGCTTATAGATTATCCATTTACAAGAATAGTTGTTTTAAGTAGCTTATAGATTATCCATTTACAAGAATAGTTGTTTTAAGTAGCTTATAGATTATCCATTTACAAGAATAGCTGTTTTAAGTAGCTTATGGATTATCCATTTACAAGAATAGTTGTTTTAAGTAGCTTATAGATTATCCATTTCACTAGAATTACTTTCATTCCTATATTATATGTATGTGTAATTTTATATTTTTCGCATAATTAAACATAAAGAAAATGTATAATTTCTCTAGATTTTTATCTCTGAATTTCACCCCGTAAGTCTTTAACTCCTAAAAATCAAATCTTTTGTTAGGAGTTTCTCGTTTGTTTGTTGTTTTTGTTTTTTGTTTGCAAATAGCACTATGCAACACAAATTTTGTTCCTGGATAGTATATGTTATTTGCTTATGTTGTAAAAGTAGAGAAAATGGTCATTATTCCCTTCAAACTTTGCTTTTGTGACCCAGATAATGAAATTTAGAAATTAACCTATTTTCTGTGTAAAAACGGACAAATTTGTACATTTTCATTTACATAAGGTCTCAATAAAACAACGTATGAATCAAGATTTACATGTATTTATACTAAAGTTATACAAAAATGTTTAGAAGTGAGTAGTTTTTTGAGATTTGCGACTGTAATGTAAATCACTTTCACGTATCAGCCCCTGAATATAGTCTCCCATCATGTTTTCGTTATACGCTCCCAGGTCACAAAAGCAAAGTTTGAAGAGAAAAATAGGTCTTTTCCATTTACTTTAGACATAAGCAACTGGGAAATAACACTTTCTGTCCAGGAACAAGAAAAAGTAAAAATTTTGTTACATAATGTTATTTTTAAACCGGCATACCAAAATGAAATTATTTTAGTTGCTTAGCAACGACAACGAAAGTTTTATTTAGATTCTTTACATCAGTGAAATCAGTTTATTGTGACGTTAGCTGGAAACTAAAGCTTGACAGCATAGCAACCGACGAGTTACGCTTCAAACTATAAAACTGATAAATGTGATAATAAGAAATAATGGTTTTTAGCTCACCGAATCTAGATAGAAAGTAGCCAAAATTTCGTATTATATGCTATACGTTGTAAAAAGTCAAATTTCTACACAAATTTTATTTGAGTTAGAAAGCTGACTTAAAAAAAACAAACAAAAATGTATTTATTGATTTACTTTGCTTCTGCCGACCACTTCCCCCTGGTGACTGAACTGTAAATTTAAGGGTTAATAACATTAGAAAAGAAATCGGGCCTTGATAATCGAGACGGGCAAAGCCCGTTTTGTAGTTATGTGCTTATTAGGCCATTGTTGCTATCACTTCTACGCGGAGTTAATCAATCTGGCCATTGCGGATACTTTAAAATAATATCCGTACGGAACGTTATACCTGACTTGTACTGATCTCATGTGAAAAACACCCCTGAATCGCCGAATCGGAGAAACACCCTGAGATCCAGGGACTCAGACATGGACAAGGTGTCCCAAAAGTCGGTTGAATGTTTATATGCAGAAAATACCCCAAATATCCGCTATCAAAATTCATGTACTAGAAACGTCGTTCATTCCGACAAACTCTGGAGCAATACAAAACAGTAAACCTAGTTGTTAGAACTATTCCAATAACAACCGAATGTACTGCATGAGTTCTGACCAGTGGAAAACTAACCAATCAGCAATGTCCTTCGCCTACTTGGCTACTTTTAACGGAATAACGAAGTACTGTCACATCGTAGGGTTGAACCTTGGACGGAATGCTGAAAGCTGGGTCACGCTTAACTGTGTTCGTAATTCAGGTGATTTAAATACGTGCACCTGAAAACAAGTTGTACAGATAAGAGGACCGGCATGGCCAGGTGGGTTAAGGCGTTCGACTCGTAATCTGAGAGTCGCGGGTTCGAATCCCCGTTGTACCGAACATGCTCATTCTTTGGGGGCATTATAATGTTACGGTCAATCCCACTATTTGTAAGTGAAAGAGTAGCCCAAGAGTTGGCGGTGAATGTTGATAATTAGCTGCCTTTCCTCTAGTCTTACACTGCTAAATTAGGGACGGCTAGCACAGATAGCCCTCATGTAGCTTTGAGCAAAATTAAAAAAAACAAACAAAACAATATTAAATGCTGTACATAATATAAATATAAATAATCTCGAAGTCCTTTCTTAACATTCCTTATATAATGGCTTTTATTTTCATTAGAGTAGAACTAATCTTATGGTATTATTTCATGCATGTGTAGGTGAGTTCACTCGATAAGTTCCTACACTATTTGTGAGTACTGTCAGAGAAGTGGGACATAAATTTCAAATAATTTGTGTCTCTTTTCTAAACACTAATCCGATTCGCCCAATATTTTGAAGCGGAAAAAATCCCCAAAAGAACTAAAAACAGGTTCTGTGGAATATTTTAGATAATCCAGTATTTAAAAATGTTGTTGTTGTTGTTTTGAATTAAGCACAAAGCTACACAATGGGCTATCTGTGCTCTGCCCACCACGGGTATCGAAACTCGGTTTTTAGCGTTGTAAGTCCGCAGACACACCGATGAGCCACTGGGGGGCATATAAAAATGAAAGCAATTTCTTTCAAATGAAAATTTATGTAACTCAATAAACATAATATTTAATACGCCCGTGATTTTACTGTGTAGGCAAGGAATGGCCAGGTGATTAGGGCGCTTAACCCTCAATCTTCTAAGCCTTTTCTTACCAAACATGCTCGCTCTTTCAGTCTTGGGGGCGTTATAGTGTATCGGTCAACTCCGCTATTTGTTGGTAAAATAGTATCCCTAGAGTTGGTTTGAAGTGGTGATGACTAGCTGCTGAATTAGAGGAGACCAGGGCAGTTAGTTCTTGTGCAGCTTTGCACGAAATTCAAAAGGATTGCTTGATTAGTTTGAATTTTGCGCAAAGCTACATGAGGGCTATCTGCGCTAATCGTCTCTAATTTAGTAGTGTAAGACTAGAGAAAAGGCAGCTACTCATCACCACCCACCGCCAACTCTTGGGCTATTCTTTTACCAACGAATAGTGGGATTAACTGTCACATTATAACTCTCCTACGGGTGAAAGGGCAAGCATGTTTTGGCGTGACGGGGATTTGAGCTCACGATCCTCAGATTGTGAGTCGAGCACCGTAACCATCTGGTCATGCTGGGCCTATTGAAACGAAAAAAAACAAAACAAAATTACCGTGCTAACCCTTTGTGAGTATCTCTTCTTATATGAATTTTTTTTAATGTATTATGCTACTAAACTATTTAAAGAGCCAACATACACGAGAGTATGCCTGTACACAAACCAACACCAGTAAAGACAAACATTACAAACTGATAGGTTAACGTCATCCAACAAACACTTGTGTTTCCACTAGAAACGAATACCGCGTGTCCGTTTTTTCTTTCATTAATGTATGTTTTATTTCAGGCTGTTTCACTTTACCATAAAAAGTAGAATGTATTATCTAAATTCCTGTCGTGAACAGATCTATTAAATAATTGATCGTAGTGTAATTCTTTGTAATCAGTACGCATGCGCAAGTGTCTCTAAATAAATTATTAACCCTTTTGAGATTTTATTGGTAGATTAGGAAGTTTCCAGTTGCGTTTCGGTGTTAATTTTCGAAAAGCAGTAAACCCAATGATTATAATCATAATTCGCCAGGTTAGTGGAAACAAGCTCGTGTCACTTTGTGACGTAATTCTGTAACTTAGGTTACGTTTCTGAACATCCAATCTACGTAATATCCGTGATTTAGAGCTCAAACATACGTGTGCAAAATAACAAACACAAATAACATCTTCTCCACTCCCCAACACAGAGAAGCTCTATTTTCCTACAACTTTATTTAGTGTAAACAAACCAGTTTAATACTGAATAAAAGAAGCGTTGAGCTGTAAATAAATAGTTACTGTAGTGTATGTCCCCCTGTCCCAGTGATTCATCGGCAAGGCTTAGGAGTTCCTAACATTAAACTTACATGTTGAATCCCCGTGGCGCGGACACGGTACATATACAGCCAAACACGTAATTGTGCTTTACAACAAAGATAAATACAATGACATGCCCGTTCATTCAGAACAGCGGAGTAGGCGTATTTGTAGAATACGAATCTCAGTTCCGTACTGAAGCGATAAAACAAGATGGCGTTACCCAAGAGACAACAGACAAACACTCGAGCTGCTGTAATAAACATACCTGTCAAGAGTATATATATTGATTTTCTTTTTAGCCGAAAGGTACAGAACAAGAGCAGAGAAAGTTTAATGTTCGAGATGAAACACGGATCATTGCTGGCAAAACTTCAGTTGATATTAGAGTTGAAGAAGAAAACTATCGTAAATCTTCATTAGGAAATCTTGTTGCTATGGCGACGTTTTACCTAGCTTTCTCTCTCATCTTTTCATGATCAGATTGTAAACTGTTGTTACCCAAAATTAGGGCGTTTCGTTCGGTCCACAGCTCTTAAGGTCTGTTTGCAAACTGTTGTTACCCAAAATTAGGGCATTTCTGCTCAGTTCACACCTTTTCAAGTCTGTTTGCAAACTGTTGTTACTCCAAATTAGGGCATTTCGTTCAGTCCACAGCTCTTCAGGTCTGTTTGCAAACTGTTGTTACCCAAAATTAGGGCGTTTCTGCTCAGTTCACACCTTTTCAAGTCTGTTTGCAAACTGTTGTTACCCAAAATTAGGGCGTTTCGCTCAGTTCAGACTTTTCAAGTCTGTTTGCAAACTGTTCTTACCCAAAATTAGGGCGTTTCGTTCGGTCCACAGCTCTTAAGGTCTGTTTGCAAACTGTTGTTACCCAAAATTAGGGCGTTTCGCTCAGTTCACACCTTTTCAAGTCTGTTTGCAAACTGTTGTTACCCAAAATTAGGGCGTTTCGTTCAGTCCACAGCTCTTCAGGTCTGTTTGCAAACTGTTGTTACCCAAAATTAGGGCGTTTCACTCAGTTCACACCTTTTCAAGTCTGTTTGCAAACTGTTGTTACCCAAAATTAGGGCGTTTCTGCTCAGTCCACAGCTCTTAAGGTCTGTTTGCAAACTGTTGTTACCCAAAATTAGGGCGTTTCTGCTCAGTTCACACCTTTTCAAGTCTGTTTACAAACTGTTGTTACCCCAAATTAAGGCGTTTCTTTCAGTCCACAGCTCTTCAGGTCTGTTTGCAAACTGTTGTTACCCAAAATTAGGGCGTTTCGCTCAGTTCAGACTTTTTCAAGTCTGTTTGCAAACTGTTGTTACCCAAAATTAGGGTGTTTCGCTCAGTTCACAGCTTTTCAGGTCCGTTGGTAAAAAACAAACGCAAATCTCAAACTACTGGTACGTTTTTCAATTAAAGTTAATTATTTTAGAAATAATTAAATCATCTGGGATGTTCGAAAATTGGGCAGTTTTTCTTCGCCTCCACAACAAACACAGCAATAATTAGAACACCGTTTCTATAAGTCATTTGATACAGTAACACTTATTATGGCGTATATACCTTTTATGGCAATGGACACGAGAAATATAGTATGGCTGAAATACAATTATTTTGCATTCTTCTAATTTTTGAAAATTCCTGTGAAACTAGAGGGCGGCACTATTTAAAATATGATGGGCTTAACACTAATGTCTTATGACAAATTTATTTATAATTATTTCTCGTGGACTTGTAAAAGGCGAACAAGCTATAACAATTATTATTGGTTGTTTCGGTGCAAAGCCACAGTGGATATGTGACGTATCTACTGCGGGGAATCGAACTCGGAATTTGTGAGTCCCTACACTTATCTCTGAACAACCGTATTCCTTTGGAATTGTCCCTATTTGGTTTGATAATAGAACTTCTAACAGCTTAATTTTGATATTATTTTTATGACAATTGGAAACAAGTAAGTTGTAATTGAACGGAATTCCTAAGAAAAGCAATGAAAACATATTTTTTGGACTAATGATTGAACTTTGATGTATATAACGGGGTCAAATAATACGATATATTGCCAGTCGTACAGAAAAAAAATCTACAGACCAGTTTAATGCAAACAAAGAAATTGTCTTTTCACACGTTCGAATAACATTTCCAGATTAGGCTATGGATAATTTCTGAAAGTGGATATAACAGAAAATATTGAGTTTACACTATAAGTAATACTTACCTTGTAGGTTGTTCCCTGTGGCTCAGCCGAAAGTCTGAAAGCTTATAACACCAAACCCAGAGGTGGTATAGTTGTGTTGGGCACAGGATGAATAGCTTATTGTACAGTTTTGTGCTTATTAACGAAAGAAACAAATATATTTCGTAGAAATTCCAAAGCTGATTATACTTTATAATCAAAACTTCGAGATTGGAGTTTAAAAAAAATAGTTTGGGTACATTTTATATAATTTTATTCTATTATGAAATATATAATATTATGATGTATATTATAAAGTATATATTATTTTATTGTAATAAATCTTGCAGAAAAATAGAAACTTAAAACAGTAACATCTCTTTATTTTATTTTGTTTTATGTGTAAACGAGTGAAATTTCATTTATCGATCAAGAAACCTTTGGTGATTGGATAACAAAGAACAATGTGAGAAAAAGAAACTGAAATGAAATATTAGTTTGCTTCAAATAAAATATAATAATAAAGAAAATAAAGAAAACGGAAACCAAACTACGAGACACAAAACTTTAAGTAGCTGGTTCGTATTGTCATGAATCCTTGTTATTTTTAGTGGTCCAAATAAATCAAGTTCTTCTTACGAAAACGTAACAAAAAGGGAAAAAAAAAATAAATTCGTTAGTGCATCTCTCCTGGCGCATCTGCTGCAGCTTAAAGGGCGGAGCCGTGATCGATGTAGTCTGTAACATAGGTTGTTGTTAATGAGACCGAGTTCGTAACCACGACGATAAAAAATAATGTTTTGTCTAATTGGCTTACTACCATTATTGTTCTTGTTATTGGAGAAACTATAAGTGAATATGCTATACAGTAGCATTCAAGTAAGTTAAAAAGGAATAAACTTACGAATACAGGGGAACAAGAGGCTCATTTTAATCCAATAGGGTTGTGAGATTCAATTGAGGAATAGGTTTTGAAACACGGAAAACGTTTTGAACTTTTGTAGTTTGATTTCTAAATAATTAACTAAAACGTTTACCCCTATTAAAGATACCACAATGTAAAGATTAAGAAATCTCAACAAGACTATATCCCTGTAATACAGGTTAAAGACTTATTTTTATAGGGGAGGTAACAAAAGCAAGAGTTGTTGAAAACTTTGAGGGACAAAAGCCACGGTTGCTCTAAAACAATTCCAGTTAAAATTATAAATTATATTTAACTACCACTTTATATAACGATCTTTCTATCTCACCAGCTGACCGAGCGAGATGTTGTGAAACATTGGGCCGTTACAACTGATATAAATTCCGGAATAATTGTTTATTTAATCGCAAAGCTTTGGAGTGAACTGTCCGCACTATATGTGTAAACCTCAGAGATCAGATTCCAAATTTTAAAATGTCAGTGATTAAGGTTATTCCTATTCAGATTATCATAACCCACACGCATTATCTTGTATCTATTATAATTAAAATCCCATCTGTCGTTTACTTTCCCAACTCAATAAACGATCTAAATCCTTTTGTGAATCAGCAGCATCTTCTTCACAGCCATCATCACCCAAGTCATTGATGTCATCAGCAAGTTCTAGTAATTTATTAACCATTCTTTCATGTATGTCATCAATGTAAATCAGAAAGAGCAATGATCCTATGACTGAGTCTTGAGGTACACCACTAAGAACTGAACTCCATTTATAACAACCATCTGCTTTCTACCATCAAGCCATTCTTCTATCCAATAAGTTAACCACACCTATAAATATAAGTTTCTTTATAAGCCTTTTATGTGTTATTTTGTCGAATGCTTTTTGAAAATCCAGATGTACCAAAACTACACCCTATACCTCATCTGCATATGCAGTAACATTTTCACAGAATATCAAAACATTTCTAAGGAAAGATTTTCCTTAATGAAAACATGTTGACTATCCAATAACATTTTAAACTTTGTTAAATTACTTTGCAAATCATCTCTTATGAGACTTTCCATAACGTTTCCAAATCCGCCTGTAATTATTGGAATAATTTCTATCACTTCCCTTGAAAACAGGAATGACATTAGCTAGTTTTCAATCTGTTGATACTTGTCCATTATTCAAACAGTCTTATAAAAAGAAATGTAACATGTGACTCACGTATCTAATCTTAGACCTTTAACACTCTCAGGGAAATATTATCTGACCCAGGAGTTTTATCATTCTTCAAACTTCCCAATTTTATTTTAACAACCTCAGAATTAATGCAGTCATCTTGTTCGACTTTGTTTTCATCTATCATTACTTCAAGACGTAAAACACAGTTTCAATATTCATCAGTAAGAAAACAAAATTTAATAACCCAGCAATCTCATAACCATCAGATAAGAGCCTTTTTTATTATTCCTCAAGGGTCCTATCCACATTCTAACTTATTGTTTACCTTTGGTGTATTTAAAGAAAGATTTACTGTTATTTTTTTCAGCAAACCTTTTTTCACACAACCTTCTTTTCTCTCATAGTTTGACTTCATCATTTCCCAGTCTACACGCCTAAAGTTAAAATCTCCAATAATTATAACTTCCTTAACAGTTGAAATCTTAACGTTATTATAAAGTTTCCTATGGTAATCTGTAACAACTTCCAACTAAGAGCGTTTCCCCTTGATATCCACAAACAGAAACCTAAATAGATTCAATCTGCTTAACATTCCCAACTTCAACAGCGTGTAACTCACACTTTACATATAGAGCCACTTCTTCCTCTCTCTTTACTACGTACCTCTTAAATAACCTGTAATCATGTATTTCAAAATTATCTACATTCAGCCATGTTTCAGTTATTCCCATTATATTAAAACCTTCTATCTCTACCAGTGCCATGAGATCATCTATTTTATATATTATACTTCTAGTATTACAATAGTAACAATTAGGCCTATTCTTCTGTTTTATTTATTATACTTCTGGCATTACAATAGTAACAATTAGGCCTATTCTTCTGTTTTATTTATTATACTTCTGGCATTACAATAGTAACAATTAGGCCTATTCTTCTGTTTTATTTATTATACTTCTGGCATTACAATAGTAACAATTAGGCCTATTCTTCTGTTTTATTTATTATACTTCTATTTACAATAGTAACAATTAGGCCTATTCTTCTGTTTTATTTATTATACTTCTGGCATTACAATAGTAACAATTAGGCCTATTCTTCTGTTTTATTTATTATACTTCTGGCATTACAATAGTAACAATTAGGCCTATTCTTCTGTTTTATTTATTATACTTCTGGCATTACAATAGTAACAATTAGGGCATTACAATATTTAGGCCTATTCTTCTGTTTTATTTATTATACTTCTGGCATTACAATAGTAACAATTAGGCCTATTCATCTATTTTATTTATTATACTTCTGGCATTACAATAGTAACAATTAGGCCTATTCTTCTGTTTTATTTATTATACTTCTGGCATTACAATAGTAACAATTAGGCCTATTCATCTATTTTATTTATTATACTTCTGGCATTACAATAGTAACAATTAGGCCTATTCTTCTGTTTTATTTATTATACTTCTGGCATTACAATAGTAACAATTAGGCCTATTCTTCTGTTTTATTTATTATACTTCTGGCATTACAATAGTAACAATTAGGCCTATTCTTCTGTTTTATTTATTATACTTCTGGCATTACAATAGTAACAATTGGGCCTATTCTTATAATACTTTTATATTGATTTCCTATGGTTAACTCTCCTCTACATCTTAATTTTGTTTCATTAAGTTTATCCTGCTCTCATCACTCTCTAGTTCTGGGTTAAAACCTCCCTTCTAGGACTTAACAGCCCTTGTAAACTTACCAGACCGTTTCCCGCTTAAGTGTAATCAATCTATTCCAAAAAGTTCCCTTCTATTGAACTGATACCATAAATCCAACTGGATAATGTGTTCATCCTTACAAATTAATTTGAACCTATAATTTAACACTAGTGACAGTTCTAGATGATCGGCAAATCTGAAGGATTATGACACTTAAAATAGGATTTCAATACCCGTGTTGAGTAGAGAATATATAATCCATTCTGCATCTTTTTGCCAAACAGCAAAGTTTCCAGATAACTGCGAAACTTCAGTATTTGCTAGCTTATTCGGAACAGAGAAAGATAGACGGGTTATTAATTTCATTCAGAAGTGAAATATTTTTTCTTGTAAGAGTGTCCTAAATTTTGTATTAGTAACAAAATATCGTTGTTTCTGAATATTTGGACAAAGCCACTCGTTGACCATCCCCTATTTTAAACTGATAGACAAGAAGAGAAGTCAAGACCTCTCATCGGCAAGTCTTGAGCTATTCTTGTCAGAGCGTATTTTGTGAGATTCCTAACGCAACCACGTCTCCAAAATGTGGAACACGTTATTCTAGATTTTATGTTATCGGGACGCGAACGTCGAACCCACAAATTTACAGTCCGTCACGCTAAACCTAAGAACACGCTCGATCCGATAACATAATAATGAAATCGAAATTGACATCTGAGGAAAATGATTTTTTTTTTTTTTGCTCTGAGATATTAGTATTGAGTAATGATATACCATGATGTAGAAACAAAGGTTTCAAATTAAGGCTGTTGGGGGGCGAGGCTGCCCTAAAACAACATAATGTAGGCCAATCAATAGTTTCCGTGCCAAATTAGGTCTCGTTTTGAAGTATGCTAAAAAAAACTGTTAAAAAAAAGTCGCTTAAATAGCTTGTATATTTAACGCTGGTCACTGTTAAAGAAAGTTAACGTGACATAACATGACATTTCTTTGTAATTTCTGATAACGAAATAAATACTTTGTGCAGGCGTGTAAAAAAAAAAAAAACACAACATAATTAACATGTCACATGACCGAGTTAACCCTCGCGAGATCTATCACGTGGCGTAAGTATTGAAATTCAATTTCAACCGAATGATATTTACTGTGTAGTCTAACATGTGACCGCTATAATCATTGTGATGACGTTTGTAAACAAACACATTGATTAAATTAAACCAAAGTTATACATCTAACGGCTGTTAGCACAAAATCTACGCTTTAAAAAGAAGCTGTTACATGATAGAATTGACCAAGACTGAACAGTGACACAAAAATTATTTGAAATATAAATTTAAAACTACATCCCAACGTTCCTATTACTACCACTTACAATTAATTCTTAATGGCTTCACAGTTTTATTATTATTACTTATCTTTGTCGAGCGCCATCTCTTGCCTTATTTTTAAATAAAAAGGTGCTATCGAGCAGGTGTTTCTCTTTCAGTATCTCAGCTGATCAAGAGTTGGACCTGAATTTGCTACATTCCATCTTTCTAGCAGTTTTATTCTTTGTTATTTTTCTTTATATGTATTACATGTTATTGTTTTCAAAATTTAAATTCTATTTTTTTTATTCCAGTGGTTTGCATTTTTGTTAAGCGTGCGGCCACGCTAATAACGCAACTTTTATTATTACTACACGATTGTACTTGTAAATATTTATGTACCATGTCTTGTACGCAGCCCTTTTTACTACTAAACACTAGTTCTCCTTGTAGGTCAGGAAATGTGGAGTATCAGTAGGTCCAAGGTTTGAGACAGGATGGTCCTGAGCATGCGGGTACGTTCACCTATAAGCGTTTGCAAAGTGAAGGTCAGCCCTACTATTCAGCTTTAAATAGCAGTCCAAAATTAGTGACATATATACCAGATCAGGTCCAAATTTCCAACTGCTATTTTTGATACCCTGTTTCACGTTTATAAGATGTGATAAATTCACACTAACACACTAACACGTATTTTATCTTCCCCCCTTTCTGTCCCCAATAGGCTTCTTTGATTTTTTTTAGAAAAAAACATCATTGGGCTATCTGTTGGGGGCCACAGCAGACCATCGAACCTTGGATTTTAGTGCTGTAAATCCGTAATTTTACCTCCGTCCCACTGGGAGATCCCTAAAAAGTGTTCTCTGTCTACGGTGTTGACTACGGTGTGCTGTAAAAAATGGCAGACAAAGTAGTGCAAAAACCTAGTGTGGATCCTGTTAGAAGACAACTGTTTACCCTCTAAGCTATCAGTTCTATATGAGGAACTAATGTACGCTGACAATCTTTTGTTCAACTTTAAGTTGAAGTTATGAAACAAACAAAGTAACCACAGAAGTAAAGATAACCAAAAAGAACTAAAGACTACTAGCTTCCCTAAAAAAGCGTATAGTAGTCCAAATTTTCCAAATAAAAAAAAACCATTCTTCGCACCTATCGCACGTAATAAACAGGGAACGCATAACCCCGAACTAGTCTTAACCACTGTATTCGATATCTCTAGAAAAATGTTTTAGTCTTTGAATATCAGTTTCAAAATACGTTAATAAAACTGTTGCCAACTTCTACCGATCTAGTTTTTGCTAGAAGTTTTATCATCAAGTGGTTTAAAATATGTACATTTGAAACAAGAGGGGTCATATGGTCCAGCGTGTAATACACATAATTTACACGATAAGTCACTCAACTCTGTGTATGGACCATAGCGTAATGTATTTGACACGCACGTTTATTCTACACAGATTGTGAGTGAGAAAGCAAGACATGTGACATTTTTCTAGTCTGATATTATTCTTAAAAATAAAGTCAAGTCTCGAGACAACGAATTTGTCACTGCAGGCTTTGTTCGCTTAGCAACAAAGAAAATATAATTTATCAGACCACCGAAACTTCTGACTTGCTAAAGACGTGACGAAACTTTAAACGGCGGGCTCTTCGCAAAATGGCGTATTATGTGGTCTTTGGTGTCTTATCTCATTACCAGAGGTCGTTTCTATAAGAAAGCGAACAAGTAGTTGCAAATGATAAATATCACTAGAACCGTACATGTTTTCATTTCATGCCGATACGGGAATAAAAATATTTATTTTCAATTTTATTAGGTAATTAAACGTGATTAATATGATATTCTGTATCTTCAAACTCCACCTCGAAGCTCAGTTGACTAGTCAGTTTACCCTATATGAAAATCATCCAATTCTAACGTAGTGTAAAATTACCTGATATTTGATTGGTTTAGCCAAAATTACCTGATATTTGATTAGTTTAATAATACCTTTTTCTCTAACGTCTCAAACAGCTGCAATACTTCTCTCCACTTTACAAAAGATCCATTCGTCACTCTACTGATGAAACTTGTGACAAGTTCAAGTAAAATAATCTGCTAACACTGGAAGGTTCTGGACAAATCCATTTAAAATTGTATTTATGAATAAATCCGTATTTATTATGTCAATGTGTCGAGGGTTGTAACCCGTAATGGTCCAGAAACTTTGATGTTAGGTGAAATTATGTCTTTTAAAAACTCTGACGTTGACAAACGTGTTTACCAGTAAATATTGATTTCTATATTAAAGGAACGCTTCTTTATTTGATGTAGAAACGCGCCTTTTCAAGCTTCCTGCATTGTGCGGTTAGGTGGTGAATTTCCTTAAATAGGATGTATTTGTGCACCGTACACCGCAGCGTTTTGGACATTAATTATCTCTTTTGATCTGTCAACAGTGCAATTGATTTTAAATTGTGTAATAACTATGCAAACCACAAATGATCATATTCTTACGCCGTTCTAAGCAAGCAAATATGAAAGCATTTAAGACGGAACACTTAGGCTTAGCTTTTGTTATATCAAGTGTTAGAAGGTAGCAAGTAAAGAAAACTTTTCTTTCATTCAAATACACTTTGATGTTTCTGTCGACCTCAGTGCCGTCTGCTGGAAATTATAACTTAACAAAATATATTTTCGGTATTTCACACAAATCACCATATTAATTTTTATCTGTATAATTTAAAATGTTTACTCTCTAATAGCTTCATGCACGCTTCAATGTCTTATTAAAACCTTTTTTCGATTTATAATTAAGCATTTTCTCAGTCTAGTGCTTTCTAGTGATTGTAACGATGTTTCTAATGAACTAAGATTATATTTTTACCTAATTAGTCTTTAAATACAGGCTCGGTCAATTTCACCGACCACGTGACCATTTTACACTTGTTTAAAGTCTCCATATTTTGATTCTTTTAAATTTCAATATAATGTGTATTTCTTCACATATATCTTCCAATAATATTCAATTTTGTCTAATTAGTCTAATTAGAAGAAAGTTGAGGCTGCGTTTATGCGCTCTGTGTCATTATCAACAAAGTTTAGAACGTTATTCACGTTGCTCTGGAATAAATACAGATATAAAAAAATGAATAAAGAATAACTAAAGCGCCGTCTCCTGAAACAGAGCTCATTACTTTTCACCTTGAATCTAAAAATAAACGAAACCTGTTATACGCATATTCGTATAACAAATCCAGCTAAAACGTATGATCAAAAATTATGAAACGAGAAATAATTGTTAACGTGAAATTTCAACTGTAAAAACAAAACAAAAACCATGTGTGATGACGCTAGACCTGTCAGATTTTTTCTTGTTTCTCCCTCTAGCGTAAAATCACTGAATTTATGATGGTAGATAATTATTTTTGTTAGGAAAATAATTTCATTTACAGTCTTTTTTTTTGTTTTTTGCTTGGACTGTGATAAACGCGGTAATGCGATCAAAGTTATGTATCAAATCTAGAGTTTGTTAGTATCCAAGGCCATGAGTCTTTTGTTTTCTTTTTTCCTCTCTATTTCTTCATTTTTATTATTAATTCTGCTTTTACCTATCAGACATCTGAATTTACTAGAGCCAAATTCAATCAACTAATAATTCTTCGGTTATCTACCTACTTTACCTCTATAAATCAATACGTAATTTTATGATTCCGGAAGATCAAAAAATCATTCTATGTCTTATAGATTTTTAAGTATGGCAAAGCAAAGTTAATCAACAAGGGATACAACAGCTAAATTATATTTCATGTACTATCATTACCAGACCAATAAATGACGACATATATATAATAAACTGTGAAATTTGTTTGTTTTGAATTTCGCGCAAAGCTACTCGAGGGCTATCTGCGCTAGCCGTCCCTAATTTAGTAGTGTCAGACTAGAGGGAAGGCAACTAGTCATCACCACCCACCGCTAACTCTTGGGCTACTCTTTTACCAACGAATAGTGGAATTAATCGTCACATTATAACGCCCCCACGGCTGAAAAGGCGAGCGTGTGTGGTGTGACGTGGATTCGAACCCCCGACCCTCAGATTACGAATCGAGTGCCTTATCCACCTGGATATGCCAGCCCTCCGATACATTAAAGACTAAAAGAGAACGAATTAACTCGTCCGTGGCACTGTGTTACCAATCGGCTTGGACGAGTTATCTCGTCTGCGGCACTGAACAGGTTAAAGCACTTTTATGGAAGATTGGAATTTGACAACATCGTAAATAAAAAGGTAAATCACTTTCAACTTTCTTAAGTTTGTCACTTTGAAATAGGTAACGAAATGTCAAAACATCTACCTTTTGTTTTTATTACTTACCTAAAATTAAACCTAGTACTGCGAGATTTATTTATGTATAGACGTAGCAATGGAATAGTTAAGCAAGTACGCTTAGTAACCCGTTATGGGCCTGTAAAAATTATTGTGCTTCCAAAGATAAATAAAGTATATTTAGTAAATTCCTCTAATCTCTCTCTGACTTTGGGAAGTTAGATTTAACAATCAATTTCGTGTTTCATAACCTTCTTTATATGCATGCATAAAATAATATTTGTTAAAATATAATTTTAACTAACTATACAGTCATACAATGCAAGACGTAATCAGGTACTGTTCATAAATTGTCGCCAAACGTGAGAGCGCCACCTGCAGATCGATAAATTGTACATTATACAGTGCAATCAACCAATTAGATTATCTACGTTCAATGAAATCTTCGTAAAGGATAATCAATAAACAATACTGCAAAATCGTCTGACGATAAAAATGCATCAGGGTTAGAAATTTATCTATCAATATTTTAAAAACAATTCGAATTAAGTTGTACGCCACAAATCGTAGAGACAACAGAAAGTCGTTAACCCCCAATGCACGGTCTTTCTGTGCACGTGTCTGACAATCCCGGCATGGCCACGTGGTTAGGGCGCTTAGCTCGTAATCCGAGGGTCAGGGGTTCGAATCCCTCTCACACCAATAAATATAGTGAGTAAAAAGGGGGTTAACAGATAACCTGTTGTCGTATAACCGTTTTTTTTCTTCTTGTTTTTTTGCCATGGCGAGCAAAAGGTTAGTCATATTAAGAACAACTTAGTTAGCGGAGTTAATATGCATTGAACTACTGTTTATAAATAAATATATATATTGTACACAACAACGACAGATAGAGGGTGTTCTCAAATTATTTTGGTATCTAATTGTATGATTTTATTTCTAAAAAAAAGCCCTCCTCCCAGTGCCACAGCGGCATGTCTGCAGGACTTACATTGACAGAATTGGGTTTCGATACCCGTTGTGGACGAAACACAGATAGCCCAATGTGTAGCTTTGTGCTTAACTTCAAACAAACAATTCAAAGATAATGTAGATATCACAACAAACACGTTGCTCTGAAAATAAAAATGTGGGGGATCGTGTCCCCTTTGCCCATGTGGTGACGACTTGCTTAATCCACTCTTCTTAACTTTCACTAAGATGTTTTCATTGCGTCAGAAACGTATTTCGTAAAAAACAAATTGTTTTGTTGAGTTTTGTTCTTGGTTTTTCTTACGTCAGCGATTGGCTTTATCGCATCTCAACAACAACAAAAATTGCATAACTCATTAGCCTAAAATATACATTTATATTCAGCCTCATTTCAACAAAGTTCTTTACCTTTCGTCCCGATCTTTCATGTTTTGTTTAGTGAAGAGCATGTCCTGAAAGAGACATCGAGAATTCAGAGGAGCTATAAGTTGGTTCTGGCTCGACATGGATATCAGACTACTGACTGAGGAAACGGACCTTAGAGACGTGTTTGACCCTTGTCGTTGTCGACCAGGTTTAGGTAACGCCCCTATATTCTTCCATGCTTCTAATACAGCAGGAAACGGACGACTTCCACAGTCTTGAACCCAGGACGAGGATATTTCTTCCATTCCAGTGCTCTGGATAGCTGAATAGAAATACAAACCGAGAATAAATTTACATTTTATGTAAACGGATATTGAAATATCGATGTGAATTATAATAATGACGTTTAAAAAGGATAAATGTAAAGGTATTACACCGTCGTCTGACTCGATTTTATTTTCTATTTTTTTATATCACAACGATGGCATGATTCGTTTAATAAATCCCCTCAAGCAGAGAGAGCGGTAATTACACGTAATAGGCTTAAGTTAATATTTGCGAACCATAAACACAGACGTAGAACTAAGTACACATTAAAATAAACATAAAAACACACACATCTGAAAGAATAAGAAACAGTGAAGGGCTTTGAGACAGCGAAACGTCACATCCAAAGTAAAACAAAGAGTTCATAAAGTTGTTACGTGAAACAGTATTCCGGAGATATCTGTTAACCTTACATAACTACTAATAAACAATATTTCTCAGATATCTGTTAATCTTCCATAACTACTAATAAACATTTCTTAGATATCTGTTAATCTTCCATAACTACTAATAAACAATATTTCTCAAATATCTGTTAATCTTCCATAAATACTAATAAACAATATTTCTCAGATATCTGTTAATCTTCCTTAACTACTAATAAACAATATTTCTTAGATATCTGTTAATCTTCCATAACTACTAATAAACAATATTTCTCAGATATCTGTTAATCTTCCATAACTACTAATAAACAATATTTCTTAGATATCTGTTAATCTTCCATAACTACTAATAAACAACATTTCTCAGATATCTGTTAATCTTCCATAACTACTAGTAAACAATATTTCTCAGATATCTGTTAATCTTCCATAACTACTAATAAACAATATTTCTTAGATATCTGTTAATCTTCCAGAACCACTAATAAACAATATTTGTAATATAGCATACAATTCAGAAGTCAGTTAGTCATAGAATTTTGTTTTTTCAGATCATGCCACAGACTTTTGAAGTTAATTTTAAAACACGACTCAATGAATTCAGAGTTTTAAGAAAAACATTGTTCATTTTTGAACAATAGCCCAGTAAACAACTAAAATATATTGCTTACTGCTTCATCTCCTATATCTGTTTTTTCAGCCAGTCCAGTGTTTGGTATTCAAAGAAAAAACAAAAACAGAATTGCTCCAAACAGCAGGAAAACGTTACATTAAAACAAGCTCAAATGGCAAGTTATGGGACGCTTGAGGTATTTATAGGGAAAAATCTCTTGACCTGTTTGTTTGTTTTTGAATTTCGCACAAAACTACTCGAGAGCTATCTGTGCTAGCCGTCCCTAATTTAGCAGTGTAAGACTAGAGGGAAGGCAGCTTGTCATCACCACCCACCGCCAACTCTTGGGCTACTCTTTTACCAACGAATAGTGGGATTGACCGTCACATTATAGCGCCCCAACGGCTGAAAGGGCGACCATGTTTGGCGCGAGGGGGATGCGAACCCGCGACCCTCAGATTACGAGCCTTAACACGCTTGGCCATGCCGGGCCTATCTCTTGACCTACCCATGTTTGGCGCGAGGGGGATGCGAACCCGCAACCCTCAGATTACGAGCCTTAACACGCTTGGCCGTGCCGGGCCTATCTCTTGACCTTCCCATGTTTGCAAATTATCAATAATCAATTTGAAAATTTGGACTAAACATCAAATGTAAATATGAATTACTAATTTTACCTTCTCAAAATTTGACAGCTCTCTTCCGATTGTTTCAAGATTAGTTAATACATTTCTCTACCGAATGAATCGAAAGGAGAAATTGAAAATTACACTTCAAACTTTAATTTTACTTTTTTAAAATGTGATGATCTCTTCCCCCTGGCGTTTTATTCATAAGTACTAACAAAGAAATGTGTTCACAATTGTAAAGGCATTTCTAATGCTATTAATTCTCCAATTTCATATAAATGCCACCCACTAGTACAGCGATGAGTCTACGGATTTAGAACGCTAAAATTAGGGGTTCGATTCCCCTCGGTGGGCTCAGCAGATAGCCAGATGTGGCTTTGTTATAAAGAAAAACACGCACATCCCATATAGATAGGACATTTTCTAGTTACAATTTAAAATTCCTGTGTCTCCGCATAAATTCTACGCTGTTATTTCTAAGGGTTTGTTTTGTTGTCACAAGACGTTGTTGTCACTTTGATTAGATTCTCAAGAAACGGGAAAATGACAGAAAATTTATTAATAAATTTGGTTTCTTTGCGTGTACACGTCATCATACGTTTTCGTTGTAACTAAACGATTCACAGGAAGTGACTTATGCAAGATTATAACAAATAATTGGTAGTTTAATTCACGCCTTTAAACTACGTTGAAAGCTTAGTTTTATAAATCACCGTAAAATGGATACTTCACAGGTGTCCATATAAACAGTGGAAATACACTTACAACGAATTAGGAAGTCCACTCTCAAACACACGCTCAGTACTATGAAAACATTGTATTTTTTATGACATACACTCACAACCGAGCGTTGGTCTGATAGTGGAGACTTATTAGTTTTACTTTTCACAACATAATAAAAACGACTGTCTGTTGGCCATATTGAAGTCGGGTCACAGAAGGTAAATAAGCTAAAGAGGGGTTATTAGTTTTATAATTTTACACATCCAGTGATGAAAAATAGACCAGCCTGTATTGAACAGTTTGTTCAGTGTTAAATAAAGTATAAGAAAGTTATGCTATATGGTTGCATGGAGTTGAGTATACGTTATGCGCAAATTATTTTAATATGCAAATTAGCAGAGCCGCCTGGTTTGGTTTGATTTGTTTTGAATTTCGCGCAAAGCTATTCGAGGGCTATCTGCACTAGGCGTTCCTAATTTAGCGATGTAAGACTAGAGGGAAGGAAGCTAGTCATCACCACTCACCGCCAATCCTTGGGCTACTCTTTTACCAACGAATAGTGGGATTAACCGTAACATTAGAACGCCCTCACGGCTAAGAGGGCGAGCATGTTTGGAATGACGGGGTTTCGAACCTGCGACCTTGAGATTACAAGTCGAACGCCTTAACTCACCTGGTCATACCGGGCTCTCTACACAAGGGCTATATGCGCTAGCCGTCCCTAATTTAGCAGTGTAAGACTAGAGGGAGGGCAGCTAGTAATCACCACCCACTGCCAACTTTTGGGCTACTCTTTTACCAATGAATAGTGGGTTTGACCGTCAAATTATAACGCTCTCATGGCTAAGAAGGCGAGCATGTTTGGATTGACGGGGATTCGAATCCGCGATCCTCAGATTACGAGTCGAACAAGGCCATACCAGGACTAAACCACGTGGTAATAATAATTGATATATAGTCATGGTGGAACAGGATATATCAGAACTGTATTTTAGCATTGATTGGTGTCTTCATAGCCAATCACCAGAGACAGCTTAGCTTTTCCCTGAGCAAGTCAGACGTGTGTCCTCCCACTACTTTGCCAACATGACTTTCATTACCTGGACCGGCTGTGCCAATCTCGCCACCTGTCCCGCCAGTAATCGTCGACGGCCTGCCACATCACCTTTCGTCTTTACAAATAGTCACGTTTATCGCGCAGGTTAAACCTGGCGCTTCCCTAGACCCTTCCAGAACGCTGATCCTTCGAAAGGGAGGTATTATCCTCCAACTATCAATGCCTGCTGACCTGTCATATTTTTGCGAACCATGGAATACCCAATTTAATATTAAATGTTCACCTACCAAGTATTTCAGCTGCTACAATACAACTCCAATGCTTCCTCATTTTGTAACTTTTTTCATGACGCCATTTTGAATCGAAAGTGAAACATTTTGTAAGTAGGTCAAATGCATGTGTGGTGCTGACATCTAGCTTTGAAGTTAGGCATTATTGAGAACGAATTAACTCGTCCGTGGCACTGTGTTACCAATCGGCTTGGACGAGTTATCTCGTCTACGGCACTGAACAGGTTAAAGTAAATCTTTTCACTGTTTTCCTGAGAGGAGTTCACCACTCCATTCAACCAAGTGAAATAAAACACGCCATTGAGAGCCAAACAAAGTCCATGATATACGCCGTGCACCGGATGTTCCCGAAATACTCCAGACAAGCTACCAACTTCATGAAAGTAGTAACTACCAGTAAACGTACTGCCGATACCATTCTACGTAATTGTTGCTATTATCACATCTTCCATCTTAGTGCTGAACGTCCTCGCCGTCGCTGAATTAATCCTAGGACACCCAAGCAATCAAAACCTGTTTCGTCACCCAATGTGTCATCTAATCTGCTCAGCCACCCCCTCAGCCTATTGTCAGATCGTTTCGTGTAAAGCCGCCATCCAACTCAATCCAAACCTCCACAATGATGATCGATAACCATACTCAGACAGCCGACGATACGGCCAAGTACAGAACAAGCCACAGTGTCTCAACAAACTCACTCAGACGTCATCTATTTCGCTTCGCCCGAAAACGTTTTCCCAGATGCAAACTATACAGGTTACCTATACGGACAAATCAACCATAACAGACAAGCTGTCTACCATCTCTCAAGCTATTCAAACAAGATTGCCAAGAAGACATAAATCTTCCCAGACATTTGAGGAATACCCGGATAACTTACCTATACAAGTTCAGACACCGTACCCGCCGCAACCAAATTCATCACAAACCTGTGAAACTGACCAAGACTACGATTCAATATATGAAGCACTACTTCAGACCCTTTTGGCAAGAATGTCTCGTTCAAGACTTACTGACAGACTAGAGAACCGAAACTTAGAAAGTTATCTTCTAGGCTCCGACATGCGCAGTGTCTCTCCAATGAGGATTGGCCATATCTAACCCCTTCATAATTACTTGATGCAAATCCCCCAGCTATCCAGGGCACGGTTTGGGTAGATTATTCGGTGCCCTGATCGTAAAAGTGGGTTTTCTCGGGGTACTCCCGTTTCCCCCACAGCAAAATGTTGGGTATTTCTTTACCCAGACCCTGAAAAGGTGATCCGTTACCCTGTGACTTCTATTTATTTCATGCTAAATATAAGTTAGTACGTCTCCCTGCTCTACCCTCTTTGTCTGCCCTTGCTCGTGACGTCGGTTTTGTGACTGTTTTCCTCACTTCAAGTTAGCTCGCTCCTCCTTTTCTCCTCCGACTCTCTGGCCTTCATTGCAACTACCCCCGAATGTCCCCAAGTCTACCAGCAGAAATCTACCAAGTCACTAAACTACCAAGTGTTTTTCTCACAATTCCTGACGATTTTAACCTTCTCTTATGCGCGGGGCTGAAGAGGAACAGAAGTTTCTGAGCGCCCCTAGTATGCCTTTGGGATCTCCCCAAAGGTCTTTAAAACCAATATTACTACCAAGTCTTAAATTAAAAAAAGTTCGTATGCCAATATGACGCTACTGAAAATTGGTCGGGTTTAAGAAAGGATTGTAACAACCTTTTTATGGTCTAAAATATTCACGCACACAGATCCTAAAGGTATGTTCAGGTAGATTACTTAGAATTTCCGAAACAGAGCTATCCCGTAATTGCAACTAACTACATTAGAAAATAGAGAATTATGGATCAGCTTGGGATATCAGAACCACCCAGAAAAAAAACTGAAACAGGTTGTACACTACCAATGAGAAGCAATGCGTAACATCTTGTAACACATAATAATGCAGGCAACGAAACGAAGCACACTCTCGAAAAACAACACAAGGCACGTTTATACAAATTGTTTTCACTACATATTCGTTTAATCAAATGAATACTTATGCTATTCTGCACGAATAGCTATTCTATGCGATCGGTCTGAAGAAACAGACATTAAGAAATAGCTGTCCTCGTAATCAAACTGGATTGTGGAAAGCCTGCAGTGAGTAGTGGTGAGCGTTTGACATGACATTTGCGATGGAGCCATGTACAATAAAAATTACACTGCAGGGCTTCTGTAGAGATGCACAGCTGTTAGATAGAGCATAATTGGAAGTGGCAACAATGTCTATAACAACCTGGCGAGCTCCAACATTTCACTGCCGTTAATCGAACCGCACATTTTATCATTGCTTAGCCACAAACTTGCCGGTGATTCACCAGGATACCCGTATTTAAATATTTCAGTGTTTTTTTCCTCCTATATTATCTCTCTAAATTCTAAAAAGTAAACAAGCTACTTACCTTGGTTTAAAAAAATGCCTTAAACGTTCTTTTAAGATCGGTTGTTTATGCAAATTTGAATGATAAACAAATTTGTCGCTCAGTAGCTCCTACAACGTACTTACAAATGTCAGTAAATAAAACAATAAATATTAACGGATTGAGGTGGGGTAAGGGGGTTCTAAAGCTGGAAGACGTTCTATTGTTGGATCGACACAAGACAAAAACTTTATCAAGCGAACGTTGTACACACACATCCACATACTGCTAACTGAGCCAGTAATAACTGAGTTATACCTTCATAACGGTATAAAACTATCCTAAAGCTGCTATTTGCTTGCATCCAAATCGATGAGCATGTACTTGTCGTATAACTAAGGTCTTTATTCTAAAACCCATGGATAAAACCGAGTGACGTCAGCGTTGAATCAATGTCTGATGTGTTGCACAAAATGTCACTCTGTGTTAAAAAATGACCAGTTTCTAAACGTCTTCGTACAACCTAGAATTTATTTTAATATTATCATCTTTGCCTAGGCTTCATTATGTTAAGTTAATTAGCATTGATTTGCAATATACGACCTAGAGGTAACATATTAGAAAATATAAATTCTGCTCTTTGATTTAAAATAGGGTTTGGGTTTTTGAATTTCGCGAAAAGCTACACAAGAGTTTCTGCACTAGCCGTCCCTGATTTAGCAGTGTATGTCTAGAGGGAAGGCAGCTAGTCATCACCACCTACCGCCAACTCTTGGGCTAGTCTTTTGCCAACGAATAGAAGAATTGTCTGTCACATTATAGCGTCCCCGTGGCTAAAAGGGCGAGCATGTTTGTTGTGATAGGGATTTGAACTCACAACCCTCGGATTACGAGCCGAACGCCTTAACCCACCTGGCCATGCCGAGCCTGAAATGATTATCTAAATAATATTTAATCCAGAGGGCCAATACAATCCTTTTATTGTATTCCCGTGAGAAATTATTATACGTAATTTTTCCAGACCGCAAGGCTGACTTTTAAGAAATGTGTAGCTTAAATAGTGTTTCACAGTCAAAGTATTATTGAACCAGTAACTGTGTTTTAGGGTTAAAACGATATAGAATCAGTAAAGACTACGTATAAACCTGGATTCTGATCCTAAAGAAATCTTGTATGATAATAACAACATCACGCAAAATATTTATGTACTTAGACCTTAAAGATGTTTTCAGGAAGAAATATCCCTCAAACTTAACGGCATTAGGAAATAGAGCATTATGGATCAGCTTTGGGTGCCAGGACCACTCAGAAAAAAATCTAAACAAGTCGCACTCTAGTCGTGAAAAACAAAAGTAGAAAAGCTTTCTTACGAAAAAAAAAATCAGTAATAGAGATGTAATAAATATTACATTTTTCAAACATTAACAAAATCGCTTCTTCAGCGAATTATGTTATTGTTCTGTAGATCTGTGCGTCACAACTGTTAGAAACACTTTTTATCACATTATACCTTGCAATGTTTCATGATAATATATAGTTTTTGGTATTGGAATCGCATCAGAAATTTTTATAACTAACATAATTAAATTTCAACACAATGACTACGATGTTAAACTGTTGTGCAAAGAAGGAAGATGACTGAATCCCCTGGCTTTGAAAATATTTAACATGAACTGTTTTTAACCGCAGCATAGAACCAGAAACCCTGGCCAGGTAGTGGAATAACGGTATGTCTGCGGAATAAAATCGCTAGAATCGTGATGGGCAGAGAACAGATAGCCCATTGTGCTGTTGTGTGCTTAACTTCAAACCAACCAGGAACATTTTTATTTTATGTTTGTGTAAAAAAAAAAATCTGAGGGTCGCGAGTTCGGATCCTCGTCGCAATAAAATGCTCGCCCTTTTAGCCGTGAGAGCGTTATAATGTGACGGTCAATCCACTATTCATTGGTAAAAGAGTAGCCCATGAGTTGGCGGTGGGTGGTGATGACTAGCTGCCTTCCCTCTAGTCTTACACTGCAAAATTAGTAACAACCATCGCAGATAGCCTTCGTGTTGCTTTGCGCAAAATTAAAAACAAACAAATAAAAAACCTTTTATTATCTTCTACGGATACTTAAAGCACTGTAAAGACGTAGTCATGCTTGGAGAACGACATTACAATAAAACAGTTTATATAATTAAATTAATTTACTCTGCAAAATCATCTTTCTTCCTTTGTTTTTAATTTCGCTCACAGCTAGACGGGGTCTATCTGCGCTAGCCGTCCCACCGCCAACCCTTGGACTAATCTCTTACCAACGAATAGGGGGATTGACTAACAAATTATAATACCCCCGCAGCTGAAAGGGCGAGCAGGTTAAGTTTGTTGGAGATTCGAACCTGCGACCCTCAAGTTGCTTGTCTAGCGTCCTAACCACCTGACCATTAAAAGTGTTTATAACTTTAAAGGTTTCGTATTAACACGTGATAATATTAAAACTGACTAAAAGGTATACCAGTAAACGATAATGTTACAGACGTAACTACGTTATAACTGGTCAGTTTCCATTAATGTGAAACGTGAAGGAACAAATAAAGTTGTGAACACATTATTTTGAATGACTACTTACATTATGTTAAGTTTCAAATAACTCCAAAAAACAACAACCTCCCTTCATTGTCGTATGAGAAGAGAAACTTTTAAATTACCATATTCTAAATCATAAGTGTGTTGAGCGACTATTTACATAACCGCGCTAGATGTCATGTAAACCAGCCGCGACCCGTGAAACATGTGCAGCAGTTTTAATGCCCTCTCGTGCGTTTCATTGGCGGCCTTATGTGTTAGATCGATAGATCATTGTCTATTTGAAACAAATCACGTAGCCAGTCAAACAAACTCACGTCGGCGTAGCTTTATTTAATAAAATTAGACGTTGCTTAGGCTAGGCCCAACTCGTAATTCGAGGGTCGTGGGTTCGAATCCCGGTCGCACCAAACATGCTCGCCCTTGCAGCCGTGGGGGCGTTATAATGTGACGGTCAATCCCACTATTCCTTGGTAAAAGAGCAGTCCAAGAGTTGGCGTTGAGAGGTGATGATTAGCTGCCTTTCCCTCTAGTCTTTCACTGCTAAATTAGGGACGGCTAGCGCAGATAGCCATCGTGTAGCTTTGCGCGAAATTCGAAAACAAAAAGAAACAAAAGCAAAACAAGACGTTGCTTATAATTAAAGACAAAGTTACATAATGGGCTACGCGTGCTCTGCCCACCACGAGTATCGAACCCCGAATTCTAGTGTTCTAAGTCCGAAGACATACCCCTGTGCCACTGTTGGGCAGGGGATGCTAATCTGCAAGAATTTATTATCAAATTCTCAACGAATTGAAGAAACAAAGAAAGATCGTAGATACAGTTCTAAGGGACTCCCCATACCATTATGGGATCCAGTTCGGTAATTTCAAGAAATCCGAATTTGGAGTATTTTCTTAAAATATTTCTTGCATGAAAAAATCGTTTTTAAAATAAATAATTGATTCATTAAAACCTGAAATTATGGGAAAATTATGACCCCATCCTCTAATCAACTCTTAAAAATTTTCCCTTTGTTTATAATTTGAGGGGATTGGAATCTACGTGTAAAATGTTATATCGCTTTGGTAAGAGGAGTCACTCAAACATCACGTAAGTACATTGGTACATTAGAATTTACATTTAACTTACGTGGCTCAAAGATATAATAAATGTTTCCTCAATTGTTTCTTTACATGCAAGTAATGCAATATTGGTTGTTCATGTTTTCGATGCACCCTTGCAATCAGTTTTACCACAGGTTCAAGTTTTAAGATTTTGTCACCTGCACGTGACACAACATATCATGGGTTCAAGAGTTTCACTTTTCTCAACTGCTGATGGTACAACACGGATTATTAATGTTTCAGATATACCCTGTCTTGTAGTCAGTTTGGTCATTGGTTCAGCTAGTGAGGTTTTCTCAACTGCAGATAATAAAGTATGGGTTGTTATTGTTGCAGGTATACCCCCTGGAACCGGTTTGATCATGGTAATACAGTACGGGTTGTTATTGTTGCATGTATATCCCTGGAACCGGTTTGATCATGGTAATACAGTACGGGTTGTTATTGTTGCAGGTATACCCCCTGGAACCGGTTTGATCATGGTAATACAGTACGGGTTGTTTTTGTTGCATGTATACCCCTGAAACCGGTTTTATTATGGTAATGCAGTATGAGTTGTTATTGTTGCAGGTATACCCCCTGGAACCGGTTTGATCATGGTAATACAGTACGGGTTGTTATTGTTGCATGTATACCCCTGAAACCGGTTTTATTATGATAATGCAGTATGAGTTGTTATTGTTGCAGGTATACCCCTGGAACCGGTTTTATTATGGTAATGCAGTATGAGTTGTTATTGTTGCAGGTATACCCCTGGAACCGGTTTGATCATGGTAATACAGTACGGGTTGTTATTGTTGCATGTATACCCCTGAAACCGGTTTTATTATGGTAATGCATGGTTGTTATTGTTGCATGCCCCTGAAACCGGTTTTATTATGGTAATGCAGTATGAGTTGTTATTGTTGCAGGTATACCCCTGAAACCGGTTTTATCATGGTAATACAGTATGAGTTGTTATTTTTGTTTTAGGTATACCCCTGAAACCGGTTTGATCATGGTAATACCCCTGAAACCGGTTTTATTATGGTAATGCAGTATGAGTTGTTTTTGTTGCATGTATACCCCTGAAACCGGTTTTATCATGGTAATGCAGTATGAGTTGTTATTGTTGCAGGTATACCCCTGAAACCGGTTTTATCATGGTAATACAGTATCATGGTAATGCAGTATGAGTTGTTATTGTTGCAGGTATACCCCTGAAACCGGTTTGATCATGGTAATACAGTATGAGTTGTTTTGTTGCATTTTTATTATGTTGTTTTTGTTGCATGTATACCCCTGAAACCGGTTTTATATGGTAATGCCAGGTATACCCTGAAACCGGTTTTATTATGGTAATGCATCATAATGCAGTATGAGTTGTTATTGTTGCAGGTATACCCCTGAAACCGGTTTGATCATGGTAATACAGTATGAGTTGTTATTGTTGCAGGTATACCCCTGAAACCGGTTTGATCATGGTAATGCAGTATGAGTTGTTATTGTTGCAGGTATACCCCTGAAACCGATTTGATCATGGTAATACAGTATGAGTTGTTTTTGTTCCAATTATATCTCTGCAAAAGTTTTGATCATGGGTTCGAGTACTGTATTCGAATATAGTTTTCTAAACGTAGCTCTTTGAGTGCTGAAAGAAAGAAGTGGAAAGTCACAAGAAACAGTCTTTAGAATTGATCAAAATATGAGAATAAAAATCTAAAAAATTAGAAATAAAACTTTTTAAGTAATTGTTACACTTAATGAATTATTTTTACTTGTGGATTTTGCTGGCACTTGTTAAAAACGACTAAAATCAAAGCTTCGCTACCTAAAGAAAACCAAAAGCTATGAAATAATTAATATAAAGCTGTCCTAAGTTGTGTCTTGCTGTTTTTGTTCTTTTTGGTGGAAGTTATATTTTCCGTTTCAAAAATTCGAGGTTAGGCTTACACTTTTAAAACGTAACTCTCTCCGTTGGTTGTTATATTGTTGTAGTTTCGTTGTTTTTTCTCATACAATAATAAGTTAATTATTTCAAAATACAAGAAAATATGTTAATATTGTAAAAAGAAATGCAACCGATGGATAAATGGATTATCTGGTTTCTTCCTCCATTGTCAAGTACATACTAATTTTTGTTTAGAAAAAACACATTTTAGGTTTGTTTGTTTTTGAATTTCTCTCAAAGCTACTCGATGGCTGTCTGCACTAGCCGTCCCTAATTGAGCAGTGTAAAACTAGAGGGAAGGCAGCTAATCATCACCACCCACCGCCAACTCTTGGGCTACTATTTTACCAACGAATAGTGGGGTTGACCGTAACATTATAACGTACCTAAGGCTAAAAGGGCGAGCATGTTTGGTGTGACGGAGATTCGAACCCGCGCCCATCAGATTACAGGTCGAGTGCCTTAACCACCTGGCCATGTCGAGCCCGCCTTACAGTTAACTGCTATAAATGTGTACAACACGTGAATAAATACTCACTTCTGGCTAAATAACCTTAATGTTAACTACTAGAAGCTACCCGCTAGTACAGCGATAAGTCTACGGATTTACAACGCTAAAATCAGAGGTTCGATTCCCCTCGGTAGACTCCGCAGATGTCCAGTGCTATTAGAAAACACACACAAACTACTATAATGTGTATTAACAGCTGCACGTAAGCATATTTTGAAAATTTGTCAGTGAAATTCTCCATGTGTATCAATAACACAAGTATTTGGGTCTTGTCAGGTGGATGGAATATCCACAACGTGTTTGGGTGCTATGACCACACGCATTACGTATTTAATTATTTACGAAAGCTATAAAAAGCCTCGCAGAATGTTCAAACGTCAATATAACTGAAAGCCCTGTGGCTGGGTTTCTACACTCTCTCAAGATCGTTACGTATATTGGTATTCCTGCTTTAAGGTACTGGCTGGAAACGTTCACACTATCACTATATATTCTTACGTCAACTTATTCCTTCCTCCTGGCTTCACAGGTTTGTTCTGATTTGACTCATTTTGGGCACCATCTCAATTTCTGTGCATGTACAATGTGACCACCACATAGACGCGTGTTTAACGTGGTTTTATAATTCATTTCACTATATTTTCATGATCAATAAATTTCCCAGGACTCGTCAACGGAATTAAAAATATCTGTTTATTTTTTTTTTAATTTTATATTGTTTGAGACTATCGATTCGATTAAGAATTTTTAGTACAATCATATCTTAAATAAATATGCAAACGATAGATATGACAAAATATGTTCTACGTGGAAGAGAAATACCTGATTTAAAGTGTTAAATTACTGGCAGATAACGCTAGTTACCATTACGCGATGAAACCATAATCTAACTTTTCGAAGCTTCACGTTTCTCGCATAATAATGTCCGGGTGTGTTCAAATTGAAACGAAACTCGCTAAGCCTATAAATAAATAAATACTTGTGATAGAGCTGCTGTTCCCTCTTTTACTTATTTTTATTTCTTGTAAAAATACAAAATAAAAACTAAGCAGCGTATTTCTATTTTGCAAATAGTCGGCGTCTCTTGGTGCTCAGCGTGCTCGGAGAGTAAACCAGAGGGAAAACTCACGTTTCGTGGCATTATATCGTAAAAACGCGGTCCTCAACGTTTCGCTATATGAATGAAAATGAAACTCCGCTTTTCAATTAAAGAAGAATAGCACAACAGTTGGCGGAAAGTGCTGTTGACTAGCTGCTTTGTCTCCAATCTATCAGTTCAAAATTAGAGATGGCTGTGTGTAGGTAGCCTTTTGTATATAGCTTTTCAAAATTTATGAGACAAACATTTTGCAAAATTCTTATATACATAATTTTTTTTAAATGTTCGTTTGTGACGTTTTCGAAAATAATTACCTAAGAGGCCCGACATGGCTAAGTGTATTTAGGCGTTCAACTCGTAATCCGAGGGTCGCGGGTTCGAATCCCGGTCGCACCAAAACATGCTCGCCTTTTCAGCTGTGGGGGTGTTATAATGTGACGGTCAATCCCACTATTCGTTGGTAAAAGAGTAGCCCAACAGTTGGCGGTGGGTGGTGATGACTAGCTGCCTTCCCTCTAGTCTTATACTGCTAAATTAGGGACGTCTAGAGCAGATAGCCCTCGAGTAGCTTTGCGCGAAATTCAAAAACAAACAAACAAAATTACCTAAGAGCAACCCTCTCGGTAACTCAGCGGTAAGCTTTACTGATTTCAACACTTGAAATGATGGCTCAGTATCCGGAGGTAAGTACAGCGCAGATAGCCCATTGCGTAGGTTTTTGCTTAAGACAAACACTGCTTAAAACCCGGAGCTCAATAACCGTGGTTGTCAGTCCAAAGGCGTGAGGTCCATGAAAGAAAGAGACACAGTGCTTCCCCAATATATGTTTAAAAAATAATAATAATTTTTAACGAACTTGAAATTGATTCATATGGATCACTGTACTATGTCGTACATAATCAGTAATTACCTTGTACGAGTAAAAGCTCTGTTGGCAAAAATCTGTACTACAACTCGCGAAATGCTTCCTTTTTCGAGTTGATTTTAGCTTTTTTCCACCTAGGAAAATGTCCCGGCATGGCCAGGTGAATTAAGGCGTTCGACTCATAATATGAGGGTCGTGGGTTCGAATCCCGGTCGCACCAAACATGCTCGCCCTTTCAGCCATGGGGGCGTTATAACGTGACGGTCAATCCCACTATTCGTTGGTAAAAGAGTAGCCATATTGTTAGCGGTGGGTGGTGATGACTAGCTGCCTTCCCTCTAGCCTTACACTGCTAAATTAGGGACGGCTAGCACAGATAGCCCTCGAATAGCTTTGTGCGAAATTCAAAAACAAACAAAGAAACAACAAACAAATCTACCAGCAAAAGCTTTATTTCTAACTAAAAAATTTTTGTTACATAAATATATTATTTAAACTATAAAATGCTTCTTACATAAACATTTTTCTCGATCAAAAATTTCAAATTCGTACTTGTATTGAAAAACAACAACATATCTTGAATGTTATATTGGTCTTTACCATGGCATGAAGGAAACCAGTTCATTTTACTTCAAAATACACGCCAAATGTAATTTATTGACAATTTAAATTATTTAAGTCGCTAAATAATTTAAGCGAAATCAATAATTTATTAGTAAAATAGTGTTTCGTAATTACTATTTTATAATTAAAATGTACGATAAACAAATCAAATATACTAATAAAAAATAATAATTTTTACTTAGTTTTCTTGCAATATTCAAAAACTTTTGTTTTTATGATCTGCATCTTCCCCTCGTGGCTGTTTGTTACTTCTATGAAATCACGTGATGTGCAGGTGCTTCGGGTACTGTATTAAATTATACTGTTCTTTTTTTATATATAATTCTTTGTGAAGTGTCACTCTTCAGTTGTGAATATGGATTCCAAAGATAATAGGAAAAAAATGTAACTGTATTATTGAAGGCTCATAAGTGAACAAGTTTGGAACAAAGAATTTTAGTGATGAAGAAGGCATTGTTAGAAATGGCAGACCGATACCAGCACTAAGCCTAACTTGAAGAACAAAGCTGTACGTTAGAAAATTCAGTGTAAACCAATATGAGATATTTTGGTTAACTGCTTATCATAACTAGCGGAAGTTTTTGTGCTAGCCTTGTTTATTATTTAACAGTGAATTTGAGACGTGGAACTCAAGCAGATTTGGTGATTTAAATAATATGCATAGGGCAATTAAAAAAGATAAAAATTCCTCCAGTCATATATTTTCAACTGTAGGCCTAGCTATATTTGGAAAATCAATGAGTGAATTCCAACTAAACAGTCAACAGAAGATAAATGTGCAATTGAACAATGAAAAGCTAAAGAGGAGACATTAAAAAGAAAAATGGACGTACTAGGATATTTGGTTGAACAGAAATTAATATTTAGAGGTCATGATGAACCACTGGAACCTGCGAGGCAATTATGTGGAATTGGTAACTTTATGCAAAAAATATATGATTCATTATTGAAATCCCATTTAGAGAAATCCAGTGTTGTTGTGTTTTTCTAGCCTGTTAAATATAAACCAGAATGACCTGGAAATAAAGTGATAGTTTTTACGATGATGTAATAAACTTATCCAGTCAAAGGGAAAGAAGAATAAAAATAACATAGTAAGTAAGTAGCTGAATATCTCTTCTTTTTTTTTGTCATAAATTGGAAGACTTTATTTTAAATATGATTGATGATTACAAGCAATTAATATTATCTTTATTGGCCCTTCTTTATGGGTTTTTTTTATTTGTTATATAATCCGCCTTTCATGCATTTGCTTTTCCATCAGGACAAACCATCGCAGTCCCTTGGTTGTTACAGCACGGATAGCCCATTATATAGTTTAATGTTTAGCAACAAAACACAAATACTAAATTATGAACAGATTATAAAGTTACGAACGAGAATGGAGAAACCACAAACAGGTTATGGCCAGGAATGTTTTTTTTGAATTCATATAGTTCATAGACCATACCATACTGTTGTATGTCACTAAGTTTCGTTCTTAAAACAGTAGCTCAAGACTTAGCGGTGGGAAGTGATGACCAGCTGCCTTCCCTCTAGTTTTGCATTGCTAAATTAGGAACGGCTAGCGCAGGTAGCTGTCGTGCAGCTGTGTTCGAAATTCAAAACATCGCAAAACAATAAAATGTAACATGAGATAAAATTCTGAACTATTTTCCTTCTTAAGATCATGTTTTTAAAGGATATAAGGTAAACTGTTAAAATTTTGTTACCTCTCAAGGTTGTGTTTTTGAATAAAATATTATAGTCACGTCTACTGTTAAAAACTGGGTTTCTTTTCTTTGTGAATATATTGACGTAAATAAGACTTTTGTATATCACTTTTTATCTTAGTCACGTTTCCAAATATGTCATCATTTTATAAGCACAAGAACAAAAAACCGGTTCACAAACCATGCATATTATATTAATTTCCATGACTTGCTTAACATAAAAACATTTTTAACCAATAGTACTTTACAAAAGGAAAGATTTTCAACATAATCAGTGTTTTTAATCTTTTACGTCACCCGAGTTGATGTAGGTTTCCAATGATTGTGAAAACAGATAACAGCTACTTCGACTATATTTGCATGTATTTTTCCGCTGTGTTTATTTGATATAAAAATATCCAGTTTGCCTTTTTCGTTGGATTAAGATAAACTTTCACATCGATATCTAAACCGATGAAAGAACAAACGTTGGGCAAGCGAGTTTCGCTGTTACAAACCTGATTAATAAAGTTTGAACAGATGATCGGCTTCCCAGCCTTTAGCGATAAAATTTATCAGTTCTGTTTCGTGTTTCTTTTCATCCGAGTTTAGTGGTAACATTTGTCAGTTCTCGTGATGCTGCTTCTCTGTTGTTTAACGATGAAATTTCTCAGTTCTCGTGATGCTGCTTTTCTGTTGTTGTCTTTAACGATGAAATTTGTCAGTTCTCATGATGCTGGTTTTCTGTTGTTGTCTTTGACGATGAAATTTGTCAGTTCTCGTGATGCTGGTTTTCTGTTGTTGTCTTTGACGATGAAATTTGTCAGTTCTCGTGATGCTGGTTTTCTGTTGTTGTCTTTGACGATGAAATTTGTCAGTTCTCGTGATGCTGCTTTTCTGTTGTTGTCTTTAACGATGAAATTTGTCAGTTCTCGTGATGCTGCTTTTCTGTTGTTGTCTTTAACGATGAAATTTGTCAGTTCTCGTGATGCTGCTTTTCTGTTGTTGTCTTTAACGATGAAATTTGTCAGTTCTCGTGATGCTGCTTTTCTGTTGTTGTCTTTAACGATGAAATTTGTCAGTTCTCGTGATGCTGCTTTTCTGTTGTTGTCTTTAACGATGAAATTTGTCAGTTCTCGTGATGCTGCTTTTCTGTTGTTGTCTTTAACGATGAAATTTGTCAGTTCTCGTGATGCTGCTTTTCTGTTGTTGTCTTTAACGATGAAATTTGTCAGTTCTCGTGATGCTGCTTTTCTGTTGTTGTCTTTAACGATGAAATTTGTCAGTTCTCGTGATGCTGCTTTTCTGTAGTTGTCTTTAACGGTGAAATTTGTCAGTTCTCGTGATGCTGCTTTTCTGTAGTTCTCTTTAACCGTAAAATTTGTCAGTTCTCGTGATGCTGCTTTTATGTTGTTGTCTTTAACGATGAAATTTGTCAGTTCTCGTGAAGCTGCTTTTCTGTTGTTGTCTTTAACCGTAAAATTTGTCAGTTCTCGTGATGCTGCTTTTCTGTTGTTGTCTTTAACCGTAAAATTTGTCAGTTCTCGTGATGCTGCTTTTTTGTTGTTGTCTTTAACGATGAAATTTGTCAGTTCTCGTGATGCTGCTTTTCTGTAGTTGTCTTTAACAATGAAATTTGTCAGTTCTCGTGATGCTGCTTTTCTGTAGTTGTCTTTAACGATGCAATTTGTCAGTTCTCGTGATGCTGCTTTTCTGTTGTTGTCTTTAACGATGAAATTTGTCAGTTCTCGTGATGCTGCTTTTCTGTTGTTGTCTTTAACGATGAAATTTGTCAGTTCTCGTGATGCTGCTTTTCTGTTGTTGTCTTTAACGATGAAATTTGTCAGTTCTCGTGATACTGCTTTTCTGTTGTTGTCTTTAACAATGAAATTTGTCAGTTCTCGTGATGCTGCTTTTCTGTAGTTGTCTTTAACGATGAAATTTGTCAGTTCTCGTGATGCTGCTTTTCTGTTGTTGTCTTTAACCGTAAAATTTGTCAGTTCTCGTGATGCTGCTTTTCTGTTGTTGTCTTTAACGATGAAATTTGTCAGTTCTCGTGATGCTGCTTTTCTGTTGTTGTCTTTAACTGTGAAATTTGTCAGTTCTCGTGATGCTGCTTTTTTGTTGTTGTCTTTAACGATGAAATTTGTCAGTTCTCGTGATGCTGCTTTTCTGTTGTTGTCTTTAACAATGAAATTTGTCAGTTCTCGTGATGCTGCTTTTCTGTAGTTGTCTTTAACAATGAAATTTGTCAGTTCTCGTGATGCTGCTTTTCTGTAGTTGTCTTTAACAATGAAATTTGTCAGTTCTCGTGATGCTGCTTTTCTGTAGTTGTCTTTAACGATGAAATTTGTCAGTTCTCGTGATGCTGCTTTTCTGTTGTTGTCTTTAACGATGAAATTTGTCAGTTCTCGTGATGCTGCTTTTCTGTTGTTGTCTTTAACAATGAAATTTGTCAGTTCTCGTGATGCTGCTTTTCTGTAGTTGTCTTTAACCGTGAAATTTGTCAGTTCTCGTGATGCTGCTTTTCTGTAGTTGTCTTTAACAATGAAATTTGTCAGTTCTCGTGATGCTGCTTTTCTGTAGTTGTCTTTAACAATGAAATTTGTCAGTTCTCGTGATGCTGCTTTTCTGTAGTTGTCTTTAACGATGCAATTTGTCAGTTCTCGTGATGCTGCTTTTCTGTTGTTGTCTTTAACGATGCAATTTGTCAGTTCTCGTGATGCTGCTTTTCTGTAGTTGTCTTTAACGGTGAAATTTGTCAGTTCTCGTGATGCTGCTTTTCTGTAGTTGTCTTTGACGATGAAATTTGTCTGTTCTGGTGATGCTGCTTTTCTGTTGTTGTCTTTAACCGTGAAATTTGTCAGTTCTCGTGATGCTGCTTTTCTGTTGTTGTCTTTAACGATGAAATTTGTCAGTTCTCGTGATGCTGCTTTTCTGTAGTTGTCTTTAACAATGAAATTTGTCAGTTCTCGTGATGCTGCTTTTCTGTTGTTGTCTTTAACGATGAAATTTGTCAGTTCTCGTGATGCTGCTTTTCTGTAGTTGTCTTTAACGATGAAATTTGTCAGTTCTCGTGATGCTGCTTTTCTGTAGTTGTCTTTAACGATGAAATTTGTCAGTTCTCGTGATGCTGCTTTTCTGTTGTTGTCTTTAACGATGATATTTGTCAGTTCTCGTGATGCTGCTTTTCTGTTGTTGTCTTTAACGATGAAATTTGTCAGTTCTCGTGATGCTGCTTTTCTGTTTTTGTCTTTAACCGTAAAATTTGTCAGTTCTCGTGATGCTGCTTTTTTGTTGTTGTCTTTAACGATGAAATTTGTCAGTTCTCGTGATGCTGCTTTTCTGTAGTTGTCTTTAACAATGAAATTTGTCAGTTCTCGTGATGCTGCTTTTCTGTAGTTGTCTTTAACCGTGAAATTTGTCAGTTCTCGTGATGCTGCTTTTCTGTAGTTGAATTTAACAATGAAATTTGTCAGTTCTCGTGATGCTGCTTTTCTGTAGTTGTCTTTAACAATGAAATTTGTCAGTTCTCGTGATGCTGCTTTTCTGTAGTTGTCTTTAACGATGCAATTTGTCAGTTCTCGTGATTCTGCTTTTCTGTTGTTGTCTTTAACGATGCAATTTGTCAGTTCTCGTGATGCTGCTTTTCTGTAGTTGTCTTTAACGGTGAAATTTGTCAGTTCTCGTGATGCTGCTTTTCTGTAGTTGTCTTTGACGATGAAATTTGTCTGTTCTGGTGATGCTGCTTTTCTGTTGTTGTCTTTAACCGTAAAATTTGTCAGTTCTCGTGATGCTGCTTTTCTGTTGTTGTCTTTAACGATGAAATTTGTCAGTTCTCGTGATGCTGCTTTTCTGTAGTTGTCTTTAACAATGAAATTTGTCAGTTCTCGTGATGCTGCTTTTCTGTAGTTGTCTTGAACGATGAAATTTGTCAGTTCTCGTGATTCTGCTTTTCTGTAGTTGTCTTTAACGATGAAATTTGTCAGTTCTCGTGATGCTGCTTTTCTGTAGTTGTCTTTAACGATGAAATTTGTCAGTTCTCGTGATGCTGCTTTTCTGTAGTTGTCTTTGACGATGAAATTTGTCTGTTCTGGTGATGCTGCTTTTCTGTTGTTGTCTTTAACCGTAAAATTTGTCAGTTCTCGTGATGCTGCTTTTCTGTTGTTGTCTTTAACGATGAAATTTGTCAGTTCTCGTGATGCTGCTTTTCTGTAGTTGTCTTTAACAATGAAATTTGTCAGTTCTCGTGATGCTGCTTTTCTGTAGTTGTCTTTAACGATGAAATTTGTCAGTTCTCGTGATGCTGCTTTTCTGTAGTTGTCTTTAACGATGAAATTTGTCAGTTCTCGTGATGCTGCTTTTCTGTAGTTGTCTTTAACGATGAAATTTGTCAGTTCTCGTGATGCTGCTTTTCTGTAGTTGTCTTTAACCGTAAAATTTGTCAGTTCTCGTGATGCTGCTTTTCTGTTGTTGTCTTTAACTGTGAAATTTGTCAGTTCTCGTGATGCTCCATTAATGTTGTTGTCCTTAACGGTGAAATTTATCAGTTGACTTCGATGTTTCTTTTTGTTTAATGGTAAAATCGATAACAGTAATCATTAGAGTGTTCTTTAGAATCGCATGTCGTTTTAGTTATATTACGTCTTCAGAGGTTCTTAAAACTCTGTCTTGTATTAATTGATGTTGTAGCCACCCTTATATTATTTTATAAATACTTTTGACTACTTAGATTTTTTACAGGGGTTTTATTTCAATAAATCTCTAAACTAAAAACAAGAAAATAGGAGGAAGTTTCAAAATAATTTCTGGTTAAAAATTGAGGAAAGCAAATGAACACGTGCGCTCGTTGTTGCGAAACAAGGTAAATACAAACAAAATAGCGAGAGATTGTTTTCACTTGAAAAACATTAAAATAAGCTAAGTAACTATTACATCGAATTAGAATACAATACGTTAGTTTCTCTGTACTGGGAAAACGTAACGTGTACCTGCGCATATCTTTTCCAATTTTCAGTTCATTATCGATATATGTGTATTATATAAATAGCACAAACCAGTTCGATTTTCTCGCAGAAAGTTTATGTATTGTTACTTCAGCGTGTGTTCATTTTCTCGTGATGTAAGCACTGTACGTGTAAGAAAAGTAAAGTGTTATTTGTTGATTAAGGCATCAATGTGGACGTAAACCCTCATAACAACTATAAGTTCTAAGAATACCACTAGTGTGAATTGCAGGCAATTATGTCTGATGCGGTTTTCCACCCTTGTGTAATTTCTCTCGATCATAATAAACATTAAACACTGAATTTAAATGAGAATGGTTGAAGTAAAAACCATTTCTTACTGATCTCTCTGGCGGTAGGGGAGGGGCGGAAATCACAGCTGATAAAAATTAATAAATAACAGTTATCAAATAAACTAAATAACATCTCATTGAGTTATGCCAGAATGAAGAGATTTTTACAACTCTAGAATTGTGACTTCACACTGATTAACTGTGCCTGACTGTAGATCAGAAGGTCCAGATTTAGAGTTTCACTATGTCACTGAACAATATCTGTGCTTCCAACTGAGGTAGCCATTATACTGTAGTAGTAAAGCCGTTATTCGATTAAATGAAGCCACAATATGGACGTGGGCAGGAAATAATGATATACAAGTGTTGTCAAAACTGAATCACAGATTCTCTCTTTCAAACCAATGAAAACTGCCAAAGAAAAATGAGCAAGTTTTATTTTAAATCTATACGTTGTTAATAGGTGAGTACACGTGACTTAGTAAATATTGATATTAGAATTGTTGTCTTCAAGCCGAGAATAAAAATACCGGTAGTTCTACTGGATAACAGTTGGAGTTTCTAAAGTCAATACAGCCGTCTATTAGGGATGGAAAAAGACACAAACAGTGTGTGTGTTCTTATAGCAAAGCCACAACTGGATCTCTGCTGTAATCACCGAAGGAAATCGAACCACTTAGTGTTGTAAATCCGAAGAGTTACCACTGCCCCACCGGTGGACAACACAAACGGCAATATGGAGATAGGTGTCTGTACTCCAACCAAAATGGCGGAATTCAGAAATTACCAGTTTAAGGTTAAGCACAATTTCTTAATCTGGGAATTCATTGTCTTATAGAAACTTCGGTAGTTATCTCAAACTACAGCTAATTGACAATAATACACAACAGAGAGCCAGGCACAACAAATTATGTAGTCAGATGATAGAATCGTATTCCTTCTTAGTATGCTGATAGATTTCTTAAAGTTTTAGTGAAACTGGACACCATACTCTTACGAACCACTGAGAGGAGATATTTTGACTTTCTCAATGACAAGAGTTCAATAATTTACGTCGTCTAAGGTAACTTAAAATATCCATGAAGCTTGACTATCGCATTATTATATTTTGTTTTATGTTGTCATGGAATCCCCTTACGTCATCGAAGTAAAATTTTTCCTTTAAATAAATATTTCGATTGAGCAAGTTTATCATCGACTGACCTGTTAATTGTTTTTTTTTTTAAATTTCGCACAAAGCTACTCCAGGGCTATCTGTGCTAGCCATCCCTAATTTAGCAGTGTGAGACTAGAGGGAAGGCAGCTAGTCATCACCACCCACCGCCAACTCTTGGGCTACTCTTTTACCAACGAATAGTGGGATTGACCGTCACATTATAACGCCCCCACGACTGAAAGGGCGAACATATTTGGCGCGACGGGGATTCGAACCCGCGACCCTCGGATTACGAGTCGCACGCGTTAACACGCTTGGCCATGCCTGGCCTGACATGTTAATGGCTTCATCTGTCATCCAATGGCTCAGAATTAAGTTTAGTGACTTAAAACGCAAGAAATCGAGGCTCGACCTCGTTTTGGGCATATCGCCGATAGCCTACTGCAAAACTTCGCCATTAAAGTCCTAAAGATTCTTTATTTTTGCCATAAATCCGTTTTTCTGTTTTTCCATGTGTCTGTTCGTTACCTTCCTTCACTTGCTCTGTTTTCGTCATTGTTGTTATATGCTGTGTTTTAAACCCATATCTTTTTGTTCTCATTTTATGTTGGTTTTAATTTTGTTAGGTCACCTCTGGAAAACCATAACTTCTCTTATATATGTTATGTATGAAATCCGGTTGATCTGTTACAAAGTTAGAAAAAAGGAAAAGATTTTAATTACTTTTTACGTTATCGGCATCTAGAAACGTAAAGGTGTTCAGAATATTTATTACTTTCCTTAATATTTTCCTTGAAACTTTTTTATTACATCTTGAAAGACAACAACTTTAAAACCACTTTGGACACGCCTCGATAAAAGACGTCATCACCAACGCGTTTAAAACACTGCGATAAAAAAAAAACAGATTCCAAATTGTTTATTTGTCTAATAAAACTTAGAATTTATTCTTCAAAAACGAAAACCATTAAGAAGATGGCTAACGATTAAAATGCTTAAAAATTCTAATCTTACAGGAACATTATTGATCAAAATATAATTCAAATTGTAAATATTTAAAAGAAATTTAGAGACCATTATGAAAGTTTTTGTTTTTTGAAATTCGCACAAAGCTACTCGAGGGCTATCTGTGCTAGCCGTCCCTAATTTAGCAGTAAGACTAGAGGGAAGGCAGCTGGTCATCACCACCTTCCGCCGACTCTTGGGCTACTGTTTTACCGACGAAAAATACCAGCTTACAATGGTCAAAGTTTCGTTCCCCATATAGTGTAAAGGGTGCAGAGATCCAATTGAAAAGGAAACCAACAGTCGAAGTGAGAATGTACAGTTTATTTAGAAATGTTGTTATGTTCAAACATACAGCTGTTTTTTTCGAGGGATTTGCAGATAGTAACTCGTAGATTTGAAGAGCATTTGAAATTAAATAAAGTTAATGAGAAAAAAAAAATTATTCAAGTTTCACTTTACCAGATAAATAATTTAACACAACAAATTGCTAAGTTTTCACTGCTTACAAAGCATTCAAACATAACATATAATTAATCACAGTTTCAACTAAGGCTAATTTTTAAGACGTGCAAGAGAATAAGGCGATCTAGAAGTGTTAGGTGGCTCCGGCATGGTCAGGTGAATTAGGCACTCAACTCGTAATCCGAGGGTCGCGAGTTCGAATCTCCGTCGTACCAAATATTCTCGCCCTTTCAGCCGTGTGGACGTCATAATGTGACGGTCAATCCCACTATTCGTTAGTAAAAGAGTAGCCCAAGAGCTAGCGGTGGGTGGTGATGTCTGGCTGCCTTCCCTCTAGTCTTATACTGCTAAATTATGGACGGCTAACGCAGATAGCTCTCTTCTAACTTTGCGCGAAATTGAAAAGACAAACAAACAGTTTTTATCTAAGCTTACAGGTGAAGGTTTACACCTTACTCAGTAGTCTAAGTCATTAAATGCTTTAATTTTGATGATCTCAGAGACTTTAGCTTTGATACATAAATGTGTTCTAAAACACGAAACCCGTATCTTTATATTATCTTTCATTAACTAAGATTATACTGCGCCACTAAGATAGTATAATATTTTAACCCTTATTAATTGAAACAACTGTAAGCCACTAAGCCTAAATCTATTTCTTATCTCTTATTAAGTGAGGTTGTTGAAGAAATTACTGAGCTTGTACGATATTTTGGTTTTGGTTAATTAATATTATCGTAAGCTATTAAGCCTGAATCCCGTCTTTAGTTCGTGTTAAGTAAGATTGTCGTAAACCACTAAGCCTAAATCCCATTTTAGCTCTGATTAAACAAGGTCGTCGTAAACCGTAAGCCTGAATCTCATTGTAGCTCTGATTAAGTAATATTATTTCAATCAATAAACTTTTATCGTATTTTTATATTTCCATAGTTTTTGGATAGGCACTCATAAGATATTCAATGATTATCTCAGATAACCATCCATACTTCAGACAAATCATTACACAGACATTCAACACTAAACAAACATGTTTTTCTTTTTAATCAGAAATAACTTTTAACCAGTCGAGCTAGTGGCACAGCAGTATGTCTGCGGATTTATAATGATATAAATCAGACCTCAGTATCCGGGATGGGCAGAATTTTAACCGTCATGAAAGATATCCCTCTTTAAACCAGTGTTCATTACCATGAAACACTCGTGGTTTGTTCTTCGTCATTAGACTACACTTTTAACTATAACCATCACTTTATATCAGTTTTCATGACCATGAAACTCGTGGTTTGTTTTTCGTGATTAGACTACACTTTTAATTATAACCATCAGTTTTCATGACCATGAAACACTCGTGGTTTGCTTTTCGTGATTAGACTACACTTTTAATTATAACCATCAGTTTTCATGACCATGAAACACTCGTGGTTTGTTTTTCGTGATTTGGCTGCATTGTTAACCCCTAACCTTCGTATTTCAACTGCTTTCCTTGAACCATGATACAAAAGATTTACAATCTATCTTTTGGAACCATGGGAAAATGCCTGAAGTAAATATTATTTCATCAATTCTTCCTTATACGATTTATCCTCCAACAAAATAAATGTGTTGGTTGTCAACTAGCATAATAACCAAACTGGAAAGAATTGAGTAAGCACTTGATCAGGCATCTTTTGGACAGCATTTTTTTTAACCAAAGTACCGTTTAAGTATTGGTTGTTAAAAGCTCGAATTAACCCAATATTCTCACTATTCCAATGAAGAACAGCCATCTGTTTTACATTTTATAACAATAAGCAAATCGCTTATCATATAGTTATGATACTAATAAGCGAAAGACGATTTAGTAATTTTTAGATTCGATTCTGTTGTGTAGTAAGAATTCCTTTGTTTAGTTCGTGTATCAACTTCCATAAAACCAAATTTTAAAAAATAAATCCTTGTTGAAACTTTAACATGAGTAGTAGTCAATTTCATATTCAGTTTTTCATGATTACTTAGGGAAAATTGACACCAGTAAATTGAGGTTGAAATCGTCACAAAATAACGAAGCTTGGCACATGAAAAAAATAATGGTTCTCGATAAAAAAATTATGTCATGTTTAAAAGGCCTGGCCTGGCCAGGTGGTTAAGGCATTCGAAGCGTAATCTGAGGATCGCGGGTTCAAATCCCCGTTACATTAAACATGCTCGCCCTTTCAGTCGTGGGGTCGTTATAACATAACGGTCAATCCCACTGTTTGTTGGTATAAGAGTAGCCAAAGAGTTGGTGGTGGGTGGTGATGACTAGCTGCCTTTCCTCTAGTCTTACACTGCTAAATTAGGGACAGCTAGCGCAGATGGCCCTCGTGTAGTTTTGCGCGAAATTCAAAACAGACAAACAAACCTGTTTTCAAAATTGACAGTTTTGTCACATTTTCAATTCTACGTTTGTGAGTAAAAGTTTGAGGTTAAGTTTCTTTACATGATCCACGATTTACGTAAAGTTTTTTTGTTAACTACTGGATAACAAAAAACGTGAATCCTTACAAACTTAAGCGGCTCATCAAATCACAAAAGGGACAACCTTCAAAATAACTTTTAAGACGTTTGGAACAAATTTAGATATGATTAGGTTTAGTTGACCAGAAAATCCTCAGAAAAGAATGTAAGATATTGAAATTAATTAGCCTTCATTTTTAGAAGAGGAAAGTGATGGGTACTTATCTCAGGAGGACTAACTGGTTACAAAGATAAACATGTTGTATTACACGTGTAGTTGCGTCACAGTAGAATTAACCAGCTTTTGAGGATAAGCGGATATGTTTAAATACAGATGTGTGACAGGACTAAGCCACGAGAATGAGCTGATATGTTTACGTACAGATCTGTCACAGGACTAAGCCACAAGGATAAGCGGATATGTTTACGTACAGATGTGTCACAGGACTAAGGCACAAGGATAAGCTGATACGTTTACGTACAGATGTGTCACAGGACTAAGCCACAAGGATAAGCTGATACGTTTACGTACAGATGTGTCACAGGACTAAGCCACAAGGATAAGCGGATATGTTTACGTACAGATGTGTCACAGGACTAAGCCACAAGGATAAGCGGATATGTTTACGTACAGATGTGTCACAGGACTAAGCCACAAGGATAAGCTGATACGTTTAAATACAGATGTGTCACAGGACTAAGCCACGAGAATGAGCTGATATGTTTACGTACAGATGTGTCACAGGACTAAGCCACAAGGATAAGCGGATATGTTTACGTACAGATGTGTCACAGGACTAAGCCACGAGAATGAGCTGATATGTTTACGTACAGATGTGTCACAGGACTAAGCCACAAGAATAAGCTAATATGTATATATACAACTGTGTCACAGTACGACTGTGCCACAAGGACAGACTGCTGTGTTTACATACAGCCATGCCACAGTAGGACTAACTGTCATACGATCGTGGCGGATTGTGCCTCTCGTGCACAGATAAACTACTTAGGTCAATATAGTCAAGCACAAGAAGTTTTTAGATGTCGACTTCTACATAATTCTTCTTACGTAAGAAAAGTTGTTAGTAAACACGATTTTTCTATGAATATTTTATTTATATTTTATATACCGTGTTTTCCCAACGTGTATCTATCTAATCACCTTTCAGTGAACCTATATATTTTGTCTAATATGATTTCTGATCACCGCAACAATGCTACATAGGTTAAGTACCTGTCGGTTTCTACAACGTTACGTGTACTTTGTTTTTCTCTTCTTGATAACAAAACGAACGTAAATCAGAAAGACAATCTTATACCTTTTATTAATTAAAATGTTGAACACATTAGTATCAAAACGGAAATTAAATTAAGCCTTTTATTAATTAAAATGTTGAACACATGAGAATCAAAACGGAAATTAAGTTAAGCCTTTTATTAATTAAAATGTTGAACACATGAGAATCAAAACGGAAATTAAATTAAGCCTTTTATTAATTAAAATGTTGAACACATGAGTATCAAAACGGAAATTAAAAGAAAATCGTTTTAAAAATGTCATGAATACAAAAAGTTTATATATATATAAATGTTGGGTTTGAATTTCACGCAAAGCTACACGAGAGATATCTGCGCTAACCGTCCCTAATTTAGCAGTGTAAGACTAGAGGGAAGGCAGCTAGTCATCATCACCCACCGCCGACTCTTTGGCTACTCTTTTACCAACGAATGATAATTCACTAGGATTGACCGAACTCTATAACGCCCCCACGGCTGAAAGAGCGAATATGTTTGGTGTGAAGGGGATTCGAACCTGCGACCTACTGATTACGAGTCAAGTGTCTTAACCACTTGGCCATACCGAGCCGAAAAACGTAAAGATAAAACTCCTTCATAAGTATCGATTTGTTTTTTTTTAAACTGAATACCAGTTGTTTATACACGTAATATTGGAACTTAATTGAATGACGTCAACAGTTAACAATTCAGAACCCCATCTCGTAAAAAAAATTGAAATTAACATTCAAGTATCCAGTTAAAAAAAATTTAGTATTTTTTAGATAAGATTTTGGTTCTTCAGTCACGAGGAATACGTCACTGATATTTTTTAGTTCATTATAACTCACGTGACGAGAAAAAAACTAAACAGTGATAGTTTCAGCACTTCGGAGATCATTATATACTGATAAAGACACCACCTAGTGGCTCTGAGGTCAGAGTACGAACTTATAACTCTAAAATCCAGGTTTTGGTACCCTTTTTATGCATCGCACGGCTTGTCCATTGCACAAAAAAAAACCGACGATGTAAAATTAACTAAATGCGGTCTAACGTTCGGTAGCTGTTTGTTGATTGTTTGATGTCGGTTTCATTTGAAGGACTACAAGTGTCTCCTACGCCCTTAACACAAGCCCATTTTTGGCTTTACCGATTACTGTAACCATACTGTCCAAACCAACAGTATGGACCACATCACGTTCACTTAATGTGTGCCAAACAATCCTTGAACTGTCCTTCAATCTAGGGTTAGTTTGTTTTTCAAAACATCACCTCCAGTCGTGGATCTGACTTCAGCACCCGACAGTTTTGGCAGCAAAAATCATAGATAACACGTGACTGTCGAAGAAACAGGATACGACATTTAAATCTGAAAAAAAAATTAAATAAAGGTCATAACAGACGTTAAAGATGAGTTTATGGATAGACTGTTTATTATGGTGTTTAGTTTTCTCTTCAAGAGACTCGCATACAAGAACATCAACCACGTAACTTCAATGGAACACTAAACCCCATAATAGACAGATTCTACCCACAAGTTCGTATTGAACATGTGTTAAAACCTTTATTAATAAAGCAGAATTTTCTTAGGTTTAAAGATGTATCCAATGTTTTTTTTTCAACAATCACGTGTTATTTATGAATTCTGCTGCCCAAAGTGTGGGGGCGCTTACGTCGGATCGACTGTTAAAAACCGGGGAGATGTTTCATGGAACACTAATCACAGTTCAAGCATTAGTCGCTACGTATTATGTGAACTTGACCTGCTCCGAATCCGAAATATGTTCAGTGTAGTTGGTAAAATCGAAAACGAGGCTACGTTAGGGGTGAATCAGATGATTGTTTTGTTGTTGTTGCTTTTACTGAAGCCTAGATTAAACAATCAGCGAACAGCTGATTGGCTTTTACTTGCATTTCAGGTAATTGAACTTGTTTGTTTGTTTTTGAATTTCGCGCAAAGTTACTCGGGGGCTATCTGTGCTAGCCGTCCCTAATTTAGGAGTGGAAGACTAGAGGGAAGGCAGCTAGTCGTCACCATCCATCACCAACTTTTGGACTACTCTTTTACCAACGAATAGTGGGATTGACCGTCACATTATAACACCCCCACGGTTGAAAGAGCGAGCATGTTTGATACGACGGAGATTCGAACTCGCGACCTTCGGATTACGAGTCGAACGCCTTAACCCACGTGGCCGTGGTAATTGAACTATGTTTAAACTTTTGCACTCGTCTGTGCGATATGTATGATTACACAACCATACCCTCTTTCTTGTTTCCAGAAGCAAGACATTTCAAAATGTTAACATTTGTAGGTCTAGAAAGACATCACATGGTCTGGAGAATAGGAGGGTTCTGGACTCGCAATCTGCAAATCGCTGAATCGAATCCCGCTACCGAACATGTTTGTTGTTTCAGCCAGATGGTAAGTATAACGTGATGGCCAATCCCACCATCTGTTGGCTAAGTGGTGGTTTCAGAGTGACCACTGGACAATATTGCATTCCCTTTAAAATGTCTCTTCAAAATTACGGACGCGCGAAATTCAACAAACAAACATTTTGGGACTCGAATTGAAGACCCACCACACACACACACACACACATGAAACAATTCCTTTCTTTCATACGATATAATAACGTTTCCTTATTGGAACGTTTCGTTATTTCACATTCAAAACTTTTTCCTCTTTACAAACACAAATATGTTTTCCTGAAAAATTATCCTGCCAATGGGACATCTGCACGTTAACGATCTTGGAACGCTAAAATCTGGAGTTCGAGTCTTTGCGATGGACATAGAAGATAGACCCACATAGATATATTATCTAAGAAAACAATGAATAAACTGTAAAATTACTTTTTTATTATTCAACGACTTATAAAAATTCAACTATTAAACCATGACCCAAATTGTTTTACGTCAGAGAAGAGATTGCATCTGTTATCAAGAATCTGGTTTACGTTTTCTTAACGATAGACAAAAATTATCGAGAACCAGGACATCTAATCAGAATAACTTGGACCGTGAATAGAAACGTAATGAATGTCCTTGGGTTTTTTTTATTTAATGATCAACATTTATTACTAAGCATGTCACGAGGGACAGCTAAAGTGAAAATACTCGTAAGTAGCTTCCAGCGAAATTCGAGAAAAAAAACTAAATTATAATAACTCAAAAACAATTGTCAGTTTTATTCCCTTTTGCGTTCTGACAATATATTTGACCTTAGGCCTGGCGATGACCGAAGAAGGTCGAAACGTTGTTCGCTCCTCTCCGTAAAATATTTTCTCAACCCAAACGAGCCGTTTTTACATATATAAGTAATTATATCTTTTTAATTTATTTTGGAGCTGGTAAGATAAGTCTGGCACAAATCTGTGTGATACCATAGAATATTCTTCGCTCCTTAATCTGTGAGTGCGTTATAAGGACTGCAGTCAATTCCTTAGCGTAAATAATGTGTAATATGGTGCTGCTGACTGACTGCTTTTCTTACGATCATTGGATCTAAATGAGGGACTACAGAAAATATCCTACGAAGATTTGTCACAAATACAAACCACAAATATGGATGTTATCTAATTCTCTCGCACCAAGTAACATTTCATTAGTGTGTTCAAAATTCGGTAAAACCAGGAATTAATACTAATATCAGAAAGCTTGAAAACAAAATGTTTGTTTGTTTTGAATTTCGCGCAAAGCTACTCAAGGACTATCTGCGCTAGCCGTCCCTAATATAGCAGTGTAAGACTAGAGGGAAGGCAGCTAGTCATCACCACCCACAGCCAACTCTTGGACTACTCTTTTACCAACGAATAGTGGGATTGACCTAACATTATAACGCCCTCACGGCTGGGAGGGCGAGCATGTTTGGTGCGATCGGGATTCGAACCCGCGACCATCGGATTACGAGTCGCACGCCTTAACCACCTGGTCCTGCCGGGCCTGAAAATGTACAAGAATTCACGTGGTAAATAACAGTGCTATAGAGATAAACAATTAATTTCAAACCTAGACCATTTCAACGAACAGTAAATATACGGCATTAATTGAAACTAACGACTAACATTTGTTGGTTACATACGTAAGATTTGTTCCTATGGAATTCAGCACCAAGCTACACAATGGTTTATCTGCGCTCTGCCCACCACAGGTATCGAAACCCGGCTCCTAGCTGGTTCTTTTGCAGATATTCCGCTGTGTCACTGAGGGGACTTGTTATGTTTGTAATATTTTCTAAGAACTTATGCCGATTTCTTCTGTATGCCAAAGACTGGCTGGTATGGGTTTCGAGTTTCTCTGGTCATCTTAAGGTTAACGAAGAGAGTTTGCAACTGACCCTTGCTCGGTACGTCTTATGAATGATAGTGTAAACAGGTGCGAGATTGTAGAGGGCGTTGCAGTTAGATGTTAGGCTATTAATTAATATTATCATACTCTAACGGAACTCTTGCTTATGGAAAACCATTTTTATTGTGCAACTCTAAATTCTCGAGATTTTTATCCTTAGCCAACATTTGGAAAAAAAGAAAAAAACTTACAACAAGACATTTCAGTAAATACTAATTTTATTTGAAAACCAGGTACAAAACTAAAGTCCATACTATGTAAAAATTACCTTTACAAACACAACACCAACATTACTTATAAAATACAATGCGTTGTTGTCACGAATTCTATATTGAAAAAACAGAGAACACAACAAAATATCTTTGCACGTTTTTGAACTCAAATAACCAAAACATGACCATATGAAACACCCAAATATTAAGTAAGAAAACAAATGTAAAATCAAAGCCCTACTTGTACAAAAACTCGAAATAAAATTGAATTAATGTAAAGGAACACCATTATACCTATACTAGTTAATAACCCAACATTTAACTGCAACGCCCCCTACAATATCGTCCCCGTTTACACTCTCGTCCCCAAGACGCGCCCAGTAACAGTCAGTTACAAACTTTGTTAACCTGAAGATGACCTGAGAAGGTCGAAACGTCATTTTGTACTATATTTTAATTAAAGTTTAAATATTTTCACCAGATGTCTTTCAAGTACATTTTTACTTCAATTGGGTTTTTTGTCACCATTAACCGATTTATTCTATTTATTTTAAATTGCATATTTACCAAATTAATTAATTTACCGCGAATCGGTTGCTTATCTAAGGTAGGTAGTACCTACCTTATAAAAATAAAAATATTTTCTTTAGACACTAAATTATACATAATGTAGCTTACTTTAATAAATCAGGTCTCTTGTGTCTGTCATTGACGGCCCGTCATGACAGGTGTTCGACTCGTAATCTGAGTGTCGCGGGTTCGAATTCCCGTCGCACCAAACATGCTCGTCCTTTCGTTGGTAAAAGAGCAGACCAAGAGTTGGCGGTGGATGATGTGACTAGCTGCTTTCTCTCTAGTCTTACACTGCTAAATTAGGGAAGGCTAGCGCGGATAGCCCTCGTGCAGCTTTGCGTGAAATTACAAAAAAAAAAAAAACTAACACAAATCAATAAATGTAAAATCTCCTTTAAAAACCTGACGGCCCCTAGTGGTATGTCCGCGAACTTACAATGTCAGAATCCGGGTTTTGATGCCCCTGGTGGACAGAGCACAAATAACCCATTTTGTTGATTGTTGCTCAACTCACAATGAAACACGATAGAGAGAAATGTGACGAGATTTTTAATGTGCTTTGACAGATAACAAGTTTTTTCTCATTTGCTTTTTTTAAACTCTTTCTTGATTCTGACCAATTAGAAAGCCGCTACAAAGATACTTTGAAGCTGGAACTTTGGAGACTATTTCTCAGCCAATCGTAGAGAACGTGACTAAAAGGGGAGTTAATAATTTTTTTTGTGGTCGCGATCTTGAATATTTTCTTTCCAAAGAGTTTATAAACTAGCTTAGTATTCGCGAGTTCATTAAGTTCGAATTTGGCGAATACACCAGGACTTTCTCTGTGTCATGAAACAAAACAGAAATACAATGTATTCCAGTCATCTCGCAATGATTTTTCTCGTCTGCATTGGCTCGAAGTACAAAGCCGCAACAGAAGAGGTTTCGTCTACTGTTCAGGGTTTTACACCAGATCTACACGGTTTTATTAACAAGACTGAAGACATTGTCACTCGTGACCCATATCCTGCCACAGAAGAGAAACAAACATTGGCTCTTGCCCCATTTCCAACGACTGAAAACAAAGCGACTTTCAATGCGTCGGGTTCTATGCACCACAAAAACGAAAACGTCACTGTCCCGGTGTCTAAGACTCAGAACGTGGAAACTTCATCCAGGAAATCTGAAGTACAGAAGAAATGGGAAAAGACGGAAAAAGTAATTGAAGAAATGTCCAGAAATGCTGTCCGTCGTCTCTTACCCATTATTGTCAGATATGGTTCTAATCTTAACATTAGTTCTGCGTGTCTTGGAAGTGGTTTGAAACTTCTGAACGGGATCAGCCATTTAAAAGAATGGGCTATTCGTAGTGAGTTGATAAACAGTGTAGTGTATATAGTTATATTTAAACTTTTATCTATTACTTATAAAAGTTCACGGCTTATATAAATTAACCATACGCATTATGTATCATTTAAACAAATGAATATATAAGAAATTCCCATTTGTTTGTGCAGAGATTACACCAGACTAGTTAATGTTACTACTAAGTAGAAAAACCTGTTAAATTTCATATACTATTTACCCCTCAGAAGAAATCAAGTTACATGGAAATTAATATAGAGAGTTAGGTGGCCGATTGATCAAATCATGCTTGTGGGTTGTATATGGTAGATTTTTTTGTTT